>NW_020954719.1:7745994-7791426 GCF_900497805.2 Vombatus ursinus | reverse complement strand
GGTGACTGTTACTGTCTACATTGTTCTCCTGGTTCTGCTCACTTCACTCAGCATCAGTCCATACCAGTCTTTCTAGGTTTTTCTGAAGTCTGCCTGCTCATCATTTCTTTATAACACAATAGTATTCCATTACATTCATACCACAACTTGTAAAGCCATTCCCCAATTGATGGGCATCCCCTCAATTTCCAATTCTTCCAATTCCAATACCTATGTGTGTATTTATTTATAAATTATATCCATATACTACTGTACTAATATATTACCTACATTATAAAACATACACAAAATACAAATAGAAATAAGATAAAGATTAAGTAAGTTATATTTAAGTATTGATTTAAAAAAACCACACACACCTGTGGATTTATTCATCTTTGGAATTCCAAGTGAGGACCTTTCTTTTAGTGTCATGTCTGGACTCTTTCTACTACTGAGAGGTTGGAACACTGAGAGGGTAAGTGACTTGCATGGGATTACCTAGCAAGTATGTGCCAGAGGCAGGACTGAAATTCTAGTCTTTCTGCCTCCTAGGCTCATTCTTATAGAGACCAACACCTTTTTGACTTTCACTAAAAAGTGAAAGCTATATGATTGAATAATGAGTCATTGTTTTTTGAAATCTTGGTGTAACATTTTGTGATACTATGACTGGAAGGTCTGCTTTTAAATTTATCTTATTTTGATTCTTGCTTTTAATGACTGTCATACTTGGAAAAGATACCTTGCAGGGATACATAAATCCAAATAGAGGAAGTACATTGCTGGCACTATTTACTAAATAGTGATACTCATTTTTCAGTCCTAATCCACCAGAATTACAAGGTTTTTGTTGAAATTTGGCTGGTAAGTTTTCGTCTTACCTGACATCGGTTTTTGCTTTTTCTTTATATTCCCAACACTTACCATAGTGCCTGCTACATAATTTATTTATTTTATTTTATTTTATTCTTTGGCAAGGCAGTGTTGGGGGTGGGGTTTAAGTGACTTGCCCAGGGTCACACAGCTGGTGTCAGGTGTCTGAGGTTGGATTTGAACTCAGGTCCTCCTGACTCCAGGGCCGATACTTTATCCACTATGCCACCTAGCTGCCCCTTGCTACATAATTTATAATAAATGCTTGACCTTGCAAATTAATTAGAAGATGTTGAATTTTTATATTTTTCACAAATGGGTTAAAAAACTTGTCATTTGGAATATTTTTAATCAGGTTAGAAGATTCTGTTTCTGAGTTTTTTAATCATGCCAATTTGAGAGTTTTTATAGGGGACACACCTCATTTTTTGGCATCAAAAGCTAAGTTTTTAAATAACTTGGTAATGATAGCTTCATACAATCTTTAGCTAATATTTCAAGGTTTGCAACAAATCTACTCATTGGGCCTTACCTTTGTCTTTCTGTGAGGCCAAACAGAACAAGTCTTCCTTATGCTAGGCCTCAGGTACTTGAACCATATCTACCATAGCACTTCAAGGTCTCCTCTTCTCTAAGTTAAAAATTCTTAGTTCGTTTAACCAACCAAACCTCATACAACATAACTTCAAAGTTTCCTCCCCATTTTGAGCTCCTCAAGCTCTTTGTAAAATATGATGCTGAGAATTGAACAAAATATTCCAGGTATAGTTTCACTAGAGCATAGTACATTCCACTACAACACTGATTTAAACTACCCTAAGTTGATGGGAAGAGATTTTTCCTTTTAAGAGCCACAAGGACTTTAAATTCAACATATATTCATTAAGCAATTATAATGTGCAAGACTAGATTTCAGGCCTTTCAGACTAAAAAGACAGACCCTCCAACCTCTTCATCCTAAATTCATAGAATGTGAGTGCTGAAAGGAACCTAGGAAAGAAGAGACATGACCTAATGAGGTTATATAACTAAAGATACCTTAGGGAGCCTCCCCTCCAATCCTGGGATGCTAGATTTAGAACTAGAAGGCACCTCAAAGATAATTCGGACCCATCTCCTTCTTTTTACAGATGAGGTCAGTGAGGCTCAAAGAAGCAAATTGACTTGCCCGAGGTTCACAAGATTTTCATTAACAAAATGAGTAGAACCTCAACTTTGTGGCTGCCAGTCTAGCACTCTCCCTTACCAGACTCCACCCCTTACCCTGTCCTTGTTCAGCAATACTTAGCATGCTAGTCAGATGTAGGCCTCTACTAAATGCCTCTTACTGAATTTAATTGAATTGTACTCAGATTCACTGCTTCTGCCTTTGCTCAGAGTTAAGGCAGCTTAGGGTTGGACGGTGTGTCAGAGGTCGCCTCCACTCTGACAAGTGCTTAGTACCTCCTAAGGCAGGCCATACCATTTTGGGATAATTTTAAGTAGTAGAAATTTTTTTTTTCTTTCTGTTGAGCCAGATCTTCCTCTCTATAACTTCTGTGCATTGCTCCTAGTATTGCTATGGTATGGTGGCGTCAAGTAAAATAATTCTAATACTCTTCCAGATGATAACCCTTTAAATTCTTGAATTTTGCTAGTACATTGTCTACCCTCTGTTGGCTTTTCCATATTAAATAAATATCTCTAGTCCAATTCTGTATGGCATGGTGTTTAGGCCCCTCAATACTTGGTCATCCTCCTGAGATACTTTCCAGTTTTCTATTGTATTTCCTAAAATGTGGTACCCACAACTAGATGCAGGATTCCAGCTATCTCCTGACTATACGGGTATAGTAGGAGTACTACTCCAATAATATCACTGCTTTAATTCTTAATACAGGGTTTCTATTAAAGCAGAGCTTATAAGAAACCCTCAGACCTTTTTCACACCTCACAAATCTCATACTTGTGCATACTTGATTTCTTTGAATCCAAATAAAGGACTTTACATTGTACTGGATTCAAATAATTGCTTTGGCCCTTTGTGATCTTTATAGCTACGAATTCTACCATTCATTGTGTTAACCATCCCTCTTAAATTGTGTTATCTATCTACAAGTTTGATAAGCATATCATCCAAGTTATTGAGAAAAATACTGAACAGTATGAGGCCAAGCATAGTGCTCAGGCACACAACTTCAGGTTTGATAGAGATCCATTAATTATTACCCCTTGATTTTCAATCAGTTGTGAATCCTTTGAACTGTACCCGAGGTGCTAATTTTTTTCATTATCCACCGGGATATCATGAGAGCCTTTATCAAATGGCTTGGTGAAATCCCCGCATGTTCTATCTTTAGAATGGTGCCTTAGCAATTGAAGAATTTTGCCAGTAATTAAAGTCAAGCTTGTACTCCCGCAGTCTATATGAAAATAATTTTTCAGGAGAGCCTAGTAAGTATCATTTTCTCTCCCATCAGAACTTTACATTTATTGGGAAGGGATGTCTGTATGGATCACACATACACAGTTTAAGGGAGGTAGTAGGAGCCAGGAAAAATGTTGGAAATGTACATGTCCCACAAAGTGGGTCAGTTAATTATGACATCATAAGCTCTTTGAGCAGGAATGAATCTCAGAAGTAATTGCAGAATTACAAAATTTGAGAGTTGGAAGGGACCTCAGTAGCCATTTAATCTAGTTCAATCCATACACAAAAAGAATCCCCATCATAACATATCCAATAGGTGTTCAGCTTCTTCGTGAAGACTTCCTGGGGCAACTCACTTATGCCCATGGTAGCCAGCCCATTCCAATTTTGGACAGCTATAATCATTAGGAAGTCTGTTCTGACATCAAGCTTAAATGGTCTTCTCTGCATCTTTCACTCAATATTCCTGGTTTTAAGTTCTAGAGCTAAGCAGAACAAGTCTAGTCCCTTCCCACATGATAGCTCTTCAAAGACAGCTATCATGTCGTTCCCCTCCCACTCCCCAGACTTTTCTTCTGTAGGTTCAGTATGCCTAGTTAATTTCTTCAGCCTTTCCTTATGTGACATGTACTCAAAGCCTTTCAACATTCTATTGCCTGCCTTCTGGATACTCTCCAGTTTAGCAATGTCCTTCTTAAATCATGGTGCCCCAAAATTGAACATGACTCTAAATGTGGTCTCATGAGGGTAGAATACAGTAGGACAATCACCTCCCCATTTCCCATCTTCCTTTTAAATGCATCTCAAGATCACTTTAGCTTTTGTGATTACCACATCACACTATTGACTGGTATTTGAGATTACATTCTACCAAATCACCCAGATCCTCTTTAGAATAGCCATTGTCTATCTGTGCCTCCCTCATCTTATTGTGAAATTGATTTTTTTTAACCTAAGTGCAAGATTTTACATTTACCCCCATAGAATTTCATCGTTTTAGATTCGGCCTAGTGCTGTAGCCTTTCAAGAGCCTAACACATTGTCACCTAGTGTTTTAACTATCCCTTTCTTTGTGCCATTTGCAAATTTAATGTATGTACCATCTATGACTTCATCTATATCAATGATAAAAATGTTAAGCAGCATATAGTCAAGCATAGATTCCTGGAGTACTGTATTGAGACCTCCAGTCATGTTGGCATTGAACCATTAACAACCTTTGAGTCTGGCCATCCAATCAATTTTAAATCTATCTGCTTGTATTTTTGACTAACCCATATCTCTTCATCTTTTCTATAGTATGAAATGCTTTCTTAAAAGCCTTGCCAAATCCGGATAAACTATATTGTCATCATTTCTCTCATCTATAAGTTTAGTACTCCTTTCAAAAAAAATAATGAGGCAAGACGTGTTTTTAAGAAAGCTGTGCTGGCTCTTGGTAATCACTGCTTTCCTTTCTAGATATTTACCAACCATCTCTTTTTTTTAAAATTTATTTATTTTTAGTTTTCAACAACCACTTCCATAAGCTGTTGAGTTTCAGACTTTCTCCCCCTCCCTCCCCACCCCTCTCTCCAAGACAGCATGCAATCAGATATAGACTCTATGTATACATTCTCACTAAACCTATTTTCACATTAAAGAAACAAAATAGAACAGAAGGGGGAAAAAAAGAGCAAACAGTATGCTTCGATCTGCATTCAAACTCCACAGTTCCTTCTCTGGATGTGGACGGCATTCTCCATCATGAAACCCTTGGAGATGTCTTAGATCTTTGCATTGCCTACCAACCATCTCTTTATCTAGATTTAGCAACCCTTTGAAATCTGCTTTCTCAAAATTTAAGGTGTGTGTTAAATTCTGCCCAGATTTCTTTTCCTTCTTTATTACAAATTCTAGAATAGAGAGGTCACCTCCCCCACCCCCACCCCAAGGTTTCCATCACTTCCACCACAAGCAACCAGTTCAGTCCTTCCATATTAGTGAGAATTAGATCCAGAATAGAATCTTTCTTTGTTAGTTTCTCCACCATATGAAAGATCAGATTATCACTAAGGCAAATTAAGAAATTACTGTCTGCTTAGCTTTTAGCAGAGAAGAGAGCTTCAGTAGCTATCTGGATAATTGAAGTCCCACATCATTGCCAGACTTGTGATCTGTTTCTCAAATTACTCATTTAAATTTTCTTTTTCTGACCAAGTAGTCTGGAGTGTAGTCCGGTGACAAAATTATTTGTTTTTACCTCCATGGACCATCACACACGTTTCTTCTCTCTATCATGCTTCCCACCTCTGGTTCCTGGTTCCTCTCGTGAGTAAAGCTTCTCAATATACTTCCATCTTCTTCCTCCTTTACCTATCTTGTTTCTTTTAAGTAAGATATACTTGTCCAAAGCCATAGTCCAGTCATGGGTTTCATCTTACCAAGTTTCTGGGATACCTGTGAGCTCAAATTTACCCTTTTGTTTGCTGCCCAGTCTTCCACCTGAAGCATGAATCTCCTTTATAATGTTATCCCTGACAGATAATCATCCAGCCTCTACTTGAAGGCTCCTAATGATGAAGAAATCTCCACCTCTAGAGAAATTCTATTTCATTTTAAAATGGTTCCAGGTCTAGAAAACACTTTTTATACTGAGCTATAAAAGCAGCTTCCCTGATGTTTTCTTAGAGTCATTCTAATTCTTCTCTCTGGGACCAAGCAGAATTAGTCTAATCCTTCTAGATGATAGCCTTTCAGATATTTGAAGACTGAAATCATACCTTATATGCCACCATTTCTCTCCACTTAAACACCCCTTGTTCTTTCAACCAATCCACATATAACCTTGTTCTCCCACTGTCCTGGTTGTCCTTCTCTGGTCGTGCTCTGATTTGTCATTGTCTCTCTTAAAGTGAGTACTCAGAATTGAACACAGTACTCCAGATGGATTCTGACCAGGGCAGTGTAGAATAGTATTATAACCCCTTTTGGATGGAGGTAATAATCATAATCTAGTCAATTAGTAGTAGATTCTAAAATGAAAGTTTTGGCTCTTAGCACATTTTATTCCAATCAAGTTCTTTCCTTGCAAATTATAATTATATTTAGAATTGGCCTTTGGCTTGCTCACTGCAGGTTTATTGCTAAGCCATGTGCAATTCATCTTGGCATCCAGGAGAGTGTTCCCCACCAGGCACAGCCTAATGCCATCCTTGAGAAGGTGTACACATCCATCACAAAGGTGAGTCAGTAGAAAAGGGGAAAAGACAGCTCTTGGGGGAAGAGTTTCTTCAAGGGTGAGAGTAGGACGAGATGACATCTATCTGGTTCTTACTCTGAGAGATCCATAGAAGATTCTACAAAGAGACCCAGGCTTCCAGAGCTGTGATATAGAACAGTTCAGGGTAGCAGCAGCATTCTAGCCATTTCCTGGCTTAGTTCCTATGAGCCAGTGCCTGTTACATCCTATCCTGAACCTTTTTAGGATACTCCCTTGGGAGTGTAAGTATATATGGCTCGATCAACTCCTTTTGACAAGGGATAGTATAAAAATGAGCAAAAAAAGATCCTTAGTTGTATAGGGTGGGGGATCCCTTCTTCAACTGCAACGATTAGAGGGTAAGGCCATTGGTAAGGAAGGGTTGAGGAAAGGAGTGTTCTGATTTTGGCCTTATATCTGCAGTGTCCTGATGGGAAAAGGCTAGAGGGCCTGTCAAAGCAGCTGGATTGGGATGTCCGAAAAATCCAAGGCTGGTTCCGCCATCGGAGGAACCAAGACAAGCCCCCAACACTCACTAAATTCTGTGAGAGCATGTAGGTGTGCAGGTTGGAGGGAGGTGGGGTTTGAGGAGGTGGGTAGGACGGGGCTGATATTTCCCCTTTGTATCGGGACACCTGTGGCTGTGTGTGAGTTACCACGTTAGAGCTAGTGCAGAATCCCTGGGTATTATCCATAAGTACCTGGGAAGATGGAAGACTGTAGAGACTTGTCATCCTTGATCTCTTGGCCCACCTGAGTACTAACTAAGCCATATGTGTAGCTCTAGCCTGTTCTAGGTAGGAGGAGATCCTAAGGCTATGCACAGCCATAAATACTATTAGGTGGTGCCAGCTCTGATGTGAATTGTCATCTTGGAAGGAAGCCAGTGAGTTGGTAGACATTATCCTCTGAGGCAGAGTATTGCTTTGACCATTGGCATAGAAAGGAAAAACTAAGCATTATCCCTATCTCCACCCATCCTTATCCACACCCTCCCACCTATAGAGTCTGTTCAGGAGAGGAGACAGAAAAGTAAATGATACCTAGTGAAACAGACAGAAACAAAGGCCAGAGGATCAACCGTGTTTGTTGATACAGTAATATGTGTCCCTAGTCTAAATTTTTATTCTAGGCTTTTATCAGTAACCTGACACAGATAACATTCTGACTTTCCACTCCCTCCCTATCCCAAATTTCCCAGAGACTTTGTGTTATCTGGGCTTGTGTCTAATCTCTACTCTCTCCCTACACAGGTGGAGGTTCACTTTTTATTTATGTATATTCTGCTATGGGATCCGGTTTCTCTGGTCGGTGAGTCTGACCTGGCCACTTGATGTACTCTACTAGCTAGGGGTCAGGGGTCAAAGTTGAGATCCCTAGAACCTTGCCCCCTTTTCTCATTTTTTTCCCCTTATAATGGTCCCAGCCCAGGTTTAAATGCTATGCAGACTGTATTTCCTAAGAAAGCTGTCTAACTTTAATGCTGAAAGGCTTCTAAAAGTAGGAGTTCTGAACCTTTTTTGAGTCATGGACCACTTGGACAGTCTGGTGAAACTTAGGGACCCCTTCTCAGAATCATGTTTTTTTAATCAACTGAGAAGAAAGAAAATGCTTAACCTTAACTCTAACTGAAGTTAGAGGTTAATTCCTGTCTAACTTCTCAGACTCCCTGAAATCTAGCTATTGACCCCAAGTTGGGAACTTTTGCTTTAAAGGGTTCCATGAAAGGGCAACTTTTGACTTTTAATCTTTGACTTTTTGCATAGTATTATCTGCCAGTTGAATCCAATTGAGTCTTTTCCCTCCTGCTATTTCCCATATCCAGGTAGAGGTTTATGGATAGACCATGCTGTTTCACCTACCTTGACTTTCCCTCGAGTTATCCCAAACATGTTCTCTGTACGATGGAATGGCATTTTATTATCTTGATGGATAAATTCGGATACCTGCCAAACCTCTTGTGAACCTTGGAACCTGGCAGATGCCTCATCTTTCCTATCTGTCTTACTTCCCTTCACATCTCCCATGTCATACAGAAAGAGTGGAAATGTAAGATTAAGAAGATCTCAGGACCAACCTGGGCTCCTGAAGACTGACCCAAGTTTTCTGTTCTTTCCTTAGTCACCCTGGTTCTGGGACACCCGACAGTGCTGGCACAGTTACCCCTATCAGGTAGGAACTGAGACTTCAAAGAAAAGCCTTAAAACCTCGGGGATCTCAGGTGAAGGGGCCCAAACAGTGAGACCAATGGCACATTTCCTTTTGATTCATCAAGGGATTGAAAGCTACTTGATGATGTAGCATGGTATGTCTGCAGTGAGGTTTGTTCTTTTTTGCCCATGGCAGTGACCTCTTGGATGAACTGGTATCATGTGACCAATATTAACTTCATAGAGAAACATAGAGGTACTAGAAGAGTGGAGAAAGGAACTTAATTATTAATACCCTATACTGTGCCTGCTATTCTGAGCGTAGTCTTAGTGGTGCTTTGCCCCAGGATGAGCATCGTCCTCTTTTGGCAGTTAACGAGGAGAATTGAAATGGATGAAAGGCAAAATCAGGGGAGGTTGGTCTGAGCACCCAGAATGCCAAATCTAGGGCAGAGGCCTTGGGGTCACTCTGCATAGTCTGAGTGGGGTGGGTTTTTTTTTTGTTTTTAAAGGAAAGGTTGGTTAGAGATATGGAAAAACTTTGATTAGTTAATTTCTAACTAGTTCTCCTTACCTTTTCTAGCCTCTCACATCTGGCCTTTACTACTACTATATCATGGAACTGGCCTTCTATTGGTCTCTTATGTTTTCTCAATTTATAGACATTAAGCGAAAGGTAAGAACATTGACTCCTAACAAGTTCTTATCTTTCCCCCTCTCTTCTTTTCTGGCAAATACTTTCACTGCCCATTGATGGACCCTTTCTTTTCTCTGGCCAGGATCTCAAAGGAGTAGGTAGTAGGTTTAATGGGACTGTCATTTCTGGAAGAGACTATTGTATAGAATTGGGAAACAAGGATTTATGGGTGTGCTCCATTCTATTTTAGACACTTGGGACAGATCAGTGAGTGCTGCCTACCTAGTGAGGGCTAAAATACTAGTTAATACCTGGCAGAACTTAAATGAGAGAACAAAGAGACATGGTAAGGATTCAGGCCTAGTGTATGGATGAAAATTCTGCCTGCAATTGTTGATCACTGTTCTGTGCATCCTGTTCTCTATACTTTGGTTCCACTAAAAAATACAGATTGTTAGAACCATTTGTATTCTTAGAGATCATCCAGTTCAAACCCCTAATTTTTTCCAGATGAGGAAGCAGGCCTTAGAGAGAACCACAAAATAGATGTTAGAAATAAAAGTTATAAATCATCTGGTGAGAGCTCATTTTATAGATAAGGAATTAATGGCAGAGCCTAGAACCACCCAGTTCTGACTCTCAAGTCTAGTGCACTTTTTCACTGCATTAAGCTATGGAACTTTGAGCTAGTTGGTAGCAGAGATGGAACCAAGGACTTCAACCCTCTCCAGAAGAGAAGAACCAGATTTAATTAATGTTCTTTATGCCTTTCTAGTACAATGAATGTGTAGTTCTGCTAACTTGCTGAGAAATGGATGAACCCAGAGCTAGCTTAGTAACCAGAGTCTCATCCTCTGAGTCTTAGGCATAAAAGATGAAATATCTCTCATGCTAACAGACTTTCGGTCTGAGCGTTGGGGTAGGTAGCACCTTGCCATGGCCCAGATGCAAGCAGAAGGGAAGGGATGGTCATAGAAGAAAACTATATGGGACATGGAGTTGGTTAGTCCCACCTGAGGCCTTGGTTGAGGGCATCTCACCCACCCCTGGACCTTGCCTCACCCACCCATGCCTTCCTAGGATTTCCTGATCATGTTTGTGCATCACTTGGCTACCATTGGGCTCATTACCTTCTCCTACATCAACAACATGGTGCGAGTGGGAACACTGGTCATGTGTCTACATGACTCTTCAGACTTCCTGCTCGAGGTGAGACCCCAGTCTCCTCCCTCTTCATATTTCCTTTTCCATTTTCCCACCAATCCTGATGGAAGATCTGCTTCTCTCTCCCATTCACTTTTTTTTCTTCCTCCCCAGGCAGCCAAATTGGCCAACTATGCCAAGTATCAGCGGCTTTGTGACACATTGTTTGTGGTGTTCAGTGTCATTTTTGTGATCACTCGTCTTGGTATCTATCCATTCTGGTGAGTGCCTGGGTAGTTCATATTCCAAACATTCCTAACTGTGGGGCAGTGGTGTCCTGTTGGCAGCTTAAGGGATAGAATTTGGGAACCCTACTCTTAAGAAACCCGTATACCTTGCTAAATCTGAGAGTGTGTATATACTGTTTCAGGACTTCAGCTGCCTTAAGCAATGCGCTTAGAGTCAGGGGCCCAGGCCCCAGAGTCCCCAGCTCATTTGGTGCCCCTGACCATCATTCTTAGACAACAGAAACATCCCTTTGGGAAGCAATTTTGCCAGATAGAAAGAATGGGAAAAAAAAAGAAGACAGGTCCCAATTCCTGAGGTTTTCCATTTTGTTGCCATCTCCCACAATCTGACTCTTGGCATCCCCTCTTTAGGGTCCTGAACACAACTTTGTTTGAGAGTTGGGAGATCATCGGACCTTATTCCTCCTGGTGGCTCTTCAATGGCCTTCTCCTGATCCTACAGGTTCTACATGTCGTCTGGTCCTACCTGATTGCTCAAATTGCTTGCAAGGCTCTGGTTCGAGGAAAGGTGAGGGTCAAGGCTGATTCCTACCTCCAGGTCTGGCTAGGAAGATTAGGGCTGCTTAGTAGAGATGTACCCCTCTCTCCTCCTTTTTCCATGGTACTTAATGAACTATTTCTGCAAATGAGGCAAGGAGTCTGTGGCTTCTCACTTTCTCCATTTCCTATTAACTCCAAATATTTTACCCTCCTTCCTCAAAAGTGAAATTAAGGCCAAGGGGAACAAAGTTCCATTTCAGTGCACTGAAAATGATGTAAGTCAGGAGTATCTGAGGTTCTTATATTTTCTTGAGCTGGCCTTATCTAGGCTTCTTGTTCCCTCCCCTACTTTGTGGAATGAATGATGTAAATGTCTTTGATGTCCTAGGTGACTGACTGCAGTGCTTTGAAGTAACCCAGGAAGATAACTGGTTTGACAGGTGCCTCCTTACATCCTAGGAAAAGGTCCTCTGGCCCCTAAGAGAGAGGGCTGGCAGAGAAATCTCCTCAACACCTGGCTCCTGCTTGAATATATTAAAGCAAAAAGGAAGGGAGCTTTGAAAGAGGCCCCTAACTGAGCTAATTCTTTAAGTTCTGTAGTCAGCAGGGTCCCAGATTGAGCATTCTGATTTCCCAGTGCTATGCTGTCACTTAGGGGCGGTAGGTTCTGCTAGAGGAAGGAGCTGTATCTAGAACTTGAGAATAAGCTTGTGCAGCCATGTCTGCAGTCTCTTGCGTTGATGTTCCTCATGGCTGCTGCTGCTGGTTCTAGAACTCGCTTAGTGTCTCTCCATCTTGCTGCAGCTATCCAACACCTTTCTTCTCTCTGGCTTCTCTCTCCTGACCAGGTGACCTAGCCAGGAAGGATTAGACCCCGACTCTATATTCTCAACTCTTTTCTCACCTCCTTCCTTTTCTCTGTGCCAAGTGGGAGCTGGACAGTTTCATCTCTTGCATGTAAGTGCTCTGCTGCTGCTGCTATTCAGTAGATCATGTTTCTTTATGTGTGTATTTTCTTTTCCCATTTATCCTTCTCTTGTCTTCTAAGGGCTTGTCCTTACTCCTGACTTTGTGGAGTTATTTGGGAAGGGGCCACTGCTGAATAGAACTGAAGCTATCATGTTCCTTCCCTGAACCTGACTGAAAGGAGTTGAGCAGTTTTACCTTCCTGTACCCATTCTGGGGTCAGTCTTCCCCCTGGTGGAGATTTCATGATGAAAAACAACTGTTAGGTTTGGACATCCAAACCAGATTCAAAAATTTCTATAGGTCGTGAGACTTCCTTAAGTTGCAAAAGCTTGAAATCAATCCAACCCCTACTTTATATTCTGAGATTCAGTATACTCTGATTATTTATAATCAGAGCTCATATTTATATAGTATTTAAAGGTTTACAAAGTGCTTTCCTTACAGTGACCCTGAGATAAGTAATCTGAGTATTATTATCCTCATTACAGATGAAGAAACTGAGGATTACCTTAAGTCAAGTGACTTGCCTAAGGGTTACATTAAGTGAAACTGAAGTCCAAAGTTAGTAAATGGAAGAGCCAGGAGGTGATTTAGGTTGCAGTAATCCCAAGTCAATTTCTATTATACTTTGTATTGTGGTTCTGCCCAAGAAGACAACCCATAGATTGGGGAGGGTAGGCTAGTTATAACTGAGGTCAAGGACAACAGGATGTCTTGGAAATTGCCTGGCCTGAGGTCAGCACTTGAGGGACTGAAACAGTGCCCACAAGTACTAGGGGATTCAGGGAGGAAGGGTGGGATCAGAAAGGTCATCAGTGGCTTCATGTTACTATTGCTGAGACCTCTGTTTTTGAGGTGGTAGGTTTGGAGTTCAGGAAAGTAAAGGGAAGGCTGGTTTTCCTCAACTTTCCCGATTCCTACTATATAAGAATTTAGTAGTTTTCCCGGGGAAGAGATGCTGAGACAGATCAAAGTTGGGCCTGAAGGAGTCTGTTCCCAGCCTAGGCTCTCTTCGTATCTTGGAAAGCTTACCTCTGTATGCCAAAATCAGAAATGGTGAGGGAATTCAGTTTGACAGCGTACATCTTAAAATTCCCAGAGCCAGAAATTGCGAGTGTAAGTTAAGAGACCAGAGACTGCTTGGCAGAGATCATGGTTTTAGTTGCAACTCTGTTCTCACTATTCTTTCTTTGGCTCCCGCCTACCTAGGTATCAAAGGATGACCGAAGTGACGTAGAGAGCAGCTCAGAAGAGGAAGACGTGCCTGCTGGCAACAGGAAGTGTCCCTATGATGGCAGTTCCAGCAATGGTGCCAACCAAGTCAATGGCCACATGAGAAACAATTGCTGGGCAGAAGAGTAGGGTAGGCTGACATGGTGACTCCAGGACACATGAACTTTGAGGGTCACTGGCAATTGGCTCCCCATGTCTGTTTCCCCACCCATAGCCCCATTCTTGTGTGGCCACGGGGACCCACCAGGCACTGAGGAGAAAAAAAGAAGCAAACATTTTCACTTTTTAAAAAACTCTGCCGTTTTGTATTTAATAACTTCTTTGTCAGTAATGTTATTTGCTGTGTGTGTGCGTGTGTGTGTGTGTGTGTTTGTGTGTATATATACATGTGTGATTTGGTGGGTTGGGGCACAATTCTGGACTGGACTTCCTGAGCTATGCCTTGCCTCTTCACCCTCAACTTCAAGTTCTGCATTCCTGGAGCACGCTGACTTGGTCCTGGATCACCATTCCCACCTTCATTGTTGCTTATGGCTCTGGTCCCTTGGACTCTCTGAATAGAGCAGCCAATCTCAACTCATTTTCTGCAACAGAGCCAGGAGGCAGCATGTGATGCTTGGATTACACTGGGACAGAAGAACTCTAGATGGATGGCCAGGGTTTACTGTGGCCCTTAGCTGGACTTTTTCTCTACCAGCCTCCCTCTTCTCCCCTTCCCCTAGCAGCACCAGAAGCTGCTGATAGCCTGCTCATTACTCAGTGGTACTTGGGGGTGGGCTGATGTTGGGGGAAGGCAGCAGCCACTGGGGGAGCTGTTACCATTTTATACCATTGTTTATTCTTTTCTGTGATTAAAAGTGCTTCAGCCCTCCTCTACATCCTAGCTATTAAAGTGATTGTTCTACCTACCTCACTGGATCCATAGATTGGAACTGAGGTTCTTAGGAGGTCTAGCTCTCCACAGAACATTAAAGGAAAATACATCTGAGTTATAACTAAGAGTTGCTTGGTAAAAGAAAGATGTAATTGTTCCCAAACTTATACAAGAGACTACCATATAACATTTTAATAGTGAAGTGGGTGAGTCATTCTGACCAGATGATTTCTTCTTAAGTTCACACTGTTACATCTGAAGAAAAAGCCATATGGTATGGTCAAGTGAGCATCTGTTACATGGGGTAAGTCACATAACCACAGAATCATAGACTGCTAAAGGGGCTTTAATGGTCACGGCCTAAATTACTCATTTTATAGAGGAAGAAAACTTGAGGGCCAGAGCAGTGAAGTGGCTTATTTAAGGTTAGAAGCAGAGCTTGGACTAGAACCAAGGTTTCCTGACTCCAAATCCAATGTTCTACACGACACTGAGTCAGAGTTAATTATTTCTAAGGTTACCCCCATCTGAAAAACTCTATGAGGTCTAAAGAGCCAATGAGAGAAACACCTCCAATCCAAATGGTGAAGCTTTCCCAAGAATTTCCTGCCATTCAGTCCCCCAGAGTTAACTATGCCAATTGATGAGGGGTTTGGAGAAATTAACAGATAAGACTGTCACTGTTGGACCCTCTCTTACAGACTTTTCCAGCTTGATAGGATGTATCAAAGCTTGCAGACTGACCTAGGATCCCACCTTCATGCTACAATGAAACATCAGAGGGTCTGTTGTTTAAGGACCAGCCTGGCTACATTCAGAGAAGTACCATCAGGTTTGCTGCAGGACGATGGATTTTTTGGCCACAGCAACTTGTGAAGACCATCTGCTAATTTATGAGTGGATGTGACCTGCCACATTGATGAATGGTAACTTGAAGAATGTGTTATCTTTAGGCACTGATCTTACCAAAGTGTTTCTGAGATTTGGATTTAAATTTCAGGAACTGAGTACTGGTGTATAATAATTACCAGCAGGTAATTCTGACACTGACGCAGATTAAAATTAAAATGACTAATCTATCTCCTACTTCCCACAAGTTACTCTGTCAGGGTGACAGAAAAAAGGGCCTGAAACCTTGGATGTGGGAGAATGTATGTTCCAGTAGCTAGGCTTCAGTATCTAAATGTGCTTCCTGAACCTGCCACTTCCCAGAATAGCTTATCCTGGTAAATGTATATAATCAAGTATGTCTTCAAAGTCAGAAACGATAGGTTCAACTGATTTTAGGACTTGTAGAATCACAAAATCCCATATTGATAACAAGTCCAAAATTGACTGTACCTAGTTTACATAGGACTTTGATGTAGCATATATAGTATTCCCAGTATCTTGGTAGTGGGAAAATGGATAAGGCTTCTATTCCATTTGGAAAGGCTACTAAAGTTAGTTTCATGTGAACAGTCTAATTCCCAATGCAGAACTGACTTTTGCAACTCAGTGTTAGTAACCTGGGGACCACTGAAAGTCAGTAACTGGTCACATGGCTACTATGTCACTAACAGCTCTCCTGAGTTATCTCAGCATCTAGGTTTACTATTCATTTCTTTTGAGGAAATTTTAACCTGAAATATTCCAGATCTTTTACTACTGGACTCCCCCTGGCTAAAGTCTATTTGGAAGTGCTAGAAGGGCCCTAAAGGGGAAAAGGAAATGGGGACAAAAAGCATCTAGCCTTTTTTGGGTGGGACATGGGCTATCAGCTTGTCCCTCTTCTATTGACACTTAGGTAGAAGAGTTAAAATAATAAAAAGGAAACAGTTCTAGTACGACAAAATGGGTTCAGGTCAAGCAAGGCCTCCCTCACAGATACTCTTGGGAAAACAATGAGGGACCAGTTGAAGTCAGCATCTCAAACTGGAAGCCATTTTTGTTTCTGAGAAAAGGAATATGACAAACCACAATCAGGATGGTAGTTTCTCTGCAGATTCAGCTCACATAAATGACCTAGCACTTGTTTTCCTCCAGCCAAGAACAAAGGAATCTGTGAGTACTCTTCTGATCAATCAATACAGATAGGTTTACTGAAGGGCATAGAGTAAACCTACAAAATAGTCTCAGGAGATTATGCACTCCGCAGGCAGTAAATAAATATTTAATTGATTTGAGAATGAGTGACTAGAGGCAGAGATGAGCAGGCTATCTGGGAGCTGATGAAAAGGAGGTAAGCAAAGTTAGAACACTCAAGTTACTATCAAGTCATCTTTCATTTCTTTTCTTCTTGGTCAGTTGGATGTTATCTCCCAGGATAAAGGTAAAGAGCTTGAGAGTACATGTTATATGAGGACTGACTGGAGGAACTGGAGAAAACTGGGAGAGACATGAGATTTTACTAACTTCACACAAAAGAAGGATTAGACTTGTTCTTTTTGGCCCAAAGGGCATATCTATGTACAACAAGAGGTATTTGTAGAGAAGCAAAGTTAGGCTCAATGTAAGGAAAAGCTTCCTAATATTTAGATCTATGCCAAATTGGAATGGACTCCCTTGGGAGGTCATAGGACCACAAATTTAGAGTCAGAAAGGACCTTATGTGTCATCCAGCCTGACCTCTTATTTTACATATGTGGAAACTAAGGTCTGGGGAGGTTGTATCTTCCACACGAAGCGTATGGGGTGTTGAGGAGGGCTAGTACCTCTGGTATGAGGGCTTACTGCTCATTTCACTTTCAGGGCTGCTCATCCACTTTTGGTATCCAACTCTCAACTCTCACCTGTGACTCCAAGAAGCTAAGAACGTAGAGGGGGCATACCCCAGTAAAACTGTCTTGAGCAGACAGGCTAAACCAGGTTGAGGGTAACCAACCTCAAACCCTGTCAGTAAATTAGGGGATGTCTACCCCAAGCACGTGAAGACTTTCCCCTGGCAGAATGGGCAGGTGAGAACAATTTGTTTCAATGGCCATGAAAGAGGCTGAAGCACGTGCTGTAGAGCACTTGGAGCTTGATTAGACATCAAAGACACCAAGGTCATCCACTGCATCCCAGGCCACTGCCGGTTGTCTTGACTTTTGTCTTGCCACTGGACTTTGATGCTTCTGGAAGAGAAAGTGGGGCTGACAACTTGTACCATTGCCTCAACCAAATCCAATTCACACACCAGTCAAGACTGGTCCTCACTGAAAACAACAGAAATAATGGCCGAGTTGCGATATAAACCCAAGTCCTAGAAGTCCCAACCCATCACTCTTTTCTACTGTATCATACTGTGGGTTGGGCTCCCCATCACAGGAGTTTTTATGACCCTTTCTCACCTATGTAGGGATTCTTGTTCCAAGAACAGATTGGAGTTGGACTATTTGGCCTCTGAGGTTACATACACCTATGTACCCCTAAAAAAACAGAAGCCAAAGTCAAGCTATCCAGATTACTGGGGCTTAGGGTCCTGGGTTGTTGAACTATGTGTTCCTCTCCTACTCTGAGGAAGGGAATTTTAGTCTGAAAGCCCACTGAATCCCAAGGAACGATATCTTTTACATGTGGGGTTATCAACTTCTTGAGGATAATCCTTTAGGCTTCTAATTCAATCTTAACAGGTTTGCCGCTGAGTACAGCTACTTGAAAAAAGCATAAAGGCTAATATACTTAGTGAGTTTAGTATCAATCAGACTACAGAGTATTGTATTCAGTTCTGGGTCCTATTAACAATACCAACAAGGAGTACCAAATTGAGGAGTTTGGAAACCATAAGGATCAGCTGAAGGAACTGAAAAACACCTGGGAGAGGAAGGAAGCATAATCACTCTTTGCCAGAGGAAAGGATTAAGCTTTAGGAGGCAAAACTGTATGGAAGTTACAAGGTGGTGTATCTGGTTTTTACTTAAGAACTTCCTAACACTTACAGATGTCTGATGATGGATTGGGCTGTTTAGCAAGTTCCCAGGTACTGAAGGAGTTGAAGCAGAGGATGGATAGCACCTGTTAGGGATATTATAGAGTGACTGATACTTTGAGTAGAGGTATGGATAGATGATTCTTGCAATCACTTTCTGCTTTAGCAGTGTATGAAAAATAAACTCGACCCAAATTTCTCAGGTAGGTAACTACCCACGTTAGGCAATCAAAGTCAAGGAGGTTAGGAGTACAGTCTGACCAGAACGATGGGAAGCTGAGCTTTTATCTCTTGTGATTTCTGCCCCAATCAAAAAGAATAATCCCCAACTCAAATAAACAAATACCACGAGCTTGAAATGGCAAACCATATTTAATGTCTTTATATGTCCTTCACTGTCACCCCTCCATTGTGATCCATCATCAATCAGAACTCGGCAGGGAGCACATCAGTACATTCCTTTGACCAAGGCTGGAAGCCAGGGAGATTCTCAGGCGAGGGCATGCAAACAATTTCAGGTGTTCTACAGCAGGCCTCAGGCCTCTGTATTCTGCGATAAAACGATCTCTTCAGTCCCGTAGGACGTTTGGAGTCTTTTGTTCTTCAGCTGCCTGACGTAGGACACCACGATGCTGAAAGTAGCGATAGGCCCGGGCACTACACAGGAAGCCTCCATACACGGTGAGCAACATCATGGAGGCAGAGAAGGCCTTGTAGCCAAAGTCAGCTAGCTGTTTAGCCGATGGCATTTTGCCCCCTGCAAAGAAACTGGATTCAGATCCAAACCCTTGAATATGATACACATACTCCCAAGTGCTCACACCTTTCTGGAAAGTCATCTGGAATTATGCAAATAAAGGAGTTAAAATTTCCAGTTAGGTGTATACCCCAAGGTCGTCACTGACCAAAAAATTTTATATACATCAACATATTTATAGCAGCACTTTTTGTGGTAGCAAAAAAACAGAAACAAACTAGATATCTATTAATTAGGAAATGGATAGAAAAATTGTGGTACACGAATATAATGGAAAATTACTGTGCTATAAGAAGCAATGATAAATATAGAGAAGCATAGATTTAAATGAACTGATACAAAGTAAGGGGAGCCAAGCAAATAATACAGACATTCAGGTAAGTAGAAAGAACAACAAAACAATCAAAAAATGAATGCTGAAAAACTGCAAAGAACAAGCCTGGCCTCAACATTTCCCTTCACTTCTTTGTAAAGGTAAGGAAGTCCACAAATATAAAACACTGAATACAATATCAGATTTTTTTTGATGTACTGATCAGTTTTGCTGAATTTTTCCCCCCTTTCTCTTTTTATTGTTTAAATTCTTTGCAGGCAGAGCCAAGAAAGCAAAATACACAGTGCCTATTGTGTAGTCCACTACATACAACACAGAGTTGAACGAATTACACACACAAAAAAAATCAAAAGTGAATACTGCAAAATAATAAAGAATCAAGATGGTTCCAAAGAAGAGATATGGGAAGATACTCCCAACACTCCCCTTTTAAAGAGATGGGTGAGGCAGCTAGGTGGCAAAATGGATACAGCACCTCCCTGGAGTCAGGAGGACCTGAGTTAAAATCTAGCCTTAGACACCTGACACCATTGTGACCCTGGGCAAGTCCCTTAACCCTACCTACCTTGAAAAAAAAAAGTTAAAGAGACAGGAAGTCTACAAGTGTGGTACAGCATACCTATTTTCGGACTTCTCTATGTACTGATTAGGCTAATCTTCTCTCTTTTTGTCTTTAAAAATATTGCTTCTTATATGGGATGGCTCTCTGGGAGTAGGAGGGATACTGAGGGAAATCGGGAAAAAAAATCAATATATAAAGACACTAATGAAAACTTATTTTGGGGGCAGCTAGGTGGCACAATGGATAGAGCTCTGGCCTTGGGAGTCAGAAGAACCTGAGCTCAAATCCAGCCTCAGACACTTAACACTTGCTAGCTACATGACTCTTAACAAGGGCAAGTCACTTAACCTGGATTGCCTCACCAAAAAAAGCAAAAAACAAAAAAAACTTAATTTTTAATAAATTCTTTGTTAAACGGCATGCTCTGAGGAGGTGTCATGGAAGGGGTAAAAAGGGAAATGTAGATGATATAGAAACAAAAGATCAATATAAATCTATTTAAAAAAACAAAACAAAAAACAAAAGAGCCTTGAGATTTCACCTCACTCACACCCAGCAAACTGCCAAAAATAACAAAAGATAAAAACTGTCAAAGTCAGAGGAGTTCCGGAAAGTCATACCAACGCACTACCGGTAGACCTGTGAAATTATTCCACAATTCTAGAAAACAATTTGGAATCAGGAGTGACTAAAATGTCTAGACCTAGAGATTTACCCCAGGGATGTTAAAAATAAAAACATAGGTCCAAATACATACAAAAATATTTACAGTTGAGATCTGTGTTTTAACAAAAGACTTGAGACAAAGCAGATTTTCATTCAAAAATGGCTAAACAAGTTCTGGTACATTAATAAAACTATCATTTCGCTATAATAAATGATAAAGATGATCAATACAGAGACACATGAGAAGACTTACATAAAGCAATGCAAAGTGAAATAAGCAAAACTAGGAAAACCACATACACAAAGATTACAACAATATACACAGAAACAACAAAACAATCAAACTGAATGCTGTGAAATTATAATGGCCAAACTTGGTGTCAGAAGATTTATGAGAATAGCCTTCAGAGTACTTTTACAGAGGTGGAGGACTATGGATGTGGAACTGCATATGTCAGATTTTTTTTTAAAATGTCTTGGGTTACTTTTGCTGAAAGTTTTTTTCTCTCTTCTAAAAAATATTTATAAGCTCTCTGGATGGTGGGGATGGGGTGGGGGCGGGGAAGAGAAAAAGAATGTAGGTAATGGAATAAAAATTTATTTTAAAGAACTTCCTGTGCTAGGGCCTGGGAGGAGATATAAAGATCAAACAATTACCCAAGAGCCCTCTCCTGATTAGGTCTATAATAAATTATTCAATCTGAAAAAAAGAAGGCTAATGTGGGACTGAATAATTACTAGTCTCGATCCTCTTCATACCCTTTGGGATCCTTTTCCATCAGTTATCATTTTTTTACTTTTCAATGAATCCCCTTCCATTGGCTCCTTTCTATCAACCTTGCTAAAAACTCCTATTATGATCCCACTGCTTTCCTTCTAGATGTGGCCTTCAAAAAAGCTAATAGGACCTTACACAGGATACAATGGAAGTACAGTGTTTTCCATTTAGCCCCAGGGTTTTCCCTGAACATCCACACAGACACTAGGTATGCTTCTGGTATACATCATTTAGTGGGGAACGGCTATAAATATTTTTGTACATATTTCCTCTTTGATCTCTTTGGGATATGGACCTAGTAACAGTATCACTAGGTCAAAGAATATATACATGATAGCTTTTTGGCCACAATTTCAAAATGCTTTCCAGACTAGTTCATAACTCCACAAACAAAGGATTAGTGTGGATACAATACAGGATACCACCAGAGTCTGGGGCTTCCTTAAATGATCCATTACAGAAAAGAATAAAGTCAGCATTGGGCAGGAGAATAATTTTTTGCATGGCTTCATACATAAATGAAAAATCTGGAGGCAGTCATGGAATACGGAGTGAGTCTCTCCTTTAGGGAAAAGGGTAACATAGTTGCTGGTGAGTGATGGAAGGGTTTTTCATAGACGGTCTCCGGATCAAAAGATACTGTGTATGGTAAGCATGGAACAGGAAAAATGGCATTGGGAACAAAAAGGGGGAGGTGTCAGAAAGGTCTATTTGTCTATCATAAAGATAGCCACAGCTGAAGTCTGAACTACAGGATCAAAGTGTTAGAAGAAAAAGGCAATGGTCCACATCTCAGGTTCTAGAGGTTAGCACATTACAGCTGCCACACTTCCAAGTCTTCATGACAAAAGAAGGTAATGGATTTGTAAAAGTTTGGGAGACCTAAATCTGGAGGTGAAGTTCACATACTGAATGAAGGAAAAAAGCACTTCATGTTCTTTGTCCCATAGCATAAGGTCAGGAGCAAGGAATAGAAAGGCCTTGCCACACCTACAAATTGTTGGATCCACTGCCTACAACAGACAGGAGCCCCTAAGAATTTCTCAATTTGCCTTTCAGTTACTGGCATGGGAATAGACAGGAGAGTGATAAAGTGGGCCTGACCCAAGGTGGCACGAATGGTGGGAAATCTCATGACCTAGTAAGTTCCTTGGCCAAACTGGAACTTGGATTTTGACATTTTATTGCCTTGCTGTGCAAATGAGGTGAATAAAGAGAGAATTATGAGAAAATTTTCCCGGCTTTGACTCAAAGTAATAAGTTATAAACATATCAGACAAAGGTGGATCCACAAGGGAAGTCTTCCTTTAATATTTGGGAAAACAGGGAAGGGGATTCCCCTGTGAAATTCAAGTCCAGGTAAGCTGATGTCCCTTGACAAAAAGGAACTGGGAATTTGGGTAGAATGGAGAAAATGGAAAAAAAGGCAAAGGGAAAAGTGAACAACATAAACCAGGTTGCAAAAGAGAGTAAAGTATGGTAACAGGGCTGGGAACAATGAAGTGGCGAGAAATTATAAAGAAGTTGATAATACAGAAATCTTAGTCAAAGTGGTCATATAGGGTTCCCATCTTGGTCAACTTTTCCTTCTTTCTTGACTAGCAGGATTAGGGGCAATACAAGGGGAAGTGACTTAACACAAAATACTTTGTTAAAGAAGAAATTCAATGAGAGGAGTGATTCCTTTTCGGGCATCTTTTACAGGGGAATCAGGAAGGGGAAAGAGGAGTATAAAAGAGCTGCTCAAAAGGGGTAGGGGGGACAGAGGGAAGTAAGAATTTCTGGGAAAGGTTAAGAATGGTAGGATCAGTTTAGGATGGAAGTTTCTGGAACGCTAGCAGTTTTTGCTACAACTCCAGAACTTTACTTTCTGTTTTTGTCAGGGAATCCTTCTAGCTAGCAAATGCTATCTTCTTCTTTTAAAACATATCTGATCTCTCAAAAAAAAAATAATAATATCCCATGTTTTGGGTCAGAATCTTCTAAAAAGCTTTGTAAATAAGTCAAATGATCCTGCATTTGGCCACTGCTAACTGGGATCATCCATGGTATACTCATTCCCCTTGACAAGAGAAAGATGAAATGTTTTAGAGATAATCCTATGGGTAACTATCAAGGCTGGTTAGAAATTATTTATTTATTGCCATTTGTGCCACTATAATCCCACAGGTGGTTTTACTCTGTTTATTACTCCTGGATGAGTCTATCCACAGAAAAGAGGGAGGATGTCTATACACAGTCATCACTCTCAGAGAGAATTATTTTCCTTGAAAGAGTCTTTCCTCAGAATCTTCCAAAGTATCTAGGCTTTCTTTGTCACACAGACTAATACTAGCTGTGCTACGTTTCAAACAACTGAACACTCAGTAAAGTCCAGGAGATCATGAGTCCATAGAGAAAACCCTACATTAACCCTTTTTGTTAAAGTTTCCAGAAGGTCTCAAGAAGGCATGATTTTCAGAGAAAAAAAAAATGACTCTTACCACCTTCAGGAATCAAGAGGGCTGGGACAACACAGGAAAGTCTGGTGAATGGTAAGAAGTCTTACCTTAGCGGCATTCCTGATAATTCACCTGTGCTACTGGTCTCACGGGTCCCCAAAGAAGTTCCAGTTACCTTACTTCTGACACCAAATTGTTGGGAGATTTCTCAAGCTAGGGTCTTGAGGAGTCCAGGGAGAGTAACACCCACTAGCTGGCTCCATAAACTGGAGGTCAATAACTTCAGAGACCAGATTATACTAAGGAAACACTAAGTTTATTCAAAGCTAGATAGGGGAACCACTAAGTGAAAAGTGGAAAAAAGATTAGGATAAGGATACACATTTAAGAGGCTCTAAAGGCCTGCCTATTCTTGGACCTTGAGCACTTTGTTTTCATCCTCCTCAGCTCCTGTTTTAAGAATACCACTGACAAACCTCATACCTCCAAGAAAAGGCAAACAGGATGGTAAGAGAATCATACCACACAGAGATTAGTTTGAAGGAACTGCAATTTTTAGATTGGAGGAAACTTAAGAAAGGCATGTATTGGAAGGGCTGTTTACATAGAAACAGGATTAAATTTATTTTGCTTGGCCCTTTCAAAAGGTGGAACTAGGAGCAAGGAACAGAAGTTGCAGAGGGGCACTATTTAAATTTCCAAAGTTCTTCTGGTGATGCTATATGCCTGTGAAATATCTCAAAAGAGAATGTCAATCTCAGAAGATTCAAAATCAGAGATTTTTAGGGGCAAGAAGCCTGAATTAATTCATCTGTGTTCTGCAAGTCTAAATTGAATTAAACATTCTGTGAGGCTCCAGATGGTAGATCTAGGAATAGTGGGTAGATGTTACAGAGGAGCAGTTTTCAGTTCAATATAAAAAAGAATGCAATAATTAGAGCTGTCCAAAAATAGAATAGGCAACCCCATGAGGTAGTGATTTTCACGTCACTGGACATGACCTAGTAGAGGCTGGACTGTTTCTTTGTCTTTGCAGCCTAGTACCTAGCAGAATGCTCTACACATAGTAAAAGCTTAATAAATGTTTTGTTGAACTGAATCCAGATGACTTTTAAGTTCCCTTCCAGCAAAAGATACTTTTTGTCATTTGTAACCAAACCTCTCAAAAATTAATCTATACTCACCACCTTACCTCCTATTTATTATTATTGATAATAGCTATTATTATAACTTATATATATATATAATAATAACATTTTATATATAGAACTTAAAGGTTTGCAAAACACTTTACACATATCACTTGTTCCTCACAACAATTTTGTAAGGTAGTTACGTTACTGGGAGACATTTAGGATCCCACAACTATTATGTGTCTGTGGAAATATTCACTTCAGATCTGACACCACGTCCAGTGCTCCATCCACTGTGCTCCACAGCTGTTTCCTTCTGCCTAGATTATGAAGTCCACCTAATTACTATCTCCCCCAAAGGAATCCAGTACTCTGGTCAAACTGGTCTATTCATTGCTCTCTGAAGATAATCCTCAAATCCCTAGCTTTCTGTTCCCCACAGCCTGGAAGGACTGCCTATGCCTATCATCCCTTCACAGCCCAGCTCAAGCCACCTTCTGTGAGATCCCGACTATCCCAGTTAGAGGTGATTACTCCTCCCTCTGAAATCCTATAGTAATTAATGGGCTAAGAAGACTAGATTTATCCTGTCCCAGCTTGGCCACTTTAACATGTAATGACCCTTCTAAACTTTCTGAACTTGTTTCCACATAGGTAAGTGGGAATATTCTCATCTAAAGTTATGAAGATCTGGGTTCAAGTCCTACCTCTGATTTTGGCTGAGTAAAGGGGCTGGGGAGATTTGGAAAGAGAAGTGAGGAAGCACCGGATCTCATTCAGGTTAAGAAGGAGATGGGAAACTTTATGTGGTTATTCTTCATGATATACAGCTTGAAATTCACTGGCTCCAAAGCTGGGAGATGGGAAGAATAGAGCCACTCCTTATCTGAAAGGCCTCCAGAACAGATAAGAGAGGGTGGGGACTATATCAGGGACATAAAAGGAATTCAATTAGGCTCTTTAGGTGTTTGAAAGGAAACAGACACAAAGTTATACTACGAGCACCTCATGTGTCTCTAAAAATGAGTTTATTGATAATAATGGACTCTCTTTTTGAAGTGCTAACCATAAATTGCTCTTAGATAAATGGAGATTTAAATGTTAACATTAGTGATTATTAATCCAGATTTTGGTCGAAGTCTATCCTGAAAATAAATCAGAATGTGGTCTGTGTTTGCCTATTAGGATAATTGTGGTAAATAGAATCAAATGAAAAACATACATTTGTTATTCGGCATTAAAGCATGAAAAACACTAGGAAAATTCATAGATCAAGAAAACCTGAGTCAAAAAACTCCAGTCTCAGAAACTGATTAGCTGTATGACTTCACCTTGATTTACCTTGGTTTCTTGATCTGTAAAAGAAAAAATAAGATGATAGCATCCACCTCCCAGGGGTTGTTGTGAGAATCACATTGTAAAGTGTTGGCATATGGCAAGGACTATAGTGACTATATGAATGATTAACTATCGTTCTTCTTCTTCTTATTTCCATAATGGATAACTTTATACAGAGTTTTGGATATGATTAGCATAAAATGCCAAAGGTGAATGATGATTTTTCAGGTAAATTAACCTGGAAATTCATTCAACTGAATTGAGGTGACCAGACTGGTGATTGGTTTTGTTTCATGTTTGAAATCCATAATATTGTCTATGCTGCTATTATGTTTCTAAATTTTCTGACATTGTGAGATTTTGTAAATCATCATATCAAATATGCTTAGAAAAGCAGCTTCTTTTTTAATTTGGATATTGTTAGATTATGAACTGAACTGTTAAAAGAAGATGGCAAAAATGTTAAAAAAAAAAACTTATCTATTCAGTCCCATTGACCATGTGTTGTACAATATTCTGAAATACTGAAATTAAAAATAAGAATGAAATACTGAAATTTAAGAAACTAGAAACTTCTAGGTTTGCCTATAGCTAAGAGGAAGTTTCAGCAAAAATTATTTGGTTATTACTTATGAAAATTATGAAATTATTAAGGGTTATTGTCATAATGTTAAACCCTATCAAGTATTTAAGATGGATATATTTTAAAAGGGAAAATTGAGGATTACTGTGAGGGAAAAGGTACAAAGATCTCGTAAAATCTTCTTATTCATAAAGTTACAAGGTTTCCTGAGATCATCTGCTTGCACAGTGTAATAAGTTCTTATCAGTTCTGTGAAAAAGCTTGCTAGTTTTGTAAAATTCCTAAGTAATGAATTTGTTTACTGAAAAAAATGAGACCCCCTTTTCCACTCCCTGCAAAAATGGGGGTGAAATTTTCAAGCCCGCTTATAGTAAAGAGTTTCTTCTGAGATTATTTGCCCATCACTTGTGAAGGTTTTGAACTTATACCTGGAATGGTATATACTGAAGATACATCTTGAGCCAATTTGGTCTCAAAAAAAAAATCTAATCTTAAAAAGATCTGTTTTTGCCATAAGGGGTGTTGCCATACAATACTTTTAAGAGATGGATATCTGTTAGTCTGGAGGTTTACAGCAATTGGCCAATATTTTTCCTGGGTTTTGAATAAATTACACATAACTATCTGCGTGGAATCCCAGAATATAATTATTTGCTTGATTTCTAATGACTGATTTTTACACCAGGATGAGTTTAAATTAAGCTAGAAGAAAAATAAGGAAAGGATGTGAATTTTTTTTAAGGCTTGGTAAACTTTTGCTATTGTAATACCTGAAAGAAATAGTAACTTAAATGATAAATGTTGGAGAAAATGTGGGAAAATTGGAACAGAAATGCATCGTTGGTGGAGCTGTGAAATGATCCAACCATTTTAGAGAGCAATGTGGAACTATGCCCAAGGGGCTACAAAAATGTGCATACCCTCTGACTCAACAATAGCATTTCTAGGGCTATATCCCAAAGAGATCATAAAAATGGGAAAAGGACCCAGAAGTACAAAAATATTTATAGCAGCCCTTTTTGTGGTGGCAAAGAACTGGAAACTGAGGGGATGCCATGAATTGGGGAATGGCTGAACAAGCTGAGGTATATGAATGTAATGGAATACTACTGTGTTATAAGAAATGATGAGCAGGCAGACTTCAGAAAAACCTGGAAAGACTTGTATGGACTGATGCTGAGTGAAGTGAGCAGAACCAGGAGAACCGTGTACACAGTAATAGCCACATTGTGCAATAACTAACTTTGATAGACTTAGCACTTCTCAGCATTGCAAGGATCTAAGATATCTCCAAAAGTCTCATGATGGAAAATGCTATCGACATCCAAAGAAAGAACTATGGAGTTTAAACAGAGACTAAAGCATACTATTTGCTATTTTTTTTCTTCTGTTTTGTTTCTTCTTTCTGGTAGTTCCTCCTATTAGTTCTAATTTTTCCTTACAAAAATGACTATGTGAAAATAAAAAAATTAGCCATAAGCTGTGATTAGTGACACTTGCTATTTGAAGTAATATCTCATGGGACTGTAATCTGATATCAATCTAAGTTCTGATTTCAAATATGACTGCTTGTACTGTCATGAGACCAAAAGTCCACCATTCAAGGGGGATGCCACGTGCTGCCCAGAAGGAGTCCAGTCTGAAAATTGCTACATATAGATATCTGTGTCTGGGAAAAATTGAGGGGACAACTTGGGCATGGCTGAAGGTAGGATCCTCTTGACTCAGTTTCCCTATATTATATTGTTACTTCCCTTTGAACAAGAATGTTTCCCATACAGCTAATCCAGACACTGACGATAATACCCTGTAAATGAGGTGGAATTTTGCTGTATAATCAGCTGTTCCTAAAACTTAACTATGATTCTTGGCTGAAATCAAAAAGAGCTAAGGATGTTCTATCCTGGTATACTTATCATTCTATGCCCTTGGGCCTGGAGGACCAGTTTTAACACTATCATACCATGTCCATTATTCTTCCTCTATCCTAAGAAAGAGTTAAATTAGTGCTTGAACTTGTCAAATGTATAAGGTTAAGTTCCTGAAGTATTTCAATCCGGGAATAATTAGACAATGATTAAGAAGCTTATGAAACAAAGATATAAATCTATTAATTCACAAATTTAATCTCACAAGGTTAAAGTCAGAAAACTCTTCTATTTTTAAGGAATACAATTTCCGTGAAATCAGTTAATTTAGTGGAGAATAATTTGTGAACTACCTTGCAGGAAAACTGATTTTACTTAGGTTTGTTATTTAATATGGGATTAAGACCCGTATATAAAGCATGTTCTGAAATGCAAAACTACTCAAGAGTCACCTTAAAGATGTTCCCTTTGCTTACAGGGCTTTTACGAGCAATAATCTATATTTGTGTAATATCTATTCCACTTGAACATGGTTAAATGACTGAACGTTTTACTATAGACAACTTGTTTCATATAAACTATTCTCTGTATACAATTTGGCATTAATTACTTAGTATATTTACACATTCCAAGTATATTTACACATCTCAAGTCTTTTGTTGTTTGCTATTAAGTAGCTTTTAAGCAAATTTCATCTGTGTACCTGTTGAACCTAGAGAAAAAAGCATCAGTGCTGGTAGCTATGTATTCATGTACAGAATTAAATCCTTAAAGTATCTCTTCCTCCTAAATCAGCAGGTGTGAAAAGAAATTCTGAGAAAGCAACAAGATCAGATAATTATATATGTCAAATGTAAATGATTCTAATAGGATATACAAGCTTTGAGAATGTTATAAAAATAAGTTCTAAAAATTGGGTTCAGAATTTTACATGTAAAATTTAACTAATAATTGTAAAGACAACAGAAACAGCAAATGATACGTAATAACTGAAATTTTCTGACATTTCAGGTCTATTATGGATTTCTAATTTATTGTTCTTCTTATAGCTCTATTGTCAATAAGACCAGAATCATAAGGTTTGAGCTAGTTTTTAACCACAAGACCTAGTTATTAAAAAAACCAAATTTAAGAAGTTAAACTAAGTTGTATTAAGTCTTGTTAGTAACAGATTTGGTAGAACTACTTAGGAATCTCTCCAAGTGACTTGGAAGTAGGGAAGAATATCCACTGAAAGAAGACCCCTCCAGAGCTGCTATGAGACCGAGGCCTATTCCAGAATATCCAAGGTAAGCTATTTCTAGGAACCAGACAACTGCATGGGACATCTGGGACTCAAGATGAAAAGTGTTGATTAACTGAGCACTGGGAGTGGGTTACCAGGTTACAAGGAATATTGATGTTATCATTATTTTATTACTTTGGTCTTCTGTTTTATGGTATTTCTGTTTACTGAGTTTTCCTGGTGACTTTGCTGATTTGTAAATCTCTCTAAAATTAGTATGCCCTCTAAATGACCTGATCTGCAACAGGCCTTAGTTTACATACAGGGTCTATTTAATAAAGTTTGTCTCACTGGGGGATACATGAGATTATGACTGTTATCTAAGTTTATTCAATTCTGTGACATTGATGGAAACATAGGATCATTATTTGTGACACCCATGGCCAAAGCACATTTATTTTCTGTTGTGAGCTTAAATCCCCTGGCTTAAAGCGATTAACTGGGCACACTCAGCAGAGATTAGGATGATATAGCTGAGGATTAAGGAGTGATATAAAACCAAATGTGGTGTGGAAGTATATATGTATATTTTGTTTTGTTGTTCAGTCATTTCCATATATATAGTTAACACCAACCGGGGGAATTGTTAAAAGTTATGCCAAGTCAGTGACCCATTGTTCCCTGACCAGTTTGTTAATATGTTGGGGGGTGGCATCACCTAGTCTGTAGCTTTTGTACTATCTGCTATTTATCATCTACAATCTGTTAAACAACATCTGTTAAACAACAAGTAGACTTCAGATACTGGCAATAAAGGAGGCGCTACAATGCAATGGACTAATTCCTTTCACTGATATGGTCCTATCTTAATTGTCTTTATCTAACTTAATCAGTAAAAGCAGGCTCCATCTTGAATCCCTTGCTGATCTCCACTGATTAGTCTGTCAATATTTTGCTGCCTTGACATAACTTTTAACAAGCTCTTTGTAATTCTCTTGGTCCAGTTTTGCCTTGTTAATATCCAGGCAAAATCCAAATGAAGAATTTTCCTCTTAAAAAAACTTTATAGCAAGGCACTTTGTTGAGCACTATGAATAAATAAAACAAAGCCCTATCCCCAAAGGAAAGATAAGACACAGAATTTTTTTTAAAAGGTATAAGTGCTATATGCAAAAAAGGATAAGGGGAAATAGGAAAGAAGAGATGGGTTGGTCAGATGGCAAGAAGTAACAAATAAGTAACCTGAGAACTCTACTCATCCTAGAGATGTCAGGAGAAAGGCCTCCATTAAGTAGGGTGTGCCTCTTGTGATAAATTCCTAGAAGAATATGAACAAAGCATGAGGAGAAACAGATGGAGAAACATCTACATCTTTGGAGGGACTATCCAAAGTCATGTGAGCTCCTTGCCAGCGACTGTTTTTCTTTATTTCTTTTTGGGATTGGGGGATTGCCTTTCTTTATATTCCCAGTGCTTAGCACAGGGCCACCAGGCATAGAGTAAGCCTTAATAAATGCTAAATTACTGACTGACATAAATCACAGATCTATTTCAGTATTTGAATAAGTGCTATAAGCCAGGTAGACTCAAATAGAAGTGGCAGTTCAGAGGAAGGTGAGTTCAATGCTCATTTGGGAGGGTGCCCCAGAACGCTTCATGTAAGAACTAACTCTGGGGGCAGCAAGATGGCGCAGTGGATAGAGTACTGGCCCTGGATTCAGGAGGACCTGAGTTCAAATCCACCCTCAGACACATAACACTTCATAACTGCGTGACCCTGGGCAAGTCACTTAACTCCACTGCCTAACCAAAAAGAAAAAAAAAAAAAAAGAACTAACTCTGAGCGATGAAAGATGACTAGGATTTTGACTGACCCTTCCTGGCTTCCTTTAAGTCCTGGTTAAAATTCCACCTTCTATAAGAATCTTTTTCTAAGCCCTCTTAATCTCAGTGCTTTCCCTCTCTTGATGATTTCCTATTTATCCTACATAGTTTGCTTTGTAAAGATTTGTTTGCATGTTGTCTCCTCCATCAGATTGTTAGCTCCTTGAGGAGAGGAACTGTCTTTTGACTCTTTTTGTATGCCTAAGGCTTAGCACAGTGCCTGCCACATAGTAGGCGCTTAAAAAAAAGTTTACTGAATTGAACTGAATAGGCAAAAAGGGAAAGGGAGGAAAAGGAGCATAGCTGGAGCAGGATCAAAGCAAAGGGAGTATTCTATACAAAGGCTAAGGATAACAAGTCTACAAGTATTAGGGGACGGGAGCAGGGTTACAATGTGACTGAAGTCTGGTTGGAGCATTAGACCTTAAAAACCCGAGTAAGAAAATGAAGGGTCTTCAGGTGGCCCCAAGACCTGCCCGATAAGGGGTTGTGAGCAGAAGCAGAGAGACACAAGGACGCCGAGATCGCGCATTAGGAAAAGTAACTAACTCTCGGCGGCCGAGAGCCCAGGGCTCAGGAGGGGGTCTCTGTTCGGGCCTCTCGGGAGCTGACCCCGCTGGCCGATGAAGCAGAAGGACAGGCGGGCAAGGGCAGCCGGCCACGCCGCAGGGGGGGCCGGTCAGCTTCCACGCCTGCCCACCGGACACCCAGCGCTCGTTCCCCGGCCCCGACCCTCAGGCCGCTCGGGCCGGCCGGCTTCCCTCCCTCTCCAACCTTTTGCTCCACCCTTTCCCTAAGTTTGGGTAAGAACCAGGTCTTTTAGCGCTTTTTGGAACCACCCTCCCCGGCCTTGCCTCTCCAGCTCCACATACCCTCCCTCGTACCTGGCCCTCACAGAAAAGACCGCAGCCTCTCTAAGTCCGTCGACTCGCTCAACCTTCGCCGCTGCGCCACTTCCGGCCCCAAGGGAAGGTGGGACCGGAACCATAAAGATGCAACAGCGGGAGTCGGGGGAGGAGAACTGGAGGCCTTGAACTCTAAGAGAGGCGCCTAAACAGAAGCGTTAGGGCGGAAATGGATTCTCACCCTCCCGAACTAACTTCCGGCTTCAGTCGGAGAGGGAAGTCAACTTCCCGAAGCCGACTAGAGTATACTTCCGCCCTCTGAGGAGGAACATCTGCCGCAACGCTGGCGGGATCCGATGAATTTCCGGCTCACCGGGCCAATCATTGGCGTCCTAAAAGTCGCCAACGAGCAGTTTGAACGCACAGAATCCTGGACTTTGTAGTCATTCCTCATTAGGATTCCCCGACGCTGAGGTCCGAGAGGGCTGTAATCGATAGGCCAATCCCAAGCACGCATGATCTAGTGATGTCACTGGTCGTCGGGCAGATCCTTTTCTGGAAAGATTCGATTTGAAGCCGTCAATGCGCCCCCTGGTGCTTCTTCCCGCACTTTCCCAGAAGAATGAATGCCAAAGAGGGGTGACCTATGGCGACTAAGTAAGGTGCTCACCTGGACCCTGCAGAGAAATATGGCCAAGTTTGACAGTGGTCATGTGTCAAGTGGGAATTGGAAAGCCAAAAGTAGTCTATTGTTTCCCTAATTTTCAAGCTGCCACAGATCCCTAAAGCCCTGGGTATTTGTTTGGAAGAATCATAATAAGAATCTAGAGAAGCAGTGATAGGAAGAAACTCTGAACCTGGAGATTGAAGACCTGAGTTCTGGCCCCAGAATAAACCAGTGGTGTGACCCTGGCCAGTCTCTCCAGGCGTGTTTCCAAAGCTCTAATATGGCCAAAGATTTAAAGCCAAAAGCGATCTAGCCCAAACCTCTCATTTTGCAGATAATAATAATGTTTATTAAGGTTTGCAAATATGATTTGCTTTAATCCTAACACAACCCTAGGATATAGGTGCTATTTTTATCCGTGCTTTACAGATGGGGAAAACTGAAGCTGGCCCCCATTAAGTAACTTGCCTAGGGTCATACAGCTAGGGTGGTTTGAATTCAGGTTCCCCTCACTCTACCCACTGGACCACAAAGTTACCGAGGAAAGAGGTCCAAGGAAGGCAATTTGAACCCAGGTTCTCTGAGTCCAAATCCACCATTCTTTCCACTGCACAGACCAATGAACTAGAATAGTAAGAGGGCAAGAGGCTCTGGGGATGAATGACAAATTTGCTGTTGTTAAAACAGTAAAAACTGAATTCTCCTCACCATAAAGAAAAATAAGGTGGGGGAGGAGTGAAGAGTACAGTGTGACACACACACACACACACACACACACACAAACTCAGTTCAGAAAAGAATCTGGCTTTATTATAGAAACAAAGATGTTTGACTTGAATGACCCAGATTAAAGTTAGGAATCTGGGGGCAGCTAGGTGGCACAGTGAATAGAGCTCTGGCCTTGGAGTCAGGAGGACCTGAGTTCAAATCCAGCCTCAGCACTTAATACTTACTGGCTGTGTGACCCTGGGCAAGTCACTTAACCCTGATTGCCTCAGCAAAAAAAAAAAAAAAGAAAAAAAGGTAGGAATCTGTTCAGTGTCAGTAAGTCATATTACTGAATTTTAGACCTATTTCTAAGTGATGGGGTAGGGGTGGGGGTGGGTTCTCTGGTCTTTCCCCCAACTCAGCTTCCTGGGGAGGGAGAATAGTATGACAGTACCACTCAGGAAGACCTAGAAGGCTGACCCTGATCCTCTAGTAATCCTATCTCCCTTATCAGTTATCCAGGGGCGTGGTAGCCCTTCATTGCTACACAAGACTTCCTAAAACCCAAGGTTCTTGCCTGACAGTGGTTGAAGGAGTGGTTTCAGAGATATTTAGTCCCTGATTTGGGGAAGATGGGCTGTAGAGCTGCCATTTTCTTGTTAGTGGACCACAACATGCCATTCACTGACTAGTGGCCCCTCTGCTGACTGGACAGAGCCCCAGACTATTAATAGCCCAGTACCCAGGCTGCTGACCTGCAAACATTCCTGCTGCTGCCACCTGATCCTTGGCCAAGGCTAGAGCCAAGAATAGTCCTCTCCTCTCTCTCTCTCCTTTCTCCTTCCCATTCCCTTTTCTTCACTTAAGCCCCCCTTCTTCTTTACTCCTTTGTCAACCTATCTTGAGAAATAGGTATGGATATTTCATTCACTCCCCTGGGCCCTGGGTTCAACGCTCTTGAGGCAATGTGGGCAGGCATTCCTTCCTCTGAGAACACTCTGAGCTTTTGGAGAGCGCCCTCTTTAACCAAGAGGCCTGCTCCCTTTCATCCCCTCTAACTCTGCATGTTCCAGGATGTGGCATGTGGAGATCTCTTTTCTCCCAACCCGTTTCCCCACCCCTACTCCATGAGGCCATTTTCTTCACTTTTAATACCTCCTCCCCACCCCCCAGAAGTGGGAGGAGAAACCAGTGGGAGGAGCACCTTTCCCAACCCCCATAATGATCAGTAGCTCCTTCTTCTGCTTGGTAGAATTGAGACTGAGGAGCATGAGTATTTTAGGAAAGGGAGGGGTGGTATTCAGAGTGATAGCCTTCTCAATATGTCATATCCTCAACTGAAGGCTGGAGGGAGGGAAGGCAGGGGGTGGTAAATGAAAAGGTCAGAGTCAAAGCCACGCTGAAAAGGTACAGGAGGTACAGTCAGATTAAGTTCCTGATACCCAGAGATAGAGTGAGCGAGCCCAGGGAGGGGGAAGGGAGGAGGCAGGGGAGAAAAGTCACTGGAAAGGTCAGCCGGGTAGGAGAGGAGCTGGCAAGACCATGGAAAGTGCCAGAGCTCAAAAAGCCAGGAACCAGGAAAGCCCCAGGGAGGGGAGAGGGGCCCCCAGGGCCTCTGATGCCAGTATAGCTGGTTCTGATGCCAGGGGAGGAGGGGAATGGACATGCTCAGAGGGTTCTGAGGACAGAGATGTTGCTAGGAGAAGCTGGAGGGGAGTTGAGATCTTTGTATTTTGTAACAAACACTGAAATCCATTGACACAGGGCAGTGCCCCTGGTGAGGCTGGAGCCAGGGAAGTTCATGAGGCTCTATCTTCCTCCCCTTTCTTCTCTCCCTCCCCCAAGCCCAGCCCACCTCCTAGGCCACATCTGCCCCAACTTTCTCACTTCCACAAGAAGCTGACACGGCTGGTTGCCTCAGTGGCCACTCAGTTGGGCATGGGAACTGGAGGACAGGGTTTTTAGCTTTGGGCATAGTTTTTGTAGGTTAGCAAAATGTAGCAGCCATTCTGGCCCCCTATTAGACAGAGAGCATTGAGGTTCATTTCCCCCATCCCCAAAGGGAAAAGAAAGAGAGGAGGTGGCAGGAGGGGAAGACACAAGAATTCTGGACTTCCCAAGCTGAGATGAGGTAAACTGCTTGGGTTTGATTTGGCCTCCAGTTGAGATGAGAGTGAGCAACTGTGAAGTCTTGGAAAAGGTGTCGGGGCCCAGAGTGCCCTGGAACCAGGTTCAGGGAGCTGGGGATCTCCAGTAACCTAGCCCCGGCGCTGTTCACATGTGTTCTGGGTGGTTCTGGAGGCAGTGGATAAACTTCTGGACTGGGTGACCCTCATAGCACACCTGGTACACTGCCATAAACAGGGGGAACCTGGGAAGAACAGCAGGGAAAGAATGAATCGCGGTCCAGAAGATCCCCATTTCACATACTAATGACAAACTCCTCAGCCTTGGGGTGAAAGGCACCCTCACAAATGGTTCTTCTTTCCCTGTTCCTGCCGCCACAGTCTTGGCCCGCACTCTTCTCTTCTGGACTGGGGGGTCCTTCATACCCACTCCTTGTCTCGCCTGCCCCCGCCCCATTCCCTGTGTCTAGGCAGTTGCTCCCGGCAGAAGACAGAGCCATAGCCATAGCCTCTTTCTCTCTTTCTCTCTTCGCTCTGACCAGACCTCTTCTAAACCCTTTTCAAGATTCCCTGCCTCCCGGAAGCTTGCCCAACCTCAACTAATCACACCGGCATCCCTCTAGCAGGATTTGTTTATGTATTCAACATATACGCTCGTGTTTCTGTGCGTGCTTTTAGAGTGAGCCTGAGGACTGGGACCCTGTCTCCATGCAAGGGGTTGGGGTGCTCAGGAGAAGTGGGAGGGTCAAACAAAATGCCCGACTGTCAGAATCCTATCCCTGGGCCCCTCAGATCTTGTCTCCTGTGACAGGGAAAGGGTGAGACGAAGGAGGGCAAGGGTTGGTGGGGAAGGGAACAGGAGGTCTCGTTCAGTGGGACCGCACTCACTTGTCCACCAAGCCCTTGTGCTTCAGAATGCTGTGCAGCTCCTGAGCTGTCTGGGGCCCCTGAAGCTTCTGCCCATTCAGCATCTCTTTTTCCAGTTGTTCAATAGACTGTGAAGGAGATGGAGTTGGGAGGAGGGTAGGGACAGGAGGGTCTCAGTAGTTGGGGTCAGGAGGAGCCTGAAATCTCAGATAGGGAGTAGGGGCACTGGGGAGGAATTCTGGGAAGGGGTAAGAACATTCACAGCAGATGCTTAGCCGGTGCCTTTTCCCCAGTACCTGCCTCAAGCATCTTTCAGCCCTCCCAACCCCGCCCCCCACCTCCCGGAAGCCTTCCCGACTCCTCTCCTCTGCCCCATTGCCCCCCTGGACCCTCGCCATCCTCCACCCCACCTCTTGAGCCCCCACCTTTCCAGTTCGAGCAAAGGCTTCAGCCACTTTTCGGTTCCGCCCCCCGTAACAGGTGGTAATAAGGTCAGCAACCCCACAGCTTTCCAAGAAGGTAGCCGAGGAGACCGAGCCCTTGCAGAAGAGCTTGGCGAATGCGATCATTTCCATGAGTCCCAGCCGGATCACAGCGGCCTTCGTGTTGTCACCAAAGCCCAATCCGTCGCAGAAGCCAGCTCCGACGGCAACCACGTTCTTTGTGGGGAAGGGGGGGAAGGAATGTAGTCCTTAGACGGCATCTTAAGGGCCACCATATCTCCTCCCTCAACCCCATATGCTCTCTTTATAGACCTGGTTGGGGTAGAGAGGCATTACTCTTGGTTAGATTGAGTATCACAACCACAAGTTCTTAACTTGGGGTCTGTCAACCTTTTTTTTTCTGCATTTTAATGACTCTACTTCAATATAATCGGTGTTCTTTGTAATTTTTTAAATTTCTGTATTTTATTTTATGCATTTAAAAACAATATTCTGCGAAGGGTTCCATAGGATTCACCAGACTGCTTAAGGGATCCGTGACAAAAAAGGTTAATAATCTCTAAAGCAGAGGGTTCTGCCTTTTCAATAGCAAGGCCAACATGGAAGATGAGCAGCTGGGGGAAACCTACAGCCTCCAGGCCACACATGGCTTTCTAGGTCCTTGGGTGCGGCCTTTTGACCGAGTCCCAAGTTTTACAGAACACATCCTTTTGTTAAGGGCATTTGTTCTGTGAAGTTTGGGTTCAGTCAAAGCTGCGTTTGAGAACCTAGAGGGCCACAGGTTCCCCACTCCTGCCCTAACCTGTTTCCAAAATACTTCACGCTGCCCTCCCTGAGTCCAAAACTGTTCCTTTTCTCTGGCATAGCCTGTGCCACCTAACTTTGGTGGACAGGACATAGAGTGCTGGGCCTGGAGTCAAGAGGACCGGAGTTCAAATCCAATCTTGGACACTAGCTGTGTGACTGTGGGCAAGTCACTTAACCTCTGTTTGCCTCAGCTTCCTCATCTGTAAAATGAGGACAATAATAGCACCTACTTTGAAGGGTAATATCTGTGTAGTGCTTAGCTCAGGGCCTAGCAGGCACTTAATACTTGCTTGTTCTTGTCCCCTTACCAACCCTACTTCATACCTCCTTCCTCTAGAAATAGTTCCCTGATTAATCCATACCTCTAGCATTATTTCTAGATCTCTTTCTGGCTGTCCCATGTTCTTTTCTTATCTCTAAGTCTGTATCCTTGGTGTCTCCCTATCTCTCCCACTAGATTGAGAACTACTCAAGGGCAGGGGCTCTCTCCTCCCTCTGGATCTTCCTTTAGCCTCTAAGATAGGGCTCTCGCAAAGGGCATGGGTGGTCTAGATGAGGGCAGGGGTTTTTCATCTGGTGGGTGCAGGGAGGATCTGAACCTGTTTCCTCAAGTTGCCTCTATAGGTTGCACCCACTGGGGTTTTATCTAGCCTGGAGTCCAGGCAGCCTATAGTTCTCTCTATGGAGCCCAGCAGGACCTAACTCCTCCCCTTGCCCCTCACCTTGAGGGCCCCACAGATCTCTACTGTGTCCACTTCTTGCACCACAGTTATTCGGAAATTTGGTGTTTGCAACAGCTCCTTCAACAGCTGCCCTTGGGCCAGGTCCTTGCAACCTAAAGCGGAAGGGATGAGGCTGAGCAAGAGACGTCCCTCAATGACAGCTGTTCTCCCCTTCTACTCCCCTTGCCCTACTGCACCCCTCTATCCTCCCTCTAGTCTTCCCCTTGTTAGTATCTTTATGGGGAAAAAAAGATGAGAAAAGGGATGGGTTGGGCTATGGTGAAGGTAGGGACAAGGAGGTCTCACCAATGGTGGTTTCACAGAATTTCTCATCAGCCACCTCATTGGCAATATTGGCCCCCATCAGCACACTAATGGGGATGCCCAGTCGTTCGTGAATCACCTCAGAGATCAACTTCAGCCCATCGGGGCCCTCGTCCACACCCTGGGCACAGAATGGGATTCAGAGCTAGCATTTGTCTGTTACTTCCCGTCTCCCCCCACCCCTCTTTATCATCCCAAGTCCCATACGTGGAGACCTATGCCCTCTAAAACTACGATTCAGTAGACTGCCTTCTGCTTAAGATCTTTCTCCTATCCCAGCTTAGGAACCGGACGAACTTCTTTCCTTAGCCATCCCCACAATGCCCCAAACCAATGCACTACTCCCCTCCCCTATTTCTCTGCAATTGCTACTCTGGTTCTCACTCCTCACTATAGCCATTCCTTCCCCCTGCCCCCCTTCTCCCACCCTAGGCACCTTGATAAGAGACACCCCAATGGCATTTCCCTTCAGATGACCCTTGAGCTGGTCACAGATTTTGCCAATGAATTGATGGGGCACCACGAAAATGAGAATGTCCGCATCTGCTGCTGCCTGGATCACATCTGGTACAGCCACCTACAGGAGTGGTAGAGCAGTGCTGACAGGACTATTCTTGGGGTTGGGGGAGGGTGCTGGGAAAAACAAGCAGGGAAACGGGTGCATGGGGGCAGGATTGGGTTTCATAGGAGCTATCAGACTTAAAGAGACAGGGCATTTTCCCAACTGCCCTCCCCCAACTGCTCCAGCTATTCTGTGGGGTAACAGATTCTTGAAAACAACTTCTGAAACCCTAACTTGCTTCTAAGCCATGTCTATGGGACATGACAGGTAACTAAAAAGAGGATGGGTTGGGGTGGCTGAAGCACTCAGATGACTTTAAGGGCTAAAAATGAGCTGCAGACAACATGACCTCCCCCTTTTCAGGGGGAAGGTGGAAGACAAATGAGTTTGGCCTTACTCCTATAATCCACAGAGCTGTCTCCAAGGTCAGCCACTGGGTGAATGAGTAACACGATGAGAGCCAGGGGCACTATCCTGGACCCCAGAGTCTGGATGCCTGGCCTTGGCTGCCACAGAGATGACTTGCTTCTAAATCTCCCTCCCCCTTTTCTCATCCAACCCAGCCGTGGAGCTACCTTATGGAAAGTGGGGACCACATTCTGTTCCTTCTCCGGTCCTGAGAAACCCCAGATTAGTATTAGGGGACTAACAGCCCTTGGACAGATAGGTTATTCTTTGTGCAGATCTGTCACCCTCTGGGGCTGGTACTGACCTGGGATTAGGTCCAGGTTCCCTCAAATAGCCTCTTAATTTAGGACCTGGAGTGTGACCCCCATAAACTCTCCACCATCATTCTCTCTACCCCCATTCATCTTTAAGGGGACCTCACCACATTAGGAGGCAGCTTGTGCCCAGGTAGGTATTTGACATTCTCATGCTTCGTGTTGATGATCTCTGTTAACTTTTGGCCCGAGACTTCCTCCTCAAACACCCACATGGTGACCTGAGGGTCAAACTGTGCCAGCTGGGCCACATTGCTACCCACAATCTTGGCAATAGCAGAGCCCCTGAGGAATGGTGGCAAAAGAGGAGGATTTAGTGAGGTTGGTGGTAAGGGAGTAGTTTCTAAGATCTGAGTAGGCTGAGATGATAGTGGGAACAGCTAGCACCTATCCTTAGGCTAACAGATAGATTGAGCCCACTAAAATGTAAATAACCACCTTTCCTATCATATCCCCCACTCCTACCCAAGGAATAATGGGGCTGAGACTCTAACTAGTTTGGGATACTAATGAGATTTAGTCCTACTCACTGGGGATGAGACCCAGGTTCCAGATTCATACCATCCTGCTGCTCTCAGGAAAGGCACCTGCTGTCACCCCAACAGGAACATAATCAATCGGATATTGGTGGGGAGGAAAAGTCAAGGTGCCTTCTTTTCTTCAGGGGTGTTGGTACAATTGGAAGGAGAGGTAGCAGCCCTGAAGCCCTATCCTGCTCTTGTTCAAAATAATGATATAGGATTATTGGGGCAGCTGCTGGGGCTAAGGCAGGGCAGAGGGTTATTTCCTACTCTCTCTCCTCTCATACCCTCCTGGTGGTCATATTGTTTCCCTCCCTTTCTCCCCACCATAGTCCTCAACAGGGCCTCTTACCAGTTCCCTGAGCCCACGATGCAGACCTTCTTGCCAGCCATGGTCCTGCCTCCCAGCCTGGGACAGCTCTGTACCACACTGCCCTGCTCCTCCGTTTGCTCGGAGCATTTAACTGTGGCATGTCGGGGAAGCCAAGCTCCACCCCTAAAGCGGGGGTGGGAGTGAGGGAGAGTCCAGCAGGGACAGGGAGGAACAAATGGAGAGAGGTGGGGACAGGGAATCAGGACAGAGACTAATCTCAATTTTTTTCTCCCCTCGGCTGGCACCTTCTGGTCTCCTGCTTTCCTAGGAGAGTTCATTAGGCGAGGGACCAAGACTGTCCTTTCCATCAGCAGACCTAGGAATTATACCTTTTCAAAGCACCAGGCTGTTGTCTAGCAGTGACAATGACCAACACCTGATTATGAGGGCTAGTATCCTGCAACTTGACAGACGGGGAACCCTCAAATAACTTAGCACAAACATAGGGAGCTTGAGAATGCATGAGGTCTGGCTCCTCAACCAACACACTAAAGGCCAAATGCATCTCCAATAAAATAGTCATTCTGGGCCCCCACCTCAGGTTCCTTTGACTCAGATATGGCTGAGGGTGTGTGAGGTGAAAATTTGTTGATTCAGGTCCCCATATGACAGAGCTCAACCTTTGGAATAGACTCACTTTTGAAGGGTGGTGGAGTTTCTCTCATTTGGGAATGACAGGGTGGAAAGATGCTGAGGAAGACTATGCAGAGAGTCAATCAATTTATACCTGCCCCCCTCCCCCAACTCCCATGCACACCTCCCTGTCAAGGGCTTAGAGGGGAGCAGAGGCAATATCAATGGACAAGATACCCTTCCCCTGCAGTTTTCACGCCTGCTACAATCCAATCCCAAGCACAGGTTGCAGGCTTTGTCGACACTACCACGCTGTTCCTAGAGTGCGTATGAAGGGGCGTCAGGAAAAATGGCAACAATACATTCTGTAGGTCCAAATTGGTGTGTTCACATAGCCATGTTTGGTTAAGAGAGGGCAAAGGTTCCCAAACTGCCTTGGAGAGGAGGGTAAGAGGCCTCTTGGGCACTGCTGCCTGTGCACTTTGGCCTAACAGGCAGACATCACCCTAGCCTAAGGCTGCACTCACATGCCTAGCTCCTGCCTTGGCAGTTGCTGCTAGAGAAGAACTGGGCTAGAGTGGAACCCCCATCTAACTGGGGGACAGAAGTGAGCACATGGGAGGTGAAGGTTCACAACAAATAGTACACATTGTTATTTTTTAAATCCCAAAAGATGGATGGAGGGGCTGGTCCAGGTTCTACAATCCCTCCTCTGGCTAAGATAGAACTTATCCCAGGGCAACAAAATTTCCCTGAAGCTTGGTTTATTCCCTCTTCAGAACACAATGTTGATTCAAACTCAAGGCCAGCTTCTTTCCCACAGCTCCACCCCCATCTTCCCTCTGGCACAGTGTGTATAAGGCTGGCAGCAAGGGCTCAAGTACCAGCTGGAAGCACTGGAGGATAGGCAAAGGTGGAGTAATTCTGTTCCTGGAACACCTCCATTTTCTTCACAGGGTCAGAAGACACTTGACAGAAGTACCACAGAATGTAGATGAATCCCAAAGGCCTGAGTTCAAATCTGGTCTCAGATACTTATTAGCTGGGTGACTGTGGACAAGTCACTTAACTTTTGCTTGTCTCAGTTTCCCCAACTGGTTAAATGAGCACCTACCTCACAAAGTTGTTGTGAGGATCAAATGAGATATTTTATTGCCAAGATTCTCTACTCATCTGATTCTTTCCTACTTCCCCAGTGTTATCTCAAGGAGGGTGGGGCAGGAATAAAGATAAACTAAGGTCTAGAGAAAAGTCAGGATGGCCCAATGCTACACCCCTAGTTTCTACTACTGCTAGGACTCTTTAAGAGACCAAACTGCAAACTATTTACCAAGATTAATTTTCAGGTATGGGAAATTTGAGGGTGTGTGTAATTCTTGTCACCTGTGATTGGATCATGGGGACTCTCCCCCACACCCCATCTTCCCAAGAAAATGCTATTTAATACAAGGCAAATGTAACTACTGTCCAGCATCTAAGACCCTGCCCAGTTCCAATGTCACTGACCCCTCCCACTAAGCTACCTACTTATTCATGATATGATAAGGTTCTAAGATTTGGACTAGGAACTATAATCTAATATACCCCATTTTAATTGCACCAGCTACTTGAAACTCTCTACTAATGTAAGGAAGCAAATAACAAAAGTTGCTTAACTTTGGGATGTAATTATTAACAGACACACTTGCTGTGCCTAATCCCTTTTCTCCTTGCAGTGGGATCCTAACTTGGCAGCCAAGGACCAAACTGACTGGTGGAAGGAAAGCCTGAGACAATCTGCCGGACAAATAAGTGAGTTGATTGTAGGGAATATCAGTGTAGGTTAATATACCTTGGGGACCAATCTCTCTTGAGGGATCCTTCTGGCTCTTGAGTGGTTGGCTCACTTTATAAAATAAAAACAACAGCTTAAACAACTTCCAAACCTTAGATGTGATTGTATCCTCTAGGCCTTTAAAAAGGGAATCCTTAAGACAAGGGAAGCTAATAGGAAGCGGCCACAGAGGAGCCTTAAAAATGACCTGGCAAGCAAAACTCATCAAACAATGACAATACCCCACCCCACCTCTCGTCCTCTCCCAAGGACAACTAATTCCAGGAGCTCTAACTCCAGTGTCCCAGGGAATCAAAGGCTTCAGATGACCCTAGGGAAGGTCAAGGTAGGAGGGACCAGAGATGGTACAAGCTGTAGAACTTCCCAGATGTTGAGAACTTCAGGGAAGATGGGGTGTGGGGGAGGGGCCCCATGATCCAACCACAGGTAACAATAATCACACACCCCCTCAAATTCCCCATACCTGAAAATTAATCTTGGTAAGTACTGAATGCCTCAGTGTTATTTTAGTCTTCCTATAGTACCCAGATTCCCTTTCCCTGTAGAGTATAAGCCACAAAAAACGGAGGCTGTGAACATGGTAATTGGTAGTAAATAGAGGTCATTAGATTGATGAAGAGTTCTCTATCAAGAAGGGGGAACCCATCCTTCAGAAGATGCTTTTATTAAAACCGGGTGACATCTATAAGGGAACAGTACAAAAAAAATTTTGGTCCATGAAAAAACATAATATTCAGTTAATAAAAAGTTATCTGCAACAGGGACACTGCCTAAGTGGTGGGAGGAAGGCCGGTGTCTGAGCTTCCTTCACACGGTCCTGGCCAGGAGCGGGGCCAGGGCTCAGCTGCCCTCCCCCAACAGAGGTTTGTGAGGTGTCGTTGTAGTAGTGTAAGGGAAGCCTTTCAGAGGGACAGTGGGAAGATGCCGCTGCCACGTGATGTGCAGCAGGCACAGAGGAGGGTATACTCGCAGGAGCCTGAGGAGGGGTGGGGAGGCAGGAGTCTGTCAGTTCTGTGGGGTTTTGGAGCTGAGGCCAAACCCAACGCCCCTTCTGCGCCTAGCTCTCTCCCACCCTGCTGTGTTGAGTCTGCGAGCCTGAGATATGCTAACTTAAGGGAAAAATTCAACCTGGAAAAGGAATATGGAGCTTTCCTGGAAGGATGCAAAACCATCTCAGTTCTACTGGGCCAGACCCCTGGCCCTGCTGCTTACCTGAGGGGCTGAAGGATTTCAGTTGGGATTAGGGGTAGAGAGAGTCACAAACCCAATAAAGAGCCGCTCTCCAGCCCTCGGCTCTCCCTATTCCCCAATGCCCCATGACCCACTATGGGGTACTAACTAAAGGGGCAAGGGACAGGGAAACAGAGATGGCCCAGGGCTTTTATCCATTGGGTTTGAGGTGTCTCTCTCTGCTGGGGAAAAGGTGGAGTGGGAGGGTTGGTGGCCACATCTCCAAGCAATAGCCGGAAGGAATGAATGCCTTTGCTGGCAGTGACAACACACAAGGGAATGGATGTGAGGAAAGGCAGGGCTCCCAGCCCAAATGCCCTGGCTTAGGAGGAATCCTAAGAAAAAGCAGC
>NW_020954719.1:7745582-7745936 GCF_900497805.2 Vombatus ursinus | reverse complement strand
AGGGAACATGGCCTAGGGCTCAACTAAGTCAAGTGGTCTTAAAGTTCCCTTGGGTCCCAGAACATCCCATCAAGAGTTTGTACCAAACTGATGAAAGAAAATGGGATTCTATATAGGGACAACCAAAACCAACTAACTTACAGAATGCCCCCTGGTCCAGACCTGGGAAAAGGGACTATGGCCCTCAATCCTGGGTCTCTTAAGGGCAAGATGAGTTTAGTTGTTTCCCTTGAAGATCACTTAGCCTTAGGCCAGTCCATTCAGAGCACTGATTACCACTATAAATTCTCTCACTAATACTAACTAGAGGTCCTATGTAGACCAGGAAAAGGGAGAGGCACATGGGAGTTTTGT
>NW_020954719.1:7726352-7745548 GCF_900497805.2 Vombatus ursinus | reverse complement strand
GGCAAAGGGGAGTTGGAGAGACTGGGGAGGAGAATATTTGTCTCTTGAGACAGAAATGTGGGACCCTCTTCGTCTTGGTGTCATCCTTCAACCAGCAGCTTCCCCTGGGGGACCCCCAGGCAAGGCTAGGGCAGGAGCCATGGGGAGGCACGAGAGCCTAAACGAAGAACTGGTGTGGCCGGGCTGAGGACGGAGGAAGGGCCTTATGTATTTCGGATGCCCAGGGCCTGCTCCAGTTCCTGCCGTCTCTGTTGCACCTGGGGGGGGAAAGGAGAGGGAGGCTGGGGGCAAGCAGGCCTATAGGTTGGGACCTGACATCCCCGACTTCCACATGGGAAGTAACAGGCCCAGGCTGCTTGCTCTGTCAGTTCTCTTTTGGTCTCCTCAGGTACCTACCTTAGAGTAGAAGTATCTGCATACAGCCTCCTGAGCCCATGGCTGGAAGTAGAACTCAGCTCGGCGCTCCTCCTCTGGGTTACCCACTACATCAGTCATGGTCTAGAGAAGTGGGGAAGGGCAAACTCATTCTTAGTCTAAGCTATCACTCCACACCTAGATTAGTAACAGCCTCACAGGTGTACTCCTTGACTTCAGGCTAGAATAAGTACTCTTAAGTGCTATTCACCAGTCATTCTCTTACTCAAACATCTTTAATGGCTCTTTGTTTCCAATTCTACCATCTAAACATCTCTTCCTAATTTTCAAGAGACTCCTCTATAACCCGCCCAACCTTATTTTACTTATTACCTGTTTTAGACAGATTAGTCTCTGAGCTATCCCATCAGTCTAATAGTGGTCATACTTGGTTCACGGTCCCTCCTCCTTAAAATGCTCTTCTACCCTCCCAATCTGAATTCTACTCATCCTCTAAGATGCAGTCCAAGTTCCATCTTTTCCATGAAGCATTCCCTGACTAGCCCAATCTTCATTGATCTCGTTCTCCTCTGAATTCCTAGCACAATTCACATTTATAAAAAAGCTTTAAGGTTTTCCAAGTGCTTCAGTCACAACAATCTCTACCATATAATTATATACTGTTTTTGCATTGTTTGTTACTGTTGCTTTATATGAATTGGTCTTGCCTCTCCAATTAGAGCAAGGACCCAGCTAGGCGGCACAGTGGATAGAGCACCGGCCCTGGAGTGAGGAAGACCTGAGTTCAAATCCGACCTCAGACGTTTGACACTTACTAGCTGTGTGACCTTGGGCAAGTCACTTAACCCCAACTGCCTCAACAAAAATAAATAAACAACGAGGGCAAGGACCATACTGAGTACTTCTATATCATCCACAGCACCTAGGACAGTGCTGATTGCATAGCAGGCAATGCAATAATATCTGTTGATTATTTAAACCTCCATTTCCCTACCTAAAATTAAAGAGCATGAAATCTTTAGGAATCTGGTTCCGACAGCTACTTCTCCTGTTCCTATCCCGGCAGAAATAAGACAAATTTGTGACCCCTGTCTGAATGCATTACCTTCAGATCCCGGCACTGGGACTGAAGCCAGTCATTGATGAAGCCCTGAGGGTCTCTTGCAAAACTCAGCATGAACTCTCTCTGGGTTTTCAGCTGGTTGATGGTCTCTATTGTCTCATGGATCTAAGGATAAGGATATGCTTAAACAGTCTGGATTTAAGAAAATCATGGTATTTTTTTCTTATGAATATCATCTTTTATTTGTATAGTGCTTGATAGTTTGCAAAATACTTTCACACGTAGTATCTTCTCTGATCTCACCACAGGGAAATGGAGCAGATGGTATGAGTCCCACTTTACAAATTAAAGAAACTGAGGGTCAGAGATGTGAAGTGACTTCACACACGCAAAGCCAAGTATTCAGTAAGGAGCAAAATAAGGACTACAAGCCAAGTCTTTTAACTTTAGTTCAGAGAACTCTTCCCTGTACTATGATCGCTTTCCGAGGTTAAAGGCAGGTGCTCCTTCATGACTCATCTGTGCTACTCCGTACTCTGGAAAAGTCTGCTTCACAACATGATTCACATATAGCTACGTACATAGTGAACCTTTAGTTCACCACTCTGTCTCAAAAAAAAAAATCTGAGGGCAGACAAGTCTGTAAAGTGGGTCCTTGAGGTCTATGAAGAGGCAAAACTGGCCTAGCGACTCTGACTAGGAAAACCCATGGCACCCAAACTACCTGGGCAGAGGATCTTACCTTGTTGTCGAGAGCAGCAATTTCCTGCTGGCTTGCAGTAGATAGCAGGAAGGAGTTCATCTGGGTCTTAAGGGTATCATCCACTTCCACATCAATGTCATAACAGGCAGTTTTCTTCTGGTCATTGGGGTCAACACTGAGAAAGAAATCATAGTAGTGTGGTGAAAGGAATGCCTCCAAAAACGCAGTTACTGAGGTCTAGAAAGAGGCTTCTAATTCTGTATCTCTGAGATAAGAACAGTCTAGCTTCTAGTGATCCAATTCACACTGTTTGCAGAACCTTGGGTTACATGCTAGGTGATGGTACCCCAACGAGAGAGAAAAAGAACTGAACACCGAAGCAATGAAACCTGAAAAATGGTCCCAGGCTCGGCTATAAAAAGAAGTCACTTTAAGGCTATGAGGCTCTGGAGATGCCTTCCTCATTCAACCTCTGCCCAAGAGTGAAGGGGGAAAATGGAGAACTTCAGCTCCTGCCTCCTCATTACAGGAAAAAGAAGGCTTGAATCCTCCCACCCTCCAGTCCCTCGCTCTTCAGCAAAGAAATGTCTTGTTGTCTTGTTGCTACCATGCCCCCACCTGATGACGTGATTAATGATGATGGGCTCTGGTGGCATAAGCAAGGCATGGAGCCGCTGGGGGATCTCTGAGAACTTCATCCGTTGCGACTCGAATATCTACAGGAAGAAGCAATTTAAGGCTGAGGACACATAGGGTCCCTGCCAGAACACAGTGTACTCTAACTGAAGAGCAGAACCCTCACTCACCTGCTGGAGGTATTTATCACAGATAACGAACTCCCGTTCGTGGGGGTCCTGAAGCTTATGAGTCTTGATGTACTGCCACAGTGCTTGGATGATCACTGGACGTGTCTGTGTGTGGATACCCAGGAGCCGGGCCAGGCGGGGGTCCAATTTAAACTGAGGAGGCTACAGAGACAGAAGGGTAACGGAAAGGTATGGGCACAGTTAGCCAAACCTGTCTGCATCTTCGAGGACTTGGGAAAGATGGGTAGGGAAGAGATGACTCATAGTTTGGCTAGAACTAATAGGTAATGAGATGAGGCTAGGAAAACAGAACTCTTCCCCCCACAATACCTGGTAATCGAGCATCAGCAAAACAGTGCAACGAACATTTACATCTCCTGGCCGCTTCACCTGGAAGCCATCTGTCTCCTGGGTGGTAGCAGTCCTGTGCCACTAGGGAGAGAAATAGATCAGGGGCTGCTCTCCCAAAGGAAGAACAACACTGGTGGGAGGAACATCTTTTTACTGAAATTTGATTAATTTTGGGTTTGTTTTTTTTTTTTTACACCACACTCATTTCCCAAAAAACTTCTTTTGTTAATAACTATATTCAAATCAATCTTTTTGTGCTGTTGAAAGGGAATGATAATGCAGGGCAATAAAAAGCAACAACTTGTATTTGATTCTGAAATTTTTTTTGGCAACATATTTTACTTTTAATTTGGTTGACTTATTAAAATTAGCTTATACTGTTTGAGCAAAAAGCTAAATAAACGAAAGTTTCATAAATAGAAAATACTTAAAGTATCAGTTAGCTACAGGTATGTAGCTTGTATGTAGATACGTAGTTGATTCCATGCCTTGCTTCTTAGACAGTGAGCTTACTGAGGGCAAGGACAATGTATGTTCTATCTCCCAAGCTCCTGGTGCTTGGCTATGCCTCTTGCGACTTCAACTGATATTCACTCACTGCTGGAGAGTCCAAGACCCTTAATACCACCAGCTCTGTCTGCTCCTTGTTATAGCCAAAGAAAGGCAGCCAATCTAAGAAGTTTAAGGCAGAAGAGAATGGGGAGCTAATTGTGTACCGGCAAAGAACAAAGTGAAAGAGTGGAGAAAGAACTGGCATCAGTTAAGACCTGGATTTAAGTCTCATCTTTAGCACACAGCAGACATGTGATGCTGAGTGACTCATTTAACCTCTCAATGCTCCAAGTAACTCTCTAAGACTCAAAGTTTCAGAGTTTGCACTGATCTGCATTGGCAGAGGGAGTTTCCTCATCAGTTCTCTATAGCAATGAAGTCACAGGTCCAGTTTAAAAAAGAAAAAAAGTAGCGGTGGAAAACTCCATCTGGAGCTATGGATGTGATGAGCCACCCATTCTGATGTTGACTTGGTGGATATCCAAGGGAATAACCATGTTTCTAACTTGATCTATGTAACAACTAACTGGGCAACACTTACAACTAGGCCCATAATAAATGATCTTTTATAATAATCATTCATTGTCTGTAGAGTTAGAAAAACTCTCTGCAATAAAACCTAGAAAGAGCCAGGGGCTAATGTGGAAGGCCCAGAACTGAGAAAGATGTAACCAGCAGAAAAAACTTCTGTTGTTCCAACTGACACCATGAGCTAGAGCAACTCCCCCCAGGAAGAAGCATTAATGGGTTTTAAAGTGACACATGATCTCACAGGTGGCAAGCAGGATGGGGCGCTAGCTGGCTTTGGACGTGGGTATAATCAAGAGGCCCCAGCTAGGATTTCTGGGAGGGGGGAAGGAGGAAGAGGAGAAGGAAGGTGGGGGGAAGGAAAAAGCTGAACTTGTATATGCCTAAGAGATTGTAATAGCAAAGAGGCAAAATGTCAAAGGTCTTCTAGCCTTGGGATGAACAAGCTCCCCGAGCTCAGAACTAAATGAGATGGTGCCCCCTGGAGGCCAACGGACAAACTAGAAAGGATAAATATTTGGTGTGGAGGTAAGGTATACCTAGAACAATCTCTTGAATTTCTCTTGGACTTATATTTCTCTCCCATTACCTTAGGTATTCCAGACTTGGATCCCAGTTCCCTCAGCCCCATCCATGTCAGAACCTGGACAAATGAACTACTCACTTCCACCAGGTGGTTGTCTGGCCCGTATAAATCTTTGTCCAGCTCAATCACCAAAGACTTAAAGAAGGAGGAGAATTTACGCTTCTGCTTGGTAGCATCATATTTAGACAGAGCTGACTGAAGAAGAGCACAAGAGAAAAGCCATATTAGGGAAGAAAAACCAGAAAATGCCCAAAACAAGGCCCACGGCCAAAGAACCCACAATGATACTGGGATGAGTTCAAGCCCAATGGAATCAGAAATGATTTCCAAATATTTTTATTGGGGGATGGCAGGTTGATGTCTTGGGCAACAAACCAGTCATAGTGACATCGAAACCTTGGAAAAACAATTTGTAACATATACATGGTCATTTAATCACCCACCCCACTCCCAAGGGAAAAATACTTCTGGGAATGAAGCAAGGAGTTCTAATATCCACATTTAGGAACAGAATAAATTCGAGGAGAATAAAGCCTGACTGGAGGGAAAAGTGAATCATGAGCAATAGCAGCAAGAACAAAAACGGTTTTACCGGGACAGAATGACAACACAAGCAGATGGAATGCACTTATGTATATGGGAAGGAAGCTCTGATACAGAGCTCCAGTTCTCTGTGCAAAATTCACTCAAAATAGCTTGGCTATAAGCAGTAACCATGGCTGAAAACAGGCTAGGAGGTAAACAATGGAAGTAACGAGGAAAAAGTAAGCTTCCCCAAGGAGCAAGTGGGGGTGGGAGGTCTAGGGGCTTACAACCCCCCAGTTGGTGCTCAGCATGAAATAATGAATAGCATGTCAGAGAAATCTGCCTGTTCTAAATCATGATGTGTTCTCAGTAACAGCAGAGAGAAGGGAGATCACACAGTGGGAATTAAGGATCCTAAGGATTCAGACAGGAAGTCATGGCCTGAAATGCCATATGGGGGGAAAACCTGCAAACTCACTTGATAAATAAGCCCAAACCAAGGTAATCAGCAGAAACCTGGGAAACCATTAATGGCCAGAACGAGCCGAGGGGGGAAGTGAACAGCAAATCAGATCACAGGACAATAGTGTTCTCAACACGATATGGCAGTGAAGGCCAAAGCTGTGGGAGCTGCACACAAAGAGCCATTGTCTTCCAACGCAAGGAGCCGAACGTCCCTCTCCCTGCTGCTCTGGAAAGGAGTTGTGAGCACCATTCAGGGTCCCTCCAGACCAGAAAGACATTGCTCTTCTCTAGATGCCCCCACCCCCAGGCCCTACCAGTGTGAACTTCACACTCACATCCTCGAGGAGCCGTCCTTCTACCCGAAGCTCCCAGGAGGCCACAGTTCCTTCCCCATCTTCAGCATCCGATTTAGCTGGATTGAAAGTATTCGAAATGAAAATACGAAGTTTCCGTTTTTGCTGAAGAGGGTGGAAACAAAGATTAGTACAGAGCTTTGAAAACAATACTGCGCCCTAACCATTCAATTCCACCAAACCAAACTGCTGTCTGCCCAGTCCCTTGGGGTGGGATAGAGATTCCAACTAGGAGAAGTGAATGGGCAACCAGCCCTGAGTGCATAAATAAGGCTGCAAGACCAACAAAGATATTCACAGTGCCAACAGGGTTCCTGGGTGAAGGAAGCAATTACAACAGTGACATGGAAAGTACAAAGATTTCTGGTGAAACAGTGGGTCCTCCTCTCCTTTTTCTATTCTGGTACTTCTAATAAAATCAGCTATTAGGCAAAAGGGAAACTTAAGTGCCTGGGAGATCTATATTGAGCTTTTAATTTCTCATTCTTAGATTGCTGAAGGTTCTTGAATCCCTCTCTGCTGGCTCTTTGCCTAAGAGTTTCCTGTACCTTGATAGGTCGTTTCAAGGCCTCCTGAATATCTAGCCGTTTTCTCATGATGGTCTGATCCAGTTTCCTTTCAAAAGCCAAGAGATCCATATAGGCCTGGGATTCTGGTACCAGCTCACGAATCTAAAGGGTAGTAAGACATAGTTAGGTATATAAAATTTGCTTTCAAACTCATGGGTACTAGGGGCCCTAGGGGAGACTGAGGACAGGGGGTAGGTGTGCTGGACTCACCCTTTGAGGTAGAATTTTGTCAGCCATCTTCTTTTTCTTTGCACTGTTCAGAATAAACATTGGTATTAGGCTGGGATGGAACTGACCAGAACCTGAAAATGGGGAGGGCAGCACCCTCATATGGATGCATAAGAAAGAGGAAAAGGGGAGCCCATGGACTGAAAAGCTTCTTTCAGATCATAGAAAAATCCCCCCATCCCATGACAAACTCAGATAAGGTAGTTTCATGAGAAAATAATGATATGTTACATAGGTTTATAGTCACAGTCCCCACTTTCTGCTGCTTTCCCCACCTATGTCTCCACAGAATTCTTTTTACCCTTCCCAGAGGAGTCTTACTTGTGATTTCGATTCTGGACCGCCTGCTGCTGGACCTGCTGGATCTGCTGAGGAGCTGGTCTCTTTCGGGACTGATCTATTCCTGACTGGGCCAGACCAGGTCGAACTGAAGGGCTCCCCCCATAGCCAGGAGGTCCCATAGAAGGTCCCTGAGGTGTCATACGGCTCCCTGGCAACATGCCTGGACGCTGTACATGAGACACAACACAGAAATGTTATAGCTGTCTGAGCTGTGGGAGGGGGATGTTAAAAAGCTATGTTTTAACATACCTTGGTGAAAGGTATGAGGAAAATGGGAGAACCCTAGAACCTTCTATCAACGTGAGCTAAACTGGGGCTTCCTTCTATGAATGTGGGCTGAGGCTTCCTTCACCCAGGATCCTGGCTCCAGAGAAGAGCACTGCCCAAAGGTCCAAGAAAAGGCCAAGGGATGAGACCAAGGTAAAATTTTATCTAGCCTAACCCCAAACTGCAATTTCAGAGTTCTCTTCCAGCTCCTTTAATGAATGAAGATGCCTCCTTGCTATTCTGAGATATCCTTGTTACCTCTTTCCCTTAAGTCTCCTTAAGTTAACTTGCCTATCTTTTCTTTGGGGTTCTTCTTTTCTAATTGATATCTCTTTGACCACTATCCCTTCAACAGTTATCAGGACTACTTGGACTCCCCATCCTACTGGAGTTCTTAATTTTCTCCTGTATACTAGGCCTCGTTCATGCTCTCCTCTATTACCTAACTCCATACTCTTCCAATTAAACAGAACCAAAGCCTGTTAAGAATTAGACTGAACCTTAGAGATCATCTTGTCCATCTCCCAAATTTTAACAGTGAGGAGGCTGAGACACTAAGGAGTTAATGGATTTACCCAAAGGTATATAGGAAATTAATCCTATGGACTAAGTGGAAGCTGGACAGGGCCTTAGCTCAACTCCTCCATTTTACAGATGAGGAAACTGAGGCCAGAAGGGCTAAGTAAACTTGCCCAAGATCACATAGGCATAAAGTGGCAGGGCCGGGGTTTGAACCCAGCTCCTCTGCCCTCTGTCCACTGACTTGAATCTTCTCCCATGTTACAGGCCTCCCTAACCCCGCACAGGGAGAGATGGAGCCAGGACCAGAAGCATCTGGTTCTGCGGCTCACTCCACTCCCCAAAGCTGCCCCGCCATGAAGATCTCAACCCTCATCTTCCCTTCCCGCCCTCTGGGTACCAATACGAACTGCCCTTTACTTCTCCATCCTTCCACCGTCACCTTCTTCCCTGCTCGCCCCCCTCCAGGACCCCTTCCCCCACGGCCCTTTCTGCCACTCACTCGCAGGTCCCGCCCCCTGTCCGCGCGCCCCTCCTCCTGCCTCCCCTCTTCCCCGCCCCCACTCACCGGATAGGCTGCTCCGGGCATCGGGGAGCGGTAGAGCCCTTGGCCGGGTGCCGGGCCCATTCGCACTGGGGGCCCCGGAGTCCCACCCGGGCCCAAAGCGGCCGCTGCGCCCGCCCCTGACGCAGCTCCGGTGCTGCCGCTCGGAGCCACTGACTGGAAACCAGCCCGGGCCGCCATCTTCCCCCGGAGCCGCTGCCGCCGCCGCACAAAGAACCGGAACCGGAACTCCCCCCTCTCTCGGCCACTCTCCCTTCCCCCTCCCCCTTCCCGACCTCCAGAGCCTGCCCGGGATATGGAAGGGGAGGCTTCGAGCAACGAGACTGCGGGCTAGAAGGGGGTGGTGGAAAAAGGGAAGCGGGCTGTCCCCTCTTCCTGGCCTCCTCGCCCTGGGAGGAGAAACCAGCGAGAAGGAGCGGTGGGGGAGAGAGGCCCTGCGCCGCGCCCCCTGCCGGCCGGAGGGCAGCCAGGCGCGGAGCCTCCAGGTCCCGGCGCAGTGGGCAGCTGGTACTACTACCCCGCCCTTGCGGGGATGGGTGGCGGGCCCAGGTCCGGCAGCAGTGACCGTGGGAATAACCGCAGTCACAGAACACGGCCCCCGTGTGCAGCGCTTGCAGAAACGCTTTGCTATCCTCACGTTATCTTATCTCATCCGGGCGAGGCTCTCAATCTCCCTTTTTGCTGATAAGGAAACTGAGGCTCAGTGACTTCACTCCCTAGTCTTGGTATAGCGCTTTAAGGTTTGAAAAGCGCTTTACAAACATCTCGGGTTTTTATCCTCACAACAACCCTGGGAGGTACCCTACTCCAAGCTACTAATTTATTTTTCCAAAGACCCTGTCTTCCCCACCAGCTACTAACCTTTAGGTACTCCCAAGCTTTACTGGACCTAGACTAGCCAGGAAGACCTGAGCTCACAGTCAGGCCTTAGGCACTAATTAGCTGTGTGACCCTGGGCGAATCACTTTCCTAACTCCAATTTCCTATAAAATGGGGAGATTGACACTTGCAATTTACATTATAGTTACTGTGACGTTCCAATGAGAAAATTCATATAGCTTTTTTTTTAAGTGTATAAAAGTTCATGTACATATTATTATTTAACCTAGACCTAAACTACCTTGCCCATTCCCATAGAGCCTTTCTTGGGGAATTTCCCTGTTCCACCTCCTCCCTCTCCCTGAAACTCAAGCTCACTGTTGGTCCTGTGTTAAGCAGGCTTAGCTCAATAGGGCAGAGATCTTTGGCCTACAAATGGCCGTGCAGGCCCTCTCAGGGTTTTTTCCCTCCTGGCACGCTGGTGCCAAACCCAGCAGTGTTCTAAGCCTTGTGCATTGTGCCGGGTGGTATTTAACACATACTTATTGAACCAATTAATGAACAATTAATAACAACACTGTGAGGGGAGATGGTTGAAACCCAGTTTATTAGATCAGAGGAGTGTCTCACCCACAATCCTGCTCACTGCCACCACTGCTGCTTAGAGCATATTTCCTCCTGTTTCTCTACAGAGAGGCCTGCTCTCTCTCCAAGTGACAGCCAGGAACCAGGTGTTTATGGACTCCCAGCAATGTCTTCCTCCCCAATCCCTACCATTTCCCCAACAAATGGGATGGAGAGGGGAGAATAAGTATCTCCTAGAATTAGGTCAGTGGCCTCATCTTCATCATCAGAGGCTATGTTGGCTGGGGCCTTCTCCCAGGGAGCTCTAAGCAAGAGGGCTTTAGGATGGAAGGGATATTTCTGGACCATCTGAGATAGTCAGAGAAAGATGAATGAAAGGTGCAAACCTCATTTTCATCCTATTTCTCAGGGGGAGGATGGGGAGATGGTTAACAGCATAAGCTCCCAACTCTTCCTCTAGTCCTACCTCATTATCAAGTCCAGCCTTGCCCCTAAAATTTGAGCAATGGTGGTAAAGGCTTGGACCCCAGGTAAAGAAAGAGAGAGTAGGTAGTCAGTAATGGGGAGAATTTGACCCTAACCAACACAGCCTTGGGGATAAGGGCCTTAGACACTATCTCCTAGCCACCCATATATTTCTCAGTGGCTACCCTTAGAAGCTATGGGTTGTTTCCCACCTTTACACTGTCTCTGACACCTTATCTCCATGCTCCAGGTACTCCATCATCTATAATTTTCCTTGGCTTGGGGCCAACAGGGAGTATCCATCCTCTGAGCTAAGTGCCAATTCTCTGTGTCCACCCCTTCCCCTAGGAGGAAAGTCCCAGTCAGAAGGTGGATAACAGGACTGATAGGAAGGAAGGAAGAGGCCTTAAGGCTACAGGGAGGGCAGAGAGTGCTGGAAGCATAGGAAAATTGGGTGGAGGGGGTCAGGCCAGAAAGAGGCAGAGCTTGTGATTCACAGCTTCCTTTATGTCCAAGACAGTGAGAGAGTTACAATGCGTACGTCGTCTCCTTGTGCTTCTCAGGGGGATGTGTGTACACAGTACAGACACCGGAGGAGAGAGTCCAACACTTTATACAGGTGAAGGCATTCAGAGGGATTGGTAGTAGGGTGGTCAGAGAGACAGAAGGAGATTTGGGAGGAAGTAGGGATGGGACTGAGAGACACAGGGGATGGGGATGGGGATGGGGATGGGCAGAGACAGACGGGCTGAAGGAAGGGAGTATATACAGAGTTATAGCAATATAGAGTCTGTATCATATAGAAATAGAAAATGCAGATGAAGTCATAGAAAGAAACGAATGGAATAGAGGACAAAGACTTGGGGAAATTCCATAAGAAAATTTATGGATGTGGTCCCGTGCAAGGGACCCCTGGAGGGAGGAACTGAGAGTTAGGAGAGAAATAGGTGCCAGTTCCCCTCTCCCTGAGTTGGGAATCAAGTGCCTACGTCTTTTTCATGGGATGAGGATGAAGAATCCCATTCAAAAATTTCTCTGATTTTAGGGTAGGGCCAGGGCATGTTGGCATGAAACCTGTGCCATGTCCTGTCCCAAGTCCCTCAGGGAACACCATCCATTCCTTGACCTCTGAGGGGCACCCAATAAGTGTAAGGGAGGGAGGGCCAGGGGCCTCAGTTCCTGCCCTTGTGATTTACAATTGGAGGGGGGGGACACTGTACTGAAAGGGTCTCTTAAGGCTAGGGAAGCCCTCCTCCCCCTTTAGCCCTCCCTCCTAAGGTACATTCTCTGTCTGGGGCCCAATTCAAGACCCCTAAGGAGTCTTTCCACTCATGTTCTCCCTGCTGGGAGAGAGCTTCAGTGAATGGTGAAAGTGGTATGAGGATGGATGTTCAAACAGACATAGGTCAGGCTAGGAGCAGGGGGAGGCAGCACAGGGCATAGAGGGACAGCCTGGGGTCCCTTGCCCTTTCTCTTTGTAGTTTATTTCTGTTGTTATTTGTTTTGTTAAAAATAAAAATGTATGGATATGGAGGGCAAGGGAGTAGAGAAGGGCACTGGACTCAGAACCCCCTTCTACCAGTTCTAGGAGGGAAAGACTTTGAAGGGAGTTGGGAGCTGCCCTTGAAGTGGGAGGGGCAGTGGTAAGCCCCAGGGCAGGTGAGCAGCTTGATCCCCCAGGTTTTCCTTGCCCTCCTCTTCCCTCCCAGGCCTTTGGTATGATGGCTGGCAGGGCTCAGCAGGTAAAGTCCTCAAAGGTGCCTCGGGTCGGATGGTGAGGTAGGATGTTGGCGGCATATGTCATCCCAGCAGGATGGCCCCGGAGGCTCTCACAGGGGTTCTGGGGAGGGGGGAGAAAGAGCAGGGAAAGAATAACTAGGAAAGCAAACAAAGAGGGTGGGAGTGAGAAATGTATTGGATGTGGGTTGGTGAAGAGACATGGCAAAGGAAGAATAGGAGTAATTCTTTACTACCCTGTGCTTCACCCTCATCATCTACCCAAATGACTGAATCTTATTGATACTTCTTTCAGAATGTTTTTTTTGCCCTAACATATATTTCCATTGCCACTATCACAGTCATAACTCTATTACCTTATTCCTAGATTATTACAGTAGTCCCTGAAGTAGTCTCCCTGGTATCTGACCCTTCCAATTAATTCTCCATACCCATATAATATAATGTCTTTGAGGGCAGAAGTTATTTTAAATTTTTGTCTTTGTATCCCCAACACCTACAGTACCTTGCATATAGTAGGTGCTTAATAAATGTTTGTGCATTGTTGAAGAGTCAAAGCAAGGAATAATTTTAGGGAAACATTGGGAATAGTATTATCTTTGGGGTCACCTGGAAGGAAGAGTAGATAGACAACATTGGGATCCCAATGAGAACAGTCAGGAATGAGAGAAGGAAAGAGAATAGAGGAGGTTTTTGGTGTGTATTAGTGGGGAGGGGGAAGAGAGAGCGTTTATTCAAGGTCTCTTACATGTCGCTTGACATCATCCAGGCTGAGGGCTACACCCTTGTCTGCACTGTTCCTTTTAGACTCCTTCTGGCACCTGCCCCGACGGCACAGCTTGTGCTTAATCACCTGGATGGAAAAGAGAAGACCTGCAGTGGGGATGGGGGTCTAGACAGAACTACCCAACTTGGATCCCCAAACACATCCTCCTCTAACAAGTCCCCCTCCCAGTCTCTAGCATTCCCATGCCCATCTCGCTGCCATCTGTTTGCTCCCTTCTCCCATCTGTTGCTCCCTTCTCACCTCATAAGCATAGTCGAAGAGCTCCAGAACAGTCAGGATGCTTGCGCCAATGAACAATCCCATCTGACCCCCAATGTCACCTAAATAGGGAGGCCACCAGGCCCATAGAGTCCATGGCAAAGCAGTGGGATAAGGCACAGGGTTACTGGAGTTGGGCAGAGTGGATTGAATCAGGAGGCTATCAATGGAATCGGAGAGGGGTCCATGGAGTTGGGAAAGGGTCAGTGGTGTCAGAGACACTCTGCTGAAGTTGGGACACAGGCTGGCAATTAAGAGCATGCAAGTTCAAAATAATATTCAAGGCAACTTGTAGTGTATCTGCCCCAGCAAAAAAGCTCCCAGGTAACACCTGTTTCACCTCATGAGAACAATAGCTTGCTCTTACTCTACTCACAATAACCAACAATCTACATTCTACCCATCATGTTAGGAGAATAAAGGTTAGAAATGTTTGTGAAAGTAGCATAATCAATAGGGACAGGGAGATGTCACTGAGGTCCAGGAGAGGCCAGTGAGGATGGACAAGATCATGGAATTACTTTGAACTCCCTGCTTAAGGACTAGGGAATTAAACTAGCCTTGGGTGACAGACCAGGTGGCAATTCCCTCAGTAGCTCACCCAGGAGTCCTGCAATCTCATAGGCTTTTTTTTGTTCAATGGTCTCATAGTTCAAGACTTCAAAAAAGATGTCCAGCACCAGGATGTTCTCCCTGCAGTGGAGAAAGTAGAGAGAGAGGAGGGACAGGGAGAAGGGAGTGAAGAATTAGCATGAATGAAATCCTTCCTGTTTTCCTGGTCTTTCCCACCTGGCCCTCATTCCACATCATCTCAGCTTTTCAACTTCTCAACTCTCAGATGACTCCTTTGACCTGTGTGTGCTCAGCCTCTTCCTACAGCAGCAAATAGAGGGATATGATATGTCAGCTCCATTCTCCAAAGAAGTCCCCTTCTGCCAAGTGTTGGCCTAGCTACATTAGGCACACACTCTGGTCTATCTTCACACCCTACACCCAGGTCTCAGACCCAGCTCCAGTCCCAGCCAAGACTCTCACCCAATGTACTGCTCCGACTTGTTGAACTTTTTGGCCAGATACTTGGCTGAGGCTTTGCTGGGAATCTTGACCATGGACAGCTCCTTCCCATAGCGAGTCAGGTTACAGGGCATTTCACACACACAGTAGTCCTGGTCCTTCTCCACCAGGAAATCTGGGATAGGAGTCCAGGAAACAGGAGGAAGTAGAGTGAACCAGGGCACTGGAGACCATTGACCCCATTCCAGGAGCTGTGTTTTCCCCATTGTCCCCCAAACAAACGAAAAGATGCACAAGCTATTTGATGGCTCTCTCTGAGCAAATCTATTTTGCTGGAGCAAAATTTGTCTTGAGCCCTTCATCATTCCTTACCCCTAAAGTCTTCTCCCCTTCTCTATCACCCTAATTCTAAACCTGTCTTCCCTAGTTCATCACCCTATCCTATTCTTCCATCCTGGTATATCCATATGCAACATTTACCAGTCTTAGGTCTCATCCCCTTAGGGTCCAAGCTGTCAGTTGACTGCTTTTATAAGTACAGATTCACCTTCCATTAGGAGAGAGGAAGGGGGAAGGGGCTCTCCCAGCTTAACACAGATGCATTTTCACAGGGGTCTTAAGTTTATTTTCTAACTCTTCATGACCCTGATGTTTGGAATTTCAAGCCAGAAAGTAGGGGGATGGTAGAACTTAGTAAAGAGATATTTGGAGGCAAGTGGGCCTGGAATTAGTTTTGCCTTCAAATAAGAGTAAATCTTGCTCCCCAGTTTTCAAGATATAATATATATATATACACACATACACACATATACATATACATATATACATACATACATATATATATTTTTTTTTTGGTGAGGCAATTGGGGTTAAGTGACTTGCCCAGGGTCACACAGCTAGTAAGTATCAAGTGTCTGAGGCTGGATTTGAACTCAGGTCCTCTTGATTTTAGGGCCAGTGCTCTATCCACTGTGCCACCTGGCTGCCCCTCAAGATATTTTTCCTTTGGACTTCAGTGGAAGTCTTAGACCTCTCCTAGGTCATTGTTTGAGAAGGAAGGATTTAAAAGAAAGGGTGACTAGGGGAGGGGAGAGCAGAACTATAGTTCTTAGCAGTGGAAGGTAAGCTCACCCAGAGCAGGATCTGCACACTCCTTATATTGCTCAGGTGTGCAGTATGGAGCATCACCTACAAAGGAAAGAAATTGGGGGGGGGAGAGAAGAATAAGCGAGAGGTAGAAGACAGGAGACCCTTCCTACACAATCTCAAGCGGTCCACAATCTTATTTCCTTCCCCCTCTTTCCCTCATACTAGGCAAAATTGGAAGGGTGCAAAAGGATAATCAAATGGGAACAGAGACAGATCTAGAAATGGAGAGGGGAGGGGAGGGGAAGAGCCATAAGTCTGTAATGGAGATTACTGGGGAAGGAAGTATAGACCATAGAGTCTATACATAGTGGGGGAAAACACGTTAGTCATATATATTTGTTGAATGAATGTACTATTAAATAAGAGAATGGAGACTATCGAGGAGTTATGTGCAGGAGCAATTGGGGAGGGGACTATGAGGACCTAGAGAGAATGTAAGGGCCAGAGGAAAGTTATGGGCCTTCAGGGAGTAGTTGGAGAAGCTATGAAGCAGTCAATGAGGAGGAAAAACCTTCAGATCCTTCTAGGTGCAGTTAGTGGGTGTGGGAAGAGGAAATTGGGGCTAGGGGCAGACCTGGCATGTGCACCATGCGGCAGTTGCAGTTCTCCACTAGATAACGAGTTTCACAGTCAATTCGACAGGCTGTGATGCTGTATGAGTCAAAGAAATCTGAGTCCATGGTAACAGCTTTACAAGTACCCCAGGGTGGAGGCAGGTAGATGAGCTGTAGGGAAAGTGGGGAAACCAGGGCTAATGGAGGGTAGAGGGAAAATCATCCCAAAGGCCCCCTAACTAATGTTGATGGGGATTCAGAAATCAAGTATTTTTCTTCCCTTTGGTATATTTCTTTACTAACTTTCCATGGCATATATATGGCTAGTTGCCATTCTAAATTCTTGGCCCCAATTCATCCCCCTTGTCTCCTTTACTTGGTTCCTTCCTCCAGTTCTACTCTTTCCCCAGTTTCCAGTTCTAAGTCCTTTCCAGGTCTGAGATCCCAACCAATAGACTGTTTTCTAATGTATGGCTTACCCGTTGCTCCTGGCAAGCCACAAAGGTCTGGAATCCAGGAGCCACACCAAAGCCCAGCTGATCAATGAAAGGCGGCTCGTCCTGACTGTGGATCTGCACCTTGATCCCAGCCTCAAAGGAAGTTTCATCTGTAACAGTAATGTCGGGAAGAGTGCTTACAAAAGGGAGGATTCTTCTGACATGACTTCTTGACATAGTTTACCCCCACCCTTCTGTATCCTACAAATCATTATAGCTAATACTTTGAGACTGGGAGTATTGGGGCTAGAATGCTTATAAGGGAAGGGAGATGGAGGGAAAATGCGGCGAGTTGGTTGGAGTAAGGGTTAAGACCCCCCCAAGATTCTCCTGGAGTCAAAAATCTATTAGGTCTAAGAAGATCCCTACTTGTCACCCTCATCTTCTTTTACTCATCTATAATTCTCTCTCTCTCTCTTTCTTTTTTCTCTCTATCCCTTTTCCCTCTACCTCTTCCTTTCTCTCTCTTTCATCTCTTTCTTTTTTCTCTCTATCTCTTTCCCCCATCTCTTCCTTCCTTTCTCTCTCTCTCTTTCTCTCTTTCATCTCTCTTTTTTCTCTCCATCTCTTTTCCCTCCACCTCTTCCTTTCTCTCTCTCTCTCTTTTCCTGACTATCTGTCCCAAGGCCCCTGAGAGCAGATGGCAGGCAGCCTGAGAGAAGATAGAGTTATTTATAGAGCTGAGTGGCAGTTCCTGATAGAAAATGATGGCTGGTTACCTTGGAGAGGAACTGAGCCAGGATGGAGAGAGAGAGAAAAGAAAGAAGGGACAGATAGGCACACAGGCAGATACTGAGTGTCAAAGAAATGGAGATACAGAAAGATATACAAAAGTGAAAAGGAAGTTCCCTACTCTGGATGCTATAGTCCCAACAGGGACAGGAAACTTAGATTTCCATTTGGGGCTGTGACCGGGGGAAGGCATAATGTTCAGGGCTTAGGTTTGGGGGAATAAATGCTATGATGAAGGAGGGCTGGGAAGATGGTACCCTGAGTAGTGATGGTAGTGGCAGTTGAGTGCCCATACCCGTCTCTCCCCAGACTGGCAGGTACTCATCCTGTTGGATATCCAGCATTATCTCTAGCCCGTTGCCTGTCCCACCCTTCATAGTCTTGAGCAGTGGCCGCCCATCCTGGCCTGCGTTGAATGTGTAGCATTTTCCATAGCGGGTAAAGACCTGGTGGGAGGCAGAGAGACAAAACCTGAGCCTGAGGCTGAGACCCTTCCCCTGTAGAACCTTCTTGACCTGCAATACTAAGACAAATTATCCTGTATTTGCCGAGACTCCTGACCCCTAGAATGATTTTATCCTCCTGGAACTAGCCCTCCTACCTAGATACTGAACCTTCTTGCCCATACCCATAGCACAAAATATCCCCTGCCCCACAATGTGACACTGCCATTCCCTCTGGAATAAGGGTCCCCTAAGTCTTAGTCCTTCAAGCTCAGAGCATGTCCCTCCCATTGACCCACAATCCTGTGTCTCTTGGCCAATAGCTAAACTTTCTGCTCTCCTCCCATTATCAGCTCCTTAATCAATTTATCTCATTATCAATTATAGCACAGACCAAGTTTATTACCTAATCTCTCCCCATATTGTCATACCCATCTCCGTCCCTTGGGCACTAGGGGCCCAATCAGCAGGCACACTCACTAGGTCCTATATCAATCTACCAGTCACACCCTATTGATAACCAAAGCTATCAATGCCTTTGGCCCAAATCCTTGACCTCCAAGGTAGAGAGAGGTCTCCTTAGCCCTCCCATGCTCCACCTCTCCCAAGTAACTCCCCTCATTTTTTTATGCTTTTCTCATTACAGAAAGAGGTAGGGACAGAAACAGAATCAATATGATGAGCTTGGTCTAGTTTACCTGAATATCCATTTCAATATTTGCTACCTCAGCCCTTCCCAGCTGCCTCCTGGGATACTAAGTACCACTAACCAAGAACACATGAAAAGTCATTTCCACAGAGGGCCCAGAAGAAATCTCTGCTCACAGACAGAAAGGCTCTCAACCTACAGTTAGTTTAGCCTTCTCAGTGTTTATTCCATGGTTCCCACTAATCATATCTTTTGATCTTTTCAGGATCCTCTCAGGAGAAAGAAAAAAGATCCTTTCATGGTCTGGCGGATACAGTGCTAGAGGGATTTGGAGTCCTAAACATTTACTGACATTTACTAGCTATGCGACCATGGGCAAATCACAATCTCCCTATGTCCCAGTTTCCTCACCTATAAAATGGGGATAATAATACCTCTAGTACTTACCTCACAAGGTTGTAGTGAGGATCAAATGAGATAATGTATGGAAAGTATTTTACAAACTTTAAGCACCTTATAAATGTCCGTAATCACTAAATCAATGTTCCCACAGCACTAATTAAGAATAACACTTTTCCACAAACTAGGGGTACAGTTACCCTTGAACAGTGTAGAGTTCCAAAGGATATTATAGAATTAGTATATAGACCAAGGGTTCTTAATGTTTGTGTGTGTGTGTGTGTGTGTGTGTGTGTGTGTGTGTGTGTGTG
>NW_020954719.1:7725998-7726331 GCF_900497805.2 Vombatus ursinus | reverse complement strand
AGTCTTATGAAGCCTATGGTCTCCTTGGAATGTTTTTTTTTTTATTGTTGTTTTTGTTTTTGGTGAGGCAATCAGGGTTAAGTGACTTGCGGTCGAATTTGAACTCAGGTCCTCCTGACTCCAAGGCCAGAACTTTATCTACTGCGTCATCTAGTTGCCCCCTCAGAATGTTTTTAAATGCATAAAACAAAATGCACAGGATTACAAAAGAAACCAATTAATACTAAAATACTGTTATCAAATTACATTTTTTTTAAAAGTTTATAGACCCCAGATTAAGAATTCCATGTAAAGAGAGAGCTCAGGAAAAAAAAAAAAAAGAGAGAGAAACAA
>NW_020954719.1:7722008-7725968 GCF_900497805.2 Vombatus ursinus | reverse complement strand
AGTCAGGGATAAGAGGAGGGAGAGCACCATTTTTTTGCTGATTCCTAATCCTCACCCTCGGAAGAGTCCAGGGCCCCAGAATCCAGTGAGCCATGAGACACACCTGCTGTCCTTTCCCACAAGTAGGAAAAATACTCTTTTCCCTCATTTTGTGGATAAAGTCCAGCTAGCATAACCAAAGGATCTGCGATTCCTAAATTCTCCCCTCTTAACCCCAAGTCAAAGCCCATTGACTTCCCAGCCAGATCCAGAGGTAACATGGTAGTAATCTGAAGTCTCCTTGAGTAGAGTCAGACCAGTCTGTCTGGAAGATCATTAGGTATTGCTAAGGCATTACAGTATCCTGGAGAAAGCAATGGATTTGGAGTCAGAAGACCTAAGTTCAACTCCTAGTTCTGTCATTTACTTGTGTGACCTTGAATATGACATTTCCCCTCCCTGGGCACTAGTTTCTTCATCTATAGAATGGAGTGGGGCCAGGGAGAGTGAAAGAAATTCAAAGACAGAAATTAAGGTCCCATATGTACCAAAACATTCATATGAGCACTCTCTGTAGTAGCAAGAAACTAGAAATAAAGGGGGTGACCAAGTGGGAAACACCTGAAAAATGTTACATGTATGTAATGTAATGTTCCTGTGTTGTACGAAATGACATCTAGGAAGAAGTCAGAGAAATGTGGAGATCTGTATGGTCATGACAACTATTATCAGGTAAAGATTGCTAAAAAGAAGTTAAACTCTGAGTAATGGAAAAACCAGTGAAGTTCACAGAGAAGAGATAGTGAAACATACCTCCTCCCTCACAGCAGAGAGGTGGGGGGCTATCAGGACAGAATACTGTATACTGTATCAGTCTCTGTATCATATGTTTTTGTTTAACTGTTTTTCTTTGTGACAGGGGAGCACTCATTCTGGAAAGAACATTAAGAAATAATCTGATATGAGGACAAAAGGCATCAATAAAACATGTTTTTAAAATAAAAAATAAGAATTAGATTATTTCTAAAAATGTTTCCATTTTTAGTATTTTATGATTCTGGTAAAAAGTGTCTTATTTACTAATTTTTTAAATTAATTTGTTTATTCAATATTTGAAAATCTAATGTGTCCCACAGGGGATTTCAAGGAAGCAAAAGATTCAGTTATCTGTCACTAGTTGGGGAAATAAAGGGACTAAGTGGGGGTAGGGGATGGGGAAGACAGGAGATCTGAGCTGAGAATCTTGAGCCCTGATGGCACTGTACAGGTAGGGCCTAAACTTTAGGCTATCACGCTATGACATACTACTGCCACCTGGTGGTTACAGATGAGAAGTGCCAGCTTATCCCTGGGTATGGACATAACCCTTTCCCCCAAATCCTTTCTTCTCTACTCCTGCTGTTTCTATTTCTCTAAGATCTTTCATTTATTCTTATGGGCTTGGAAGCACAGTGCCTACACTTCTACCAGGTCTCCATTTTTTCTGACGTGAAATAGTCTGTCCATCCCCTACTCCTCTTGCCAAGGTTTTGAAACTAAACTTTAGAGAAACGAAACAGAAATGTTTTGAGAAGTCAAATAATTGGTGTCTTGGAGAGAAGACAGGTGGCATGATGACTTCTGACCACACAAACTGTACAGATTTTGGAACTCTTAGGCAAGATTGTGGCTAGGAATCCTTCTGAGAGTGTAAGACCCTAGTAATCTGAATGATTCCCAGTACCTAGTACTAACTACCCTTTCCCCAAGGATTCAGAATAGCTGCAGATGGAGGGAAGCCAGCCACGAGAAGATCATATCCCATTACTGCTCACACATACTCTTGACCTTGTGAGATGCAGGAATGCACACACACATACAACCTGGGGGGGAATAGAAGACAGAGGTTTGGAGAAGCACTAGAACAGAAAGGGAAGAATATACCTCTGTATAGGCCATGAGTGTCCAGGAAGTCACTGTCTCCGGCCTTGATGCCATGGAGGAAGGAAGCAACTAATTGTCTGCTTACTCCCTTTCCCCACCTCTACCTTGTAATAGACCCTGGAAGAAGTTCCTCTTCTTTCCTGTCTTTCTATCTGCCAGATTCCTGGGTACTGACCAAACCTCAGAGGATTCCAACCTTAGATCCTCTCTTCTCTCCTTCTTTTGAGCCCTCCTCTTTTCCCTTCCCTCCCCACTTCCAAGCCCTGTTCCAAAGCCCCTGAAACAGACCTATCATTTAGAGATGGACTGGAGGTGGGGGCAAAGCTTACAAAGGCATTTTTACAGGAACCAATCCCTCTCTTGAGGGAAGGGCATTGTGGAGGGGAATTTCGTTGGACATAGACCAGATGCCACCTGGACTAGAAGCCATTGGGATGATGCTGATGCCCCTGGAGGTATTGGACAGTCAGACCCCATCCTCTCTGGGTTGTTAGGGATGAAGGGGGATGACCCTGACTCACCACAGAAAAGTTGTGGGGGCCACAGGGGCCCCCTCGATAGGAGCAGTAGAGCAGCATGTCCTCCAGCCGGTGGCAGGAGCGATTGTAGAAACGGTGCAAGTTGAAGGGCTCCCCAGAGAAGGCATCAGGGCCTGGTGGAGCAAGGGGCACACCAGGGTCTTCCCCATCCTCCAGCCCGAGCAGTGGGGCCAGGTAGAGCAGGTCAGGATAGCTGAGCTGGGACAGCCTCACAGCATTCGTGTTGCAAAAAGTAACAGCTGGAAAGGCCAGCTCAGAAGTGGATACCTCATCCAGCAGGGTCACATGTGGGTAGCTTCGGTAATAGGTGACCCGATCCCCCACCTGGTACAAAAAGGTGCCCAGTGCCAGGGCAAAGGCCACAGCCCATAACGCCTGGCGTGGCCCTAAGCCTCCTGACACAAAAACATGGCTGGCACCATGGAGGGTACAGCTGTTGGCAAAGGCCACCAAGTCCATAGCTAAGCCTTCCTCTTCCTCCTTTGCCTCTCTCTCTTCCTCCTCCTCCTCTTCCTCCTCTTCTGACTCAGATTCAGAGCCCTCCTGCTGCTGTTGGTTGGAGCCCCAGCTGTCTCTTACAGCCCCTGGGTCCTCACCCGAGGAGAAGGACAGAGAGCAGAAAATCTGGATGGGCATCTTTGGGAGATCAATGGAGGGAGATGGAGAGATGATGTCCCTGGGACTGAAAGGATGGAAGGAGGAAAGGGGAGGAGCAAGAAAAGAAGGGGATAAGATGCCTAGGCCTGGGCTAGCAGGCAATGCCAGTCAGCCGTGACCCAAAGCAATCCAGCTGTCTGTGCCTGAGCCCTTGTGGGGAGTGTAGAGGGAGAAGAAGGAGGGAATGTGGGGCGGAGCTGGGGAAGAGGCAGAGCCGTTCAGTCATCTATGCTGCTGAATAATTCATGGCTATGAGAAGGGGGAGGTAGTGCAGAGCAGAAAAGCAAAGCCCCAACCTCCACCCCCACCCCAGACCTACCAGCTTCAGCTAAGGGATGAGGAATGGGATACGTACGAGAAGGCCACTTACAACTCCGACCCTCCCACACAGACGAAGAATCCTGTAGGATTGCAATTGCTTAAACTAATGACCAATGCTCCTTGTTTCCACCTCCCCCATGAAATATAGAGGGTAGGGCCTGGTCCAATAGTCACCTGTATTTTTGATCTAGCTACAGTAACTGACTCAGCAAATCCCTCCTCCCTTTCCCCTCCCCCCTAACATCTCTACCCCAGGTTCTGGTTTAAATCACTCTCCAACACCATACCAGTTATTTCCTGGGTCCTCATCCCGATCTAGTCCCTCCTCTGAGCTGATGGTCTCAAATTCCTTTTAAATCACAGCACTTAACTAACCTCTTCCTATAGCTAGGAAGCTAACCAAGCTCTCTTCTTATAACTCCCCTCCTATTTTTCTAATCCCTCTAGTCCCTTCCACTGGACTCTTACTCCTCTCCTCACCTAACCCACAACAAATCCAATTGATGCCTTCCCCCCCCCCCCCCCCCCCCCCCCCCCCCCC
>NW_020954719.1:7703969-7721984 GCF_900497805.2 Vombatus ursinus | reverse complement strand
CATTAGCAGAAATCTTTCAGTGACCACAGACTCATTTGTAGCTATTTCCCGGCATGGCGGTGGGGGTGGGGTGGGGGGGGTAGACCCCCCTTAATCACCTAAGAAGCTTCCTGGCTGCTCTTCCACTTCTCTTTGCCTGCACCATCTTCTCCCCCCTCAACACCTCCTGCCCCCCCCTCCCCCACTGTCATCCTCCTACTGTCTTTCAGACTTCAGTTCTAGAAATCTTATCCTAAACTGTGGGGCCAAGGTCAGGCTAGAAGATCTGAGAACCAAGGCTGAGTTCTACTCAGGATTCCTGTTTGCTGGCCTTCTATCCCATCCTTTAGCCCCTTCCTCATTCTCTTGGTCTTTAGCCCTTTGAGCAGACATCCTTTCAGGCCCCTGGACCAGCATATCCAGCTCTCCCCTTCCCAGGGGGCTCTTAGCTTCAATCAGCCCTCAGAACTTTCTAAGCCCCCAGTCCCTCAGGGGTACTTCTGGTTACTTCAGCCCAGTGGGGAAGGACTTGAGCTGTCAAACCTGGTCTCTATTGCTGGGACAGTGATGTGGGGTGGGAGTACGGGGTGGAGAAAGAGAAGTAGGGTTAACTCTTTTCCTGCTGTGTCAACGTGAAAAGAGGCAGATGCTAGAAGAATCCCCAGCTCTGCTCTGCCTAAGGAGTACTCCTGTTGTTTATATCATAGCTCCAATCCAGGCTCTTCCCTTCCCTCACTCCTTTGTAACCCCTTATTTCTTCCAGCCACATTCAGAGTTTTGCCAGGATGTTGAAGGGAACATAGGGAGGTTGGGAGGGATAGGATCCCAACTCCTAGGGATTCTCTGTGCCGGATGGTGGCTGGGATCCAGGATGTCTGGGTTCTATCTTAGACAATGTGAGCCTCTTAGCTTTAGTTTCCTTGCTGAGAAGGGAGGATGTGATAGAGGAGAAAACAAAAATATCAAGGCATAGATGCAGCAAGAAATGCAGAGATGTGGAGAGATACACAGTAAGGCAAAAAGAAATTGACACATGGAAATGGAACTAGAAAGTTATACAAGGTGCTAGAGACAGAAACAAAGAGAATCACAGATACCAAAAAAAAAAAAAAATACAACAAGCTACAGAAGTAGAAACAAAAAGAGACAGGGAGAAAGAAGTTCCTGGGGAAAGAAAGAGAGACCCCATTCAGATATTCTAGAAGCCATCACCACTGAGGGATTCGGGTTGTTTTTCTCAAACACATATATGATCTTGCACAACAATTAATGAACAGTACAGAGATTCTCTAGTCATTTTCAGGGTGTGATATGGTTTCTCAACTAGACTATAAGATCCTTGAGGGCAGCCTTTATAATCTTTTGCCTTTTATCTCCCGACTCTCCCATTCTAGTGCTCTGCATACTAAAAGTCCAATACCCATCAAGAACTGGGGCAAGTGCTTATGTCCTTTGTGGTCACTAGAGGGCACTGTGCCCCCCCAGCCACTCCTACCTGCTGGGTTTACAGAGTGGGGTTTGGGGAATTTGGCACTGGGATTTTATTGTTACCAGTCAGGGCTAAATGAATATACATACACCGGGGAGGAGGGGAAGTTGGATTCTTGTGTACACACACACACACACACACACACACACACACACACACACACACACACCCCTCATGAACATCACTAACAATAAATGCTCTTGGTCTTGGCCATGCAGGCAAGTCTGCTTTTCTCCTCTCTTTTACTCCACCCTGTACATGTTAACCTTTCCCTCCTAACCAGAGACACACAACTTTGTTCCTGCATCCCTCCAACATCTGTGTGCAGAGACCCATAGCACACATGCGCACACCGCTCACAGGACACAAGCATTTGGAGGATAGAGACATTGAACCTCTAGGGCAACATTTACCACGATCTACCCTGCTTTTTGCCTTTTCTCCCTCTTTTCTCTAGCAGCCCTCTGCATTCTTTAATGGTTTCCTTCCTCCCAGACCCACTCCCATCTTCTTCTGCCAGTGGTGGCTCCGACCTTCTGTAGCCCGACAGCTCTGAACTTTTCTGGGCTCAATAGCAATTCCCATCTTCCCCCAGCTTCTCAGTGATACAGGCTTCTGAGATTGAACTATGGGGTTGGACGGATGGGCAATTGATGAAGAAAGATCTGCCCATAAACCCATGTACAGAGCACACACAAAGACGTACTGATAGTACATGCAGAGAGAGGCACTCACAGATATACACATTGAACTTCAATAATGCTCTTTATCACAGACTCCTTGCAATCCCCTTTCCAAGCCTGGGAGTCCTGCTACCCTATGTGACTCTCCACCCGGAGTTTCTCTCTCTAGAGCTGCCTGCTTTCAATGTCTCTGCTTCTTTCCATCTTTCTGTTTCTGAACCATCAAATATAGGCAGCTCTGGGGCCAGGATATACGTGCATTGACAATCCATGTACATACACTCGCTTTCTCAGTTACATAAAAAGAGGAGCTCTCCACCTCCTCAACCTCTCCCCCCGCCCCAGTTATAAGAAAATAATGCAGCCCATGCTCGAAATGTCTAAACTGAAGCAATTCTTTTTACAGGAACAGCTTCTTTACAATACAATTAGGGTCAGAAGGGACCTTAAGGTTCATTTTAGTTTAATATTCTGTCCCATGGACTAATTTCCCTTACAAAATTCCTGAAAAGGGGTCTTCCAGTCCTTACTTAATGATTTCTACTAGAGAACTCACAACCTTAATTCTATTTTCAGATACCTAAGTTATCAGATACCTACATTAGGAAATTCTTCCTTACATTAAGTTGAAATCTTGTAACATCTTGCATACCCCTCCACAATTACAGACACAAGCATATCAAATTACATATACACTGTCACACATTCTCTAAGTTACACACAAATGTGTAGTTATTTTAATGTACGTAGTTATATACACAGAAGTGTGCATACACATATTTCTACTACTACTACTACTACTACTACTGCAGACACACACACACACATTCCTAGTGACACACAGAGAGACCCATGTAAATGTTCATATATTCTCCCCTAGTTTTTTACACCCTCACACGCTTCCCTTGTCATATATGCAAAGGTTCATGCATGCACATAGTCCCTCCTTAGACTGGGCACATATGTTTCCATGCATAATCACTCACATACATCCTGGTAATTATCAAGAAGCCATACAAAGCCCTGTGTTGGCCAGACTATGCTGCAGGTGGTAGCAACGTGACCCCTAACTTGGCAAGATTGCTTCCGAATCTGATATCTTGGCAGTCAAAACATATTAAGGACACATGGATAGGTGCATGGTCACTCATTAAGCACCACATTTATCTGGCTTCAAGGTTCCCTTCTCATCCCAGAAAGGATATACCAATGGTTTGGAAAACATTTACATTTAAAGGCCTGGATGGATCTTGAGGAAATGAGTCATACTTCTTAACCCATTCCCTAGAGAGTAGCCTTAAACAAAGAAAAGGGAATCTGGGGAGCAGCTTGTGGGATGGTGTGACTATGATGAACCCGATTCACATCCTGGGGATTTTTCAAGGGGACCCTTCTTTGAGACTTTAATGCTTAAAAGTCACGGCAATTTGGGGCATGTTATGGAATGATAAAGATGGAGTTTAATTTGCTACATATCTTCAGCACATATCTGATGTTGACTGGCTCTCTGTTGATGAACCTCCTAGAGCTTAGCTAGGCTGGTGTTTTGATCATAGTCTGCCAGGCCTGTACTCCAAGCCTTTCCAGCTTGGAAGCCTCTGCCAGGCCTTTTGTTCTGTGGGCATGGTTCTGAAGGACCCAGGGTCACCTCCCTGTCATGATAAGGCACTGCAAGACTTAATGGGAGTCTGTGATATGGGAAAAAGAGCCAAGTAGTGGGTAGAAGGGCCTAAATCTTGGGAACAGAAGAAAACCATAAGACATGAATTTAAACATCACATTCACATCCCATACTTCTTTACAGAGATGCTCAGATGTGCATAAACAGGCACCCTGCACACCTTGGTGGGTGTTCCTTGCTGACCCCTCTCTCTTCTGCCAGTGGCTCCAGCAGCAGAGGGAGGTGCTGAACCCTGGCAAAGAAGATTGCAAGAGAAATCCAACTAGGAAGTGGGTGGGATCAGAGCAAGAAATACTGGAGAACAGAGCAGGGAGAGAAGACATGAAAAGCAGAGGGGGAGAGGCTAGCAGCAGAGACTAGAACCCAGGGATTCTAATACCCAGCTTCATTCTCTACTCATCCCTGAATTCAATGTGTGTTAAAACTACTTCCCCAACTTTATCAATTGTTCAGGTCATTTCCCTGAGAGTCCTGGCCCAAAGGAACTGGAAAATCTCCAGAATTAGGAGAGACGCACCTATAATGTGCCAAGCACTGTAAGTACTTTACAAATAGTATCTCATTTGATCTACTTGGCATATATATATACATATATATACACACACACACATATATATGTATATAAATACACATATATACATATATACACACACAACACACATGTGTATGTGTGTATATATATACTCCATATATATACATACACATACACATATACATACACACACACACACACACACACATATATATATATATGTATGTAGTCCATTCTAGCTCATATCAGGAAGAGGAAGGAGATAGATGAGAGGAGTATAGGCAGCTCAGGGGTTCTGAGAATTCCATATTATAGAGGTTTACTGAAGAGATGAATAGAGATGGGGCAGCAGATTTCAGGAAGTGATGGAGCAAAATTAGAGGTAACTGAAATAAAGCAACTTGACATCACCAGATGTTTGAGTCCCTCATTCCCAAGATTCAGATGCCACTCCTGCTATTTCACCTTGATCTCTACACTTAGGCCTATCTCCATTCTCAGGATTTAGGTCCTTTCACTCAAACTTGACCCCTTAGCTCTCTTCCCCCCATCTCTATCCCTAATACTTAGCATGCAGTTCCCCTCTCCCAGTCACAGACATTTGAAAATGTTTTCAGGAGAATCACTTCAATCCCTATCCACATGTAGAAAATCCCTGGGCACTCCATTAGGCTTTGTCCCTCTTTTCCCCTCTAAGCCATTAGCCCATAGCTGTAGTCTTGACCATAAAAGTCACATCCTTCAAGGGTAGATAATCCCGGAGCCCGACTAGGACAGCAGAAGAGGTCCAAGACCCAAAGCTGCTCCTCCTCCTATCTGTTTCCTGGCTCCTGCCCCCAGAGGCTCTTAGTTACTTATATCAATTCCCTATTACTTTAGCCAACAGCCTGGCGATCAATTAGCTTAGAGCAGCCACTTAGCAGACTGCAGCCTGGGAAGTTGGAAACTAGAAAGAGAAGGGGAAAATATCCTGCCCTCAGGATCTCCTTGCCCCACTATCCTGCTCCTCTGCCCCAGACCTTTCCTCCTCCCACATCAGTGAGGGATAGCTCAGGATCCCGAAGGCAGATCCCTTGTCCTTTCCAGACAGTGAAGTTCAGGCACTCCTGGCAGTCTCTGTGGGAAGCTGGGTTGCAAGTCCCACTCTTCCGATGGACCTGCAGGCACATACGAATGTGGCCACATGCATTTTTCCTCCTCAACTGAAGCTTGGGATCTGGATAGGGACTTGCTTCTCTGTCCTACAGCTGTTTGGAATTCTGTTTCTTCTCCTCTTCTGTCTCCCTCAACCTGCCCCAGTTCTACTGGAGGGCAGCAGATCCTTGCTATGAGCCCATAGGTCAGGCATTCACCACCAAAGGCCAGGCCCTGAGACAAGCCCAGCTTGAGCTCTTGAAGTGGGCACTGGGAAAGGGTGGGGCAAGATCCAAAAGGGAGAGAAGAAAGCAGTGTGTGGGGGTGTGGAGTAGGGAAAGGAAATTAATAAAGGATGGTGGAGGTAAGGACCTCAGGGTGGGGGCTGCCCCATAGGTCATAGTACCACATTAAACCTTGGCTAACCCTGAGCTACTCTATCCCACTTCATTCTTCACTGGCCTGAAAGCTTAATCTTGTTTTGTTTTGTTTTGCCCCTTTTTCTTTCTGCCCCGGCTCTTCTCCCTCACAATTACTTCTCTGTCCTTCTGCTAGTCCCTTTCTGGCCAAAGGTTCCTATAAGGGTCCCTATTCCCTTCCTGCCATACCTCTGGTAAAAGGTTCTGAACCCAGTTTCAGTAGATGAGGGGTGGAGGCTGGGGGGGAAGGACAGGGCATCCGTACAAACTGGGCACTTATTTATGATCCCCCCCCCATTCCTGCGTTGTTCAGCATTCTATCCACATCAGCTTCTCCCACTGCCAGGGACAAATAAGGTGCAGCTGGGCGCTGAGGCCCTGGCTGCAGCTGCTCCCGCTCCCCCTGCCACACCCCCTCCCCCCAGCATCAGCATGCAGCTGCTTCCCCTTCCCTCACTCCGTACCCCTTCTCTGCCCAAGGCCCCAGCCCCCCACCCAGGGTAAGGGTAGCCTGGGAGGCAGGGAGCAGACACCCTGTTACCCTAGCAACTGATCACCCAAGCTATAAGGGAAGGAGGTCAAGAGAATTAGGGGACTTGGAGTTAGGCTTTTGAGTTCACCTTTGGGAGAACTGGGAATGGAAAGTTGAGAATAAAATCAGTGAGATTTCTGGGCATTTGCAGGGAGGAGTGTCTCACTGGCCCTTTTCCTTTACCTTACTCCTGACCTTGCCTGCCCCCTTGGTATCTCCCAGACCACGATTTCTCTCTAGAACTATTGAGGCTTTTTGAATTCATCCACTCTCCCAAGATGGCTCGGCTTCTGCCAGGATGATCACAGACAAAAAGGGGGTACCTAAGTGTCCTGGGGTCCATGAATCATCTCTTCAAAACCAGGGGAGTAGGGATTTGCATCTGGAATTCTGCAGCTTCTATTAGCAAAGGTGTGAGGAGAGCTCCAGGAAGCTGGAGTATCCGTTCCTGCTTGGGAGCTTTGAGATGTGTGCAAGTAGATAGAACACTGGGTCTGGAGTCAGAAAGACCTGAGTTTAAATATAGCCTCAGACACTTTCTTGAGGTGTGACCATGGACAAGTCACTTCACCGCTGTTTGCCTCAGTTTTCTCATCTACAAAATCCGGGTAATAATACCACCTGCCTCCCAGGTCGTTATGAGGACCAAATGAGAAAATAATTATAAAGTGCCCAGCACACAGTAAACACTATACAAATGTGAGCTATTTGCTATTGTAATTATTATGATATTACTGAGGCAGCTAGATGGTGTGACGAATAGAGAGCTAGACCTGGAATCAGGAAAACCTGAGTTCAAATCTGGCTCCAGACACTTACGAGTTGTATAATTCCAGGCAAGTCGCTTAATCTCTCTCTCCCTCAGTTTCCTCAACTGTAAAATGAGGACAACAATAGCACCTACTCTGAAGGGTTACTGTGAGGATAAAATGAGACAATATTTGTAAAATGCTTAGGGCATACAGAAAGCACTTAATAAATGTTTGTTTCCTTCTTTCCCTTAATATCTTCTTCCAAGGGAAACAGCAGCATAAAAGAACTATTTCCTCTCAGATCTGACCCTAGGGACAGCCGTTTCCTACCAGAGGGACGGGTCAGATCTTTTTCACACACAAAATCCTCCCCAAGACTCTTTATACTCAGTGGGGATAGAGAGAACAAAGAAGGGTGGGATGAAGGAGAAGATACGTGAGAGAGGATAATCCTGTGAGGGCAGCTAGATGGCGCAGTGGGTTTAGAGTTAGGAAGACTCATCTCCATAAGTTCAGATCTGGCCTCAGACACTAGCTGGGTGACCGTGACCAAGTCACTTAACCCTATTTTTGCCTCAGTTTCCTCATCTGTAAAATGAGCTGGAGAAGGAAATGGCAAACCATTCCAGTATCTTTGCTAAGAAGAGTCGAATGCAAATGAAAAATGACCAAACTGAAAATAATCCTGTGTGCCAGGAAGGTCAGAGGGAGCCAAGAAAGTTAGGAAGAGCCCTTTGTATGAGAGGGGATGGCATGGAGTCATCTTTGGAGGAACTTCTGGAGGATGTATGTATATATATGTAGAGTGTGTGTGTGTGTGTGTGTGTGTGTGTGTGTGTGTATAAGTTAGGGAATTAGAGGATGCACCTTTCGGCTGACCTGCTTCAGAGTTCCATGGCACAGGTTGCCAGAAGGGAGCTTCTGGCGACGTACTTTATATTTTGCACATTTGGGACAATCCAAAATGAGTGAAGAGGGGATTCTGAGAGGGTCAAGTTAGATTAGGATGCAGGCCACAGTTTCAATTCAGTATTAGGAGTCAAGCAAACCATGAGACCTCCAAACTAGGAAGTGCTGCTGTCTGCTCCATCTCATCCCTGGAGGCCTTCTTTGGCTCTGCACCATGAATCTATTCACCACACTTGTGCCCCTGGAGTCACAGCCAGCATCTTGTTGCAAAAAAAGAAGCTCTGAGCTCCCCTGAACATTTATATTTTGTTATCACTGTTCAGAATTTTCCTCAGACAATATGAACTCATTCTGCTGCAGAATTCCTACTGTCTTGGACCAATCATTTCTCAGTATCACCATTGAGAAACCTCATTTGGACCAACTGAAACCCAACATCACTTACATGTTTTTGCATCTCATCTTTATGCTCTAATACTTGTCCAGATAATACCAACCCATCATCCCTTCAAATCCTCTCTAAACAAATGGAAGGTCACGAGCTTTTCCTTTGGTGCCTTCAGTCTGTAGCTGTCCAAGGGGGACCCTCTCTTTGCCCCAAATACCCAATGGCTCAATCCTGAAAAATAGGGAGAAGAACCTCAATGATGCTTGTGCCCTTTAGGTGACAGAAAGAAAACTGGACTTAGAGACAGAAGACCTATATTGAAGCTCTCCTAACACCATTTACTAGCTGGACACCTTGTGCGAATCACTCTCTTCCTCTGAGTCTGTCTTCTCATTTGCAAAAAATGGAGGCGATGACAGTTACACTGCCTGCATCACAGGATTGTTGTGAGAATAGAGGAAGGTATGTATGTAAAGTGCTTTACAAATTTATATAAGTGGGGGCAGCTAGGTGGTGCAGTAGATAGAGCACCAGTCCTGGAGTCAGGAGGACCTGAGTTCAAATCCAACCTCAGACATAGAACACTCACTAGCTGTGTGACCCTGGGCAAGTCACTTAACCCCATTGCCTAGCAAAAAAGACAAAAAAAAATTTATATAAGTGCTACATTAATTTTGGTTTTGGTTCAGCTCTTCGATTTCATCTGTGTTGGGGGTTCCCTCCACAAAAGAAGATTGGTAACCCAGCTAAATCTCATAGTTTTAGGGAGTTTCCTGGGAATTTAAGTGACTAGCTCATCTGGGGTGACACAGCCATATATGTCAGAAGCAGGACTTGAACCCAGGTGATGCCAAGGCTAGCTCTCTAACCACTAAACTACTCTGCCTCTCAAAGGCAAGTTATTGTTTTTAGGTTGGGGTAAAGTACATTCAAGAAACACACAATATAACCTCAACAGGCTGCCTTTGTGATATCCTTATGCAGAGATAAAGTGAGATAATATATGCAGAGCACTTTTGCTTTAAACACCATATAATTGTTTTTCTGTCCCCCCAAATTTAATCAGTTGCCAAGTCTTATCGGTTAGTAATATCTCTTGCATCCATCCCCTTCTCACCATTGTCACGGCCACCATCTTGGTTCAGGCCCTCATCACCTCTCCCCTAGACTATTGCAATAGCCTCCTAATTGCTCTCCCTGCTTTGTCTCTCCTCTCTTCAATCCATGCTCCATAGAGTTGCCAAAACAATCTTTCCAAGACCATGTAATTCTGAATGTGTAATTCCCCTGCTCAAGAATCCTCCGTGGTTCCCTATTTCTTCTGGGATAACATACAAACTCTCCAGCTTGGTATTTAAAGACTTTCACAATCTGTTTCTATCTTTCCAGACTAACTTCACATTGCTCCCCTTTACACACTCTACACATTCCAGCCAAAAGGACCATTTGATTTTCTGCAAACTTGGCATTCCATCTCCTACTTCATGCTTTTTTTTTGGCAATTGGGGTTAAGTGACTTGCCCAGGGTCACACAGCTAGTAAGTGTGAAGTGTTTGGTCGGATTTGAACTCAGGTCCTCCTGACTTCAGGGCCGGTGCTCTATCCACTGCACCACCTAGCTGTCCCCCCCACTCCGTGCTTTTGCACTTGCCTCTCTCTTCACCATTGCCTCTTAGACTCCTAAGTCTCCTTTTGGGTTCAGCTCATGAGCTTTTTGCTATGAGGAAGCCTTTCTCTTCTCAAATTGTTATCTGTGTACAGGTCAAATCCCTGGTAGAATGTAAACTGCTTGAGGGAGGGCAGAGACTGTTTTTCATTTTTGTCTTTGTATTCACAGTGCCCATATTAACTTGTACCTAGCAGGTGTTCAACCCAAATGCTTATTGAATGGAATTGAATTGAATGTCTTTGAGTTTCAGTTTCTGCATTTGTGTCAGAGATAATATTATTTGTCCTACCTACTTCACAGGGTTGTCATAAGGATGCAGTGACAGGACAGATAGGGAGGTGCTTTGTATTAGTAATAATAATAATAATAATACCCCAAATCAAATGCAGAACTGGGATTCCCAAACATTCAGCTAGGAGCATTGGCCTTGAGGTGGAGACATCTCTAGGTTAGCAGTTTGGTATCATGAAAAGAATGCTGAAATTGAAGTCATGAGAATTTGGTTCATATCCTGGCTCTGAAACTTACTGGCTGTGTGTCTTTGGGCAAATCATGTCACCTCTCTGAATCATAGATCCTTATCTCTAAAATGGAAATAGTAACCAAATTACAACTTGATTGACTCAACCTTGGTTGACTATTGTCTCTGGTTAATAGGGCACAGTGCCATGAAGAAAGCATTCTGAGTATCTTAAAATGAGATAAATGGGAGTTGTTACCTAGGGCAAGTTACTTTTCCCATCTAGGCCTCAGATTACAAAGTATGTAAAGTGAAGGGCTTAAACTAGTGTACTGCTAAGGTCCTTTCCAGCTCAGAACCTAAGATCCTAGTAAGAGACCTCTCTCCCTTTAATATCTGATTAGGAAGCTACTAATTTAACCAAACAATTAAATTCTGTAGAATCATTTTAAATTAGCGATATGCTTGGAAACTGCATGCATTAGGGAAGCCTGAGTTAAAATCCAGTCTCAGAAACTTACTAGCTGTGTGACCCCGAGTAAATCACTTCATCTCTGCCTCAGTTTCCTTGTCTGTGAAATGGTATAACAACAGCACCTACCTCCCAGGGTTATTGTGAGAATCAAACGACATAGAAATCATTAAGCGATTAGCATAGTGCCTGGCACACGGTAAGTACTATGTAAATGTTGATGATGATGATTATTATTATTATTATCATTATTTACTCTATACTGGTTTTTGATTGCAATTGGTATATAATAGTATATTGGTATAGATTAGAATAGAATGCCAAATTGATAGATGGTGATTTCTATATAAGAAGATTCAGAAATGCATTCAATTGGATTGATGTTATTTGACTGGAAAAAAAGTTTTGTATTATATTTTTAAAATCCACAATAGTGTTTATGTTATTGTTGAGCTTCTAATTTTTCTTGTATTGTGATCTTTGGGACATCATTGTACGAGACCAGCTGTTTGACACAATGCAATGCCTGGAGAGTAATTCAATTGTAACATTAGAAATAGGCCTGCTAGGTGGCGCCATAGTGCATAGAGCACCAGGCCTGGAGTCAGGAAGATTTATCTTCCCGAGTTCAAATCAAGCCTCAGACACTCACTAACTCTGTGACTCTGGGCAAAACAGTTAATCCTATTTGCCGCAGTTTCCTCATCTGTAAAATGACCCGGAGAAGGGTATGGCAAACACTCCAGAATCTTTGTCAAGAAAACTCCAAAATGGGGTCACAAAGAGTAGGATAAGACTGAAACAACTAAACAACAAAAAACATTAGAAAAATTAACTTTTCTTTTTATCTAGATGCTGTTAGATTATAAATAGAGCAGGTGGTCACAAAGTTTAAAACTGTTAAGTATTTAATTGGGTATATTTTGCTTTAAAATGGATAATAATAATAATAACAACTTCCAGTTTGGAAAACTAGTACTACAGACTTCTTAGGATGTTATTTTCTGTGAAGTTTCTTGAGACTTTCTATTTGGGCAGAGTCATAAGATCTTATCAACTCTATCAGAGAAGCTGAAAAAATAATGAAGTGATTTGATGAGGAACTAAGACCACCCCTAGCCAAAGTGAGAGGATTTGCAAGTTTGCTTATAGTAAAGAGTAAGTTTTATCTGAAAAATTGTTTCACTACCACTTACAAAATTGTACCTGGAGTAGCTAGGTGGCACAGTGGATAGAGCACTGGGCTTAGAGTCAGGAAGATTTATCTCCATGAGTTCAAATCTGGCCTCAGTTGCTTACTAACTGTGTGACCCTGGGCAAGTCACTTAACTCTTTTGCCTCAGTTTCCTCAACTGTAAAATGAGCTAGAGAAGGAAATGGCAAAACACTCCAGGATCTTTGCCAAGAAAACCCTAGATGGGGTCACGAGGAGTCAGACACAACTAAAACAACCAAACAACCTGTTAATAAATACTATGTATTGAAGTTACATCTTAGAGCCAATTTAGTAACAATAGGCCTTAGACTCAAAGATTTTGTTTTGCCTTAGGAGTTAATAGGCAATATGAATTTGTGGTCAACTCCATATCCTAAGCAACTATGTGAATGGGTTCTTCAGTTTGCCATCCTCTTGCAAACAGTTATATATTCATATATAAGACTAGGTCCTTAAAGTTTCTCATTCTTTCAGGATGATATGAAGATTTTATACCTACATATACACACATATATGTGTGTATATGTATGTGTATATATGCATATACATATATATACACACACATATTTATATGTGTGTGTATACCTTGTCAATAACCGCCTTTGGAGATACATAGATATCCTCAAAAGAGGGGGATAGGATAAAGATGTAAAAATTTTGAATTTTTAATGAAGTAGTAAACTTTAAGAAAGCAACAAAATTAGACTAAGAATAGGATACATATATAATTGGCTTCCAAATGTTTCAAATGGGGTATATGGGCTTTGAGTATGCTTTAGTAATATCTTCTCAAAATTGGATTAAGGATTTTATATGTAAAATTGCATTAATAATTGTAAAGAAAATTCTAAATCATGTTCTTTTCCTGTTTTGAAGTCACTCTCTGATAATATTAAGAGACAGACAGAAGGGCACATTTTCCAAGTCCGGCCTTCATGGATCCTTTTTAAGATTCTTCCTTCAGTCTGTTGATGATATTGTCCCTATCTGGTATAGGGTTCAGGTAAAGATAGTAAGAGCAAATGGTATGTAAAAACTGAAATTCTCTGAACTACCAAGTGAACTATGTGTTTATAATTTGATGTTCTACAGTACTGCTGTTAATAGGATTAGCTCCATAAGGTTTGGACTGGTTTTCACTACTTGAACTAGTTACTGGAAAACCAAATTTAGGAGGCTATACTAAATTGTATTGAGTATTGTTACTGGAAGATTTTAGCAGTATTGTATAGGAAATCTCTGCAAGTAACCTGGAACCAGCGATGTGGATCTACTAAGAGAAGCCCCCTCCAGAACTGCCATGAGAACAAGGCCTATTACAGAATTTCCAAAGAAAGATGTTTCCAGGGCTGAAAATGTAGCTTCTAATCACATGGATTTTGGGAGTGGGTTACCAGGAACAAGGTGAATTGGTGTTATTTAATAGCAACAATGATTATTGTATTACTTTAGCTTTAACGTTTCATGATATTTATGTTTGCCTGCAAGAGGGGTATGCCTAAATTTTTTATTTTATTTTATTTTATTTTTTGCTGTTTGGGAATTGAGGCTATTCCTCCTGCAACTTTTGTTGAACTGAAAGCTTCTCTTCTATTTATATTAACCTCGCCTGTCCAAAACTTAATTTATGGAAATAAAAGTCATCTGACATTCCTCAGGTAGAAACCAAAGAGAAGTTTGAGCTTCCTAAAGTGATTTAGTTATTTGTCAACTACCCAGCTAACTGGTGATAGGTTAATCTCCCCTCTCAATTATTCTATCATGAACCATCTAAATTAGTAGTTTAATCTGTAACCTGACTTTGTTTACCTGTAGAGTCTGCTTCGTAAAGTTTGTCTTTTCAAGGGATGTATGAGAACTTTCACGACATTAAAGAAATAATAGCATTATGATTTTTTGTGATGCGTGTGGCCGTAGTGCACTTGTTTCCCAGTGTAAGTTTATGTCTCTTGACTTATAACCCTGAGACTAAAAAAAGTTTTTCATGCTCTCCTCGGGATGGCTGACTGCTGCTGCTGCCTTTGGATTATTGACTGCTCCAGAGTGCCAAACCCTTGGAAACCTAACCCCCAAGGGCACCCCTGACCATCTCACGTACACCAGCCCGCTTACAAGAATTTGATCCATAGCCCCTTTGAGTCAATGTGTAGTGCTGGTATAGCAGAAAAGGGCAAAAGTATGGATCCAAAGTGACTCCATTTTGAGAATTACTCCATTTTGTTTACACATATATGTCTGCACTCTCCCATTCGTGCCTGCAATGCAAATAACCCAAAATAGTATGTGCCATGGTACCCTGTTGTACAACCTGTTCTGAGCAACAGCCTAGCCCCCCACATGGGGGGTAACTGGGTAAAAGAGTTATCACGCTAGATCAGCCTCAAACCCTAGCAACTTTTGTTAGTCAAGCAACATTTACCCCATCCCTACTCCTCTCTAGCCCTATAAAAAATACTGCTCCCTTCCTGAAAAATGTGACCCTACCTGAGCCAGAAAGCCACCCTTGCTGGCAAACTCAATAAACCTTGCTTTGGTTTACAAATTTCTGATCCAGTTTACCTGGTTTTCCCCATTCCTCCACATAAGTGCTATATAAATATTAGCTATCATCATTATTATTGATTCAGGCCTAACAGAAAAAGTTGGCAGAAGTAGAACCTCTATCTGGACTGTGCTCCAGAGGCCTTCCCCATGCCCTTTAACCTCTTACCCCTCACCTCTACCCGTGGCTCTATGGTGATTGCAGCTAACGAGATAACTCAGTTGGATGGGGAGAGAGGTTCCCTGCCTGAGTCCCCTGTTTGCTCTATCCCTGGTAGAGAAAACCACCGTGGTACCAACCTGGTATGGGTGAGCCCCTACTCTGATATTTCTGTGCCACAGCAATGAGAGGGGTTGGTCTGGGACATAGTCAGGGTTGGGCAGGGCCATGGCAGCATGAGGGGGGTGGAGAGGGCTGCGTGGGACTGGCAGCTCCCGGAGTCAAGAAATGTAAAAGCTGAAAGGGCTAGGGACACCCCACTCATCCTGAGATACCAACCTATAAGTGCTAAGCAACACTGCCCTCCCACTCCGAACACTGAGCAAACACTGTGCTCCCAAAGCAGCTAAGAAACACCCCTCCCCACTCTAAGCAAATCACTTCCACGATGAATCCTAAGTCTAGCCCTTCCCACAACTAAAGGAACCCACCTGACTGACTCCCACTCATTCCCAAGCAAACACCACTTCCCTCACCACTTTGAAGTCATCAGCACTGCAGACTTCACCCCGAAAGTGGCAGGACAGCAACATGTCATGGATGTCATGTCCAGCTCGGTCATAGAACTCCAGCATGTTGAAGGGTTTGGGCTTAAAGTTTCGGAAGTTGGCCTTGTCCTGTAGCATTTCCAACTGTTTTTCATCTGCCATCTGTGTGTCTGGGATCTCATACCTAGGCCAGAGAGAGGGGTTGCACCTGAGTCTAGGAATCACTCCAGCCTCGTCCCCTCTTTTTTCTTTCCACGAAAGGAAAAAAAGTGACCCAGACTATGGAGAAGGCAGGGAAGCAACAGGTCAAAGGGGGGTGGGCGTGGGATATGATCATGACGGCAAGGCCAGAAGACATAGTGGGGTAAGGATCACATTGAGACCTCGGGCTTTGGGGGAGGTTGGGATGAAAATGGGGAACTAGACATCCTAGGACCATAGGCTTGGAGTTGTAAGGGACATCTAGTCATCTAGTTCACCCCCTCATCTTAGATGCGAGGGCCAGAGAAGTTAAGAGATTTGCCCGTGGCCACCCAGGTTGTAAGTAGCAGAGCTAGGATTCATGGCAAGGCCTTTTAACTCCAAATACAGCACTCTTTCCCCTCTCACCATCACAATTGCCCAGAATACTCCCTGACCACTTGCAAACAGAATCGAAAGTGATATTCTCAGATTCAGTCAATTGCTCAGCAACTGGGCCCAGGGTAGCACCTGTGACTACTAGGTGAGTTAAGAACTCTCAAAGAGAGGAGCATAAAGCGTCTTCCCTAGAGGGCCAGGCATATAACTTCAGGGGACGGTGCCAAGAAACAAGTGGGAGAGCTAATGGGGAGGGACACGACCTATGTCATTAACTTCTCTTCTTTGTCCCAATGTACGTGGGGTTATGGACACACTGGTCTCCAACCTTATCGGGTGCTTCCTCGTTCTTAAAGATTCCATAGTCACCGGGGAAGGGACTGACAAAGGAACGGAGGTCATAGCCAGGCTCCGTAAGCCAGAGACACAGAGAGTACTGACTGTTATTGTGTGTGTGGGGTGGGATGGGGGGATATGGAGCAACACGGTGGTACCAAGTCAGAGGTAAGCTGAGCTGGGAGCAGAGATGAGCAACACCGAAGGAAATTCAGCATTCGGAGGGAGAGACTCAATGAGAACTAGGTGTAAATAAAGTGTAAACACCACTGAGTGGTGTTATCCAAGCTGAATTAGAAGGATATAGGAAAGTGGTGATGAGGGTGCTCAGACATAGCCAGAGCTAAGGATACAAATCCTGAGGTCAGGATAACTCCTGAGGGGCAGGGCTTAGAGAGAAGGAATGTCTGGGGTAGGGTAGAGAAGTACATCCATGGGTATATCTGGAGGAAGCGGGGAACCTAGTGCCTGGGACCAGGCTAGGGAGGGATTGGAGGGTGCCCACCTGTTGTTCAGCAGGGCCAGCAGCTCACCAGCATGGTACAGGTCATTCTTGGAGACTCGGCTGAAGCGAAATTCGTTAAGGTTGCACAGGGTGATGGCAGGGAAAGTGAGGTGTGAGGCTGCCACTTCGTCCAGCTTGGTGACATGGTGGTAGTGGAAGTAAAACTGTACACGCTCGGTACACACACACAGCAGCACAGCCAAGGAACCCAGGAAACACAGGGCCCACAGTGCCCGTTTCAGGGACAGTCGCTCGTAGGAGAAGATATGGGCCAGGCCGTGTAAGGTGGAACTGCTGGCAAAGGCCTGAATGCTGACAGGCTGGACACCACCCACCTCTTCCTCATCTGCCTTCAGCTCCATCCTGCCCAGGGAATATCCTGGGGAGTGGAGAAAAGGGTTTGTCTTCCTATATGGAGGATGGGGGCAGGGAGGAGATGGAGAATGTGGTTGGGAAGAGGAGAGGGCTAAGAAAGAAGTATTCCTCCTACTACCCGTGGAAACTCTCTCCAGTCCAACTGACTCCAGTGCAGGGAATCCCCCAGACCTGCTTAACCCAAGGCTTGGAGCCTCTCTGTCCAGAATGAGGGTTTCTCCAAATGTGGGGTAGCCTAGGACAGAGACTCTCCTGATATGGTCAGCTTAGGACAAGGGATCTCTCTATAAATGTGCTGACCCCAGAATAAGAGATCCCCAAGATGAAGCAATATGGAGCAGGAGAGATGTCTCAGATATATTCCCAGGGCATATGAGTTCCCTGTCACTGAGGGACAGGCCCCCAACTCCCTCTCCCCCCTCATCCAGTAAAAAGCTTCCCTCATCCCCCATGTGCTGACCCTAGTGCTGGAGGCTCCTTTTTAATATGGGTGTCACATGGGCTAGTACTCTCCCCGTGGATGAATTCAGGGTCAGGGCATCCTTACAGGCTGGGGGAAGGGGGGCTGTTTTCTTACCTGCAAGTCCCTGTACCTTTCTGTGGTGTGTGTGTGTGTGTGTGTGTGTGTGTGTGTGTGTGTGTGTGTGTGTGTGTGT
>NW_020954719.1:7692196-7703931 GCF_900497805.2 Vombatus ursinus | reverse complement strand
TGGAAGGCAGCCCGGGTGGAAGGACTGGGGGGGGGGGGCGGTTCCCTCTGACAGAGGGCTTTCCCTGCCCCAGAACCCCCACTCCATAGATTCTCGCCGCAGCGAGGTCTTCTTGCCTGCCCCACACCCCCCACGCTATCTCCTCAGCCACCGCACCACCCTAGGAGCCCAGGAGGAGAGGGAGGGAGAGCCCCTGCTTCTGGGTGATGAGGCTACCCAGGGCGTGCGACACGCGCGTTGGGGACCAACCTGGGGTAGTTCCGGGAGCCCAGCGGTCGGCGGCGGGTCCTGGATAGCTGGGACCAGACGCCTGCTCAGCGCCGAACCACGGAGGGGCTCATGGCTGAGAGCGGGAGAGCCCCCGGCCGATGCGCCGCGCCTCGCAGAGCCCTGCAGGGAGCGGCCCGCCCGGTCCGGCTCAGCCCGCCCGCCCGATCAGCTCGGTTCAGCTCTGTCCGGCTTGGCTCGGCGCGCTGTGCTTTCAGCCTAGGGATCTGCAGGGATCCATCGTCCGGCCAGGGAGGCTGGGAGGCGGGGAGGCGGGGAGGCAGGGAGGCAAGAAGGCGGGCGGTCGGGTGGGGGGCGCGTGCGCGTGCGTGCTTGAGTGTGTGCGAGTGTGTTTCTGTGCCGTGTGCTTGTGTGCGCGGGGTACCCTAGATCTGGGAAAGAGGGGATAACAGCACTCAGTCTGACTCTGCCATCGTCCCTCCCTTTTCCTATCCCTCTTTCACAGATGTCTCTGTTTCTCCGATGCCTCTCTCTTTCTGAGGTCAGATGGCTAAGTGCTAGAGAGGGCTGGAGCGCAGAGGTTGTGCATCAAGGGGTCTGGGAGTGAGCTTATGTGTGTGAGAGTGTCGGCACCCCAACGTCCGCTTCCCAGAGCTGTCTCGGATCGATGGTCCTGCTCCTTGCTGCTGCTTCTTTTGGTGGCTGCAGCTGTACACACACACGCATACACGGTTACAGAGACACACTCAGAGAGACACACACAAGCACACAGTCACATTGAACAAAGACAGAAATACACAATCACATACTAACACAAACAAGTGCCTATGCACTTAAAACGCATATGCAAGCACACAGAGACACGATAACATAGACATGTACATATTTATATGCGTGGCACTAACAGAAACTTACCACACAAACACAATTTAATGCACACATTCCCGTTTGTATCTCTGCATACCTGAAGGTCCTCATCTAGACACTATACGTTCAAACGGACTTATAGGTACGTTCATTCACCCATTCTTACACATTGGCACACAGACACAGGGCATGCACAAACATACAATGCCCTCAATTCTCTGACCCTATTTCATAGTCCTAACCCTGCTTGAAGAGGTTAGCCCTGTTCTCACTGAAGCAAAATAGGGGAGAAGGGCATAGGTCCCTCAAATTTCTAGAAGGCTGGAGGAAAAAAAAGAGAAGAAAGGAGATGATCGAAGTTGAGGAACTTGGGCTAAAGGATGGGAGGAAAGAACAAATAAAGGGAAAGAAAAGAGGGAAGGAGGAAAAATAAAAGAGTTTAGAGAAGGGTTAGAAGACAGAATTGGAAAGAAGATGGGGTGTTGGGTTTTGTGGAGGAACTCAGGGCTACTTCAGGGGGCAGTGGAAGGTAAGGTATACTCACGGTGGGTCTGCCCTTCACAATCCTCCCTTCATCAGATGCCTTGCTGGGCTCTCCCTATCTAATTAACAGGAAAGGAGCAATCAAGGCGAAGGTGTTAATTTGCTGATGCTCATTAGGAGCTCTTAGCACTGAGGCTGCTGAGGTCCTGATGTTTGTAGATTATTGGGAAAGAAGGTGGTGATGGGCAGAGAGAGGAGGCTAGAGTTTGGGGAAGGTGAAGGAGAGCCAGTCTGTATCCTAGAGGTTTTCTAGATTTCCATAGAAAAGCCTAGAACTGGAATCTGGGAGAAGTTGGAAAAGGAGGGGGCACATGGGGAAGGAAGGAGGGAGCAGAGGGGTGAAGATTAGAATTAGAAGCATAAGACAGTCAAGTAGGGAAAGAAATCAGGTTAGGGGAAGTGGGGGTAAGGGGGTAAGGAAAGCACTCATGGAAAAGGTTCAAGAACACTGAAGGGATAGAGGTAAGGGACTGTAGTGGGGAAGGAGGAAGAGTCCAGAAAGTGCAGGGACCAGGCAGAGAAACCCTGAGCTAGATCATACCTCCTTGGGAGTTGTCCAGAAACACCTAGAAGCTCTGGTAGGTAAGGCCTCTTGGTAGATAGGGTCTATGGGCAGCCACTGGATGGCAGCAACTACCAGGAGACTTAGAAATCCAGAGAAGCATTATTGGGTTAGAATTCTGCAGGATGAGGTCTTTTACAAGGTGCAAGAGTGCCTAAATCTGGATGCCTGGATCCTAAAGTTTCTTGGAGATAGGACCTGTCTTGGAGCATCTGTAATTTGCCCCCAGACCCAACCCCAAAAGAGATGAGTAATATACAAAATTCCCTTCAAGTGATTTCCAAGAATGGGCTGCAAATTGTTTTAATCAAATGAATATTATCTAGGAAACATAGGAAGGAGGGACAGTGAAGTGAAGGTGTGTAAGGAGGCCAGGGCAATACTGAGGCACTTAGCAACATTAGTAAGAATCCCAATAGGACCACCTCTAACCCATTCTAGCCAGATAAGAGTCTTTTCTAGACATCTCTAGGGAAGAATCTAGGGCTTCCTTTTGTGGAGGATTTTCAATTTCATAACCTCAGCTTTTAGGAAGGTCTTTTTTATGTCTTACTTAAATTCCTCATACATTTTAAGGCTGTTTCTTGTTCAGTCCTCACGGAAATGAATCCTGCCCTGACTTTAGTAGCACAAAAAACAACTAAGAACTACTCAGGGACCCTTCTTCTTCCCTCCCCCCCCTTCTGCCCCAGGTCTTCTCTCTTCTAGACTAAAGGATCCCTAGCTACTTTAGCTTCCTAATTGCTAATTTTCCACAGTGATCCCCCTACCCCCCATTCTCTTGAATTTGATGTTCCCATTTCAACCCAACCCCCTTGTGGATAGGGGGATGAACCTAGAGGTCATCAGTCAGTCAATCAATAAACATTTATTAAATGCCTACTATGTGCCAGGCATTATGCTAAGTGCTGTGGTTATAAAGATAGGTAAAAAGACAATCCCTGCTCTCAAAGAGTTCACAGCCTAATGGGAGAGAACATGCTTGCAACTATGTACAAATAAACTATATATGGGATAAATCGGAAATAATCAACAGAAGGAGGTGCTTGAATGAAGGGAAATCAGGAAAGGCTTCTTGTAGGTGGGTTTAGAGTTGGAACTTGCAGCAGCTATTTTTCCCTTCCTCACAAAGTTCTATTTAATTAAATAAATCATTACCTAAATGTGAGCTAGTACTATTATTGTTCCCAAAGAGTTGGGCGGCTTTGTTTTTAAATGGCTCGTCTAGGTCTCCATCTACTCTGGACCCAGGAGTTACTCTAACACTTCCCAGAAGTTAGGTATACAGGTCCTCAAAATCAGGGAGAAAGGGAAACACCTGGTTCTCCAGGAATGGGAGAGAACCCCCGGTTCTGATTTCCATTTCTTCTCCTCCCTTTTCTTCGTCAATGGTCCCGCTCCCCCCAAGCGTGAAAGCACAGGCTCCCCAATCTGTCTGCAATGATTTAATCTGCCAGCTCAGCAAATGCAGATACTATTAAGGAGTTAATTAGTGGGCTGGTAGGAGGGGGCTGCAGGATCAAGGAACAGCATTAGTTATGATGGGCACACCAGTTCTGCCTCAGTCATCCAACATATACCACCTTCAGTGACAAAGGGTAGCAGAAGGGTTATGGTTATGGGAAGAAGCCTCTGCTATTCTCCTCAAGCATGGGTGAACTAAAACCAGATTAATCCTATGCCTGTGACCCTTCTCTCTCTCTTCTCTCACCTACATTCATCCTTTCTTTTCTACATTTCCCCATCCAGGATCTCTGATTTAGAAAAATCTCACTGCCCTTTAACTCTACTCTTAACCTCTTCCTATCTCCCCTCATTCCTCTCTTTGCTGCTCTTCCTCTCTCCCTCTTCTGCATGCTGTTCTTTCCTCTCTTGTTTTTCCTTCCCCCCACCAGCTCTTGCCTCAGCTCTAACTCTGCTTTTCTCTACCCTACCTTTCTTCTCTCTCCCCTTCAAATTCCACATGCCTTTCCCCTCTCTGCCTTTTTTCTTCCATTTAGCGCCCCTCTCCAATCTCTTTTCTTTTTCCCTAATCTCCTACATCCTCCCACACCACCCTACCTCTAATTTTGGCCTCAGTAAATTTGCTTTGCAAATTGGTCAACAAGTGTGTGACTATATATCGGTACTGCTGCATGTATTTGAGGAGTGTTATGTCCATGTTCTCTGTCCACATCTAATTGTGTTATGGAGGCTCTTTGTAATGTATTTACATATGTTTCCATTGGTTGCTGTGTCTCTGTATAGCTGTTTCTCACTCTATCTCTCTATTTTCTGTGCTCCTGATGTCAATGTCTGTATTTCTTTATGCATCTCTCAGGCTCTCTCTCTCTTTCGGGATCTAGCCATGATAGTCGTGTCCTCTTCCACAACCACCAAGTGGAGACAGATGGTTATCGTTTTCATGCCACATTCTCTGATTTGTGGCCTCAACGTGTCATTTGTATTACAACAGCTTCTGGGGTGGGGTAGAGGGAAGGGGGGGATGGAACAGGGAAGAAGGGAAAATAAAGAGATTATAATACAGAAACAGAGGCCAAAAGAGATAGAGAGACAAAGAACAAGAGACAGAAAAATAGTCTGAGAATAAGAGACAGAGAAATACGCTAAAAAGGACAGAAAATAAACATGAGGGAAAAGGGATAAGATACAGGGGAAAATAAAAGAGATATAAGGTAAGAGTTGAGGGAAAGGGATGGGGCAAGAAACAAAAAGACACAGAGAATTTGGGTCAGACTCTACTCCAGGAACTCTTCCTGACTATTTTTTTCCCCTTCTTTCCCCTAGATACCACCCCTTCACCATCACCAGCCCCTTCTCCATTCATGGCCCAGGTACCTGCAGCTTTATCCAACACCACCTAATTCTCTTTTTTCTGTTGGTCTGCATATTTCTTGGAAATATATTCCATCTCCTCTATAAAACCAAATACCTCCCCATTGCAGAGACTGTATCTCAGAATAAGAGATAGGGTGGGGGTGGAGGCGACAGTGTAAAGGAGGAAAGGACTTTGCATTTAGAGAGGCTAAAATAGATTGGATTAGCTCTGCACTGGCCCTTGAACATAGTAGGTACTAAGTAAATATTTGGTGAGGATAACGAGGACTTGGGGGGGGGAACAGACATGATTGGTCCTGGGAACCATTTAGGCCTGAGAATTCTGCCTTCTCCCCACAAGCACAGTCCCTAAGACATATAGACACATTATTTCACATACCAACCTCAAGCATTCACCCGTATCTACCTGTCTTTTGCCAAAGTATTATCCCTCATAACCTATTCCACTAGCTAGAGCTCCCCCAGCCAACACATATGTAAAGGCGAACCCTCTGAGAAACCCGCTGGTCTTTCACCAGTTTTCACCCTGTCCCGACCCCCTGCCTTCCCTCTTTTGAAGGCAAGCAATCTCGGTGCCCTGGGCCAGGCTCTAGAGCCAGAGGAGGCTGCATCCAGTGAATAATTCATGGGGCTGGGAGGCCTGTTATCTCCTCTGTTGAGTCCTACCCAGGGCCCCTGGGCTAGGCTGCCATTCCTGCCTCGCCTCCCTCGGCTCCATGCTTTATCTCCGAGCCCAGCTTGTAATGCAGCCCGCCATATCACAGGCAGTTGGGGAGATTAATTTTCTGGTTTTGCATGGGATGGGAGGGGGGTGAAGTAAGAAGAGAGCAATGGGGAGGTAGTGGGATGCAGAAACTGGGATCTTTCTGATTTCAGACTTCAGCTGCTTAATCCTTTCCCAGGTCTACAGAAAGGAGAGGAAGAGAGTGTTTAAAGCCAAATTTTGTCAACGCAAGCCCCAACAGAGGAAGGGAGGTGAGGGCTGAACAGACATGAGAGGCTGTTTAGATGCTTGTATGTAGGGGAGATGCACGTGAATACAGGACTATCAATTCCTCTGAACTCAAGCCTAGGATCATGCATTGCAGTCTTTGGGACTGAATCCATATGTAATCATGAACATGACTGTGCATCCTCACATACATGTATGTACAGATTTATACACACGAACATGCATGCATTTTTATCCATGCCAAGAAGATATGACTGGGATCATTTTATTACCAATTATGCTCTACATATTCATAGTTAGCCATGTTTCTACACACAACAATGCATCTGTGTGTACATAATAATTAATGTGATTTATGTCATGATCTTTATTACTGTTTACATATTCTGCTGCTCATTCCCCTTTAGCCAGGTGATTATCTTTCTTATGTCACATTCTATGACTTTTGTAGATACATTTCATTTGGGCTTGCATAGTTTATGTGGGGTAGGGGTGAGGTGAGAGCATGAAGAAGTGGAGAAAGGGAAATATTAAGACTAAAATACAAGAGACAGAAACTAGAACTCATCCAAGGTCATGAAACTAGTAACCATCAGGACCAGGATTTAAGCCCAGGAGTCCTGACTCCACACTCTGAGGCTCTTTCAGCTATACCACGTTGGCTCCTTATAGAAACGTGACAGCTTATAGCAAGTGTGTTATTCAGACCCAGGAGGGGGAGATGCATGGTTTTTGCTGGGTGGGATACCCATGCTCAAATAAATCAGGGGGACACATGTCTGCACAAATTAAAGGGCACATCTCTGGCAAATCTGGTGATGTGAAAAGTCCTAGATAAGTCTATCTCCTTTGAGAAACACCCCAGCAAAGACAGAAAAGTACCAGATGGAGCAAGGATTTAATTTTTAAAAATAAAAATTTAAAGAGAGAGAGCAGTCAGCTTATCCATCCAGTCCAGGACTACATAAGGAGGAATCTGGAAGAACTATAGGCGTTCTGGATGGGAAAGCCCTTCAGGAGGGTCTGCAGCCAGCATGATCTTCCATTAATGGAGCCTGATGTTAAAAGGATTTTGGTCCCTGACACAGAAGGGGACAAAGCCAGTTCTCAGTAGATGATCACCCAAGGAGACAGAGCAGAAGCCTATTAAGTTGCTCCAGGAGGTTTGAAACCAGACAATGTCCATTGTCTGGTCAGGGCCACACCAGGAGGCCAAAGTCCTGATCAGTGACTACAAAAAGAGAAGACAAAATGTACATCAGGCCACCAGGAGACAGAGGTGTGATAGAGATTGCCAAGGAATAAGGCAGAGGGCAGGGTATGGCCCCAGATCTGGGGTTCAGTACCTAATTCCAGCCTAGTATGATGAAAGAAGATAGGAAGAAGGAATAAGACCTGGATGCCCCCACCTAAAACTATGACAGGGCTACAGCAACATTATTCTGACTGCAATGGGGACAAGAGATGTGTCTAGCCTCCCACCCAAGAGTGTGGCAGAGGGCAAAGCCTGCTCCTAGCTCCAACTCCCAATGAGGAAATGAGAGAGAAGACATAAGTAAACAAGAAAATTACTAATAAAATGCAGAAGTTCTACGGGGTAAGAGAAGCACAAAAGGTAAATCTAGAAGAGAGTAATTCCACAGTAAGTATAAGCTATGTCCAGCCTCCTAGGTTTGTGACCTTAGCATTTCTTTGAGTGACTCAGAATGAGAAGACAAGCTTGACTACATGGTCATGAGTACCAGGGACCTCTGGGCTTGGAAAACTACTCTTCTGTACCCAGAAGTAAAGAGGCCCTATTCTTCCCCATGGCAACTGGGATCCCACCTTTGTCTTTTTTTCAAAAAGGCTATTAATATTTTTTAGATGACTCTTCCAATTTAATTTTCTATTCTTCTTGTCCCAAAACTCCACACTCTAAGAGTAGGCAGGAGAGGCAAAATGCACTTTTTGGAAATGCATGAAATTAAGATCTGGTCTGTGTCTTTTGTTATTGCAAAATATAAGAGCAAAAACAAACCCCTAAAAATGGGAAAAATTATTCTCTAATCTTGCAGGTTCTGGTCAAATCTTCAGATTCAGTCATTGTTCCTAAGTAGCCACTTTTTTGTGGAGTTTCCTTGCTTTTCTCCCCTTAATTTCTCTGGAGTGGAATTAAATTGTCCCGCTGAGGATATTAGGGATGGAACATATAGGTGTATTTAGTGGGGGGGTGCAGAATGTGTTTAGAGATGGGAAAACCAGTAACTGAAAAAGTCCAGTTGCCAAAGTAGGTTTTGGTTGCAAAAAAGAAAGTTTGTTGTTTGTTTTTTTCACTATCCCAGCCTTGATATTGATTGGAATACTGAAGTATTATGCCTCTGTTTCTCTCCTATCTCTATCCCTTCCCAGTAAGTCCTGTGACTTAATTAAAAAAAAAAAAACAAAAACTCCTTGTTCTCCCTCTCCTCACATATCCAATCAGTTGCTAAATCTTGTTATTTTTACCTCCCCAACATCTCTGGCATCTGACCCATTCTCTCTACTTATACAGCCACCAAATCAGTTCAAACCCTTATCACAAGACTATCTACTTGACCATAAGGACTCCAAGAGTAAGCACCTACTATGTGACAGGTTCTGAGTAAGGTTTATATCAGGGGATACAAAGACAAAGAAAGAAAGAAAGAAAGAAAGAAAGAAAGAAAGAAACAAAGAAAGGGAGGAAGGAAGGAAGAAAGAAAGAGATCACTGACATCCTATTGGGAGGGATAATGTGTATGTGTGTATGCATACATAGAATGAATATGTACAGAATAGATACAAAATCATTTTGAGATAGTTAAATACAAATTAGTCAGGGAGGAAAGGCATAAGCGACTGGAAAGACCAATTTCTAAAGGAAAATTTTCATGTAGAAGAAGGCACTTGAGCTGAGTCTCATTGGAAGAGAAGGATTATTGGGTAGAGGTGAGGAGAGATTGAACTCCAGGAAGAGGAGATGGTCAGTGCAAAGGCATGGAGATGGGAGACAGAGTGACTTGGGTGAGGAACAAGGAGTAGGACAGTTTGATTAGATCTTAGAGTTAGGAAAGGGAAGGGAATAAATATTTCTATAGCACCTTCTATTTGCCAAGCACTCTGCTTAGCACTTTTACAAATATTATCTCATTAGATCCTCACTACAACCCTGGAAGATAGTTGCTATTGTTATCCCCATTTTACAGTTGAGGAAACTGAGGCCAACAGAGGTTAAGTGACTTGTCCCTGGTCACACAGCTAGTAAGTGCCTGAAGCCAAATTTGAACTCAGGTCTTCCTGATTCCAGGCCCAGTGCTCTATCCGTTACACCACCAGTTGCCTCAGGAAGGGAGTAACCTACAATAAGGCTGAAACCATAGGGTAGAACCAAGTTGTTCAAGGCTCTAAAATTCAAAGAGAAGACTTTATATCTTATCCTAAAGGCAACAGGAAGTCAACAGAGTGTATTGAGTAGGTAAGTGCTGTGGTCATATCTTCACTTAAGGAAAATCACTTTTTTAAAAAATTATTTTTTATTTTTAGGCAATTGGGGTTAAGTGACTTGCCCAAGGTCACACAGCTAGTAAGTGTTAAGTGTTTGGTCTGAGGTCAGATTTGAACTCAGGTCCTCCTGATTTCAGGGCCAGTGCTCTATCCACTGAGCCACCTAGCTTCCCCTTTTTTAATTTTTTTTTTTAAATGAAAATCACTTTTATAGCTTGTGGAGGATAGGAAGAAACTTGAAGCAGGAAGACTAATTAGAAGGTCATTGCAAAATCCAGGATGAGGGCTTTAACTAAGGTGATAACTATGTGAGAAAAGAGAAGGGGATATAAAAAAATTATTGTAAGGGTAGAAATATTATTCCCCTTTCCACAGAGGAGAAATCAAGAAGGATGAGGATTAGAATAAATGAATCAAGATAAAAATAAAATTAGAGTACTTGAAGAAAAAAAACAATTGAAAGAGAGTAGACAGATTAGAACAGATAACCTTACCCAAGTAGTAGACATTCTGAAAAAAAAAAAAAGTAGCAGAACTCAAGAATTCAATGAGAAAGGAATATTAGGGGGGAAAAAGTTTAAAAAATTGGAAAATCAGAACATATGAGGCATCCAGTATACAGGCAGAGTCAAGATGGTGGAGTAAAGGCAGGGACTCTCCTGAGCTCTCCTGGAAATCCCTCCAAATGCCTTTCAAAAACAACTCTAAACAAATTCTAGAGCAGCAGAACCCACAAAAAGACAAAGTGAAACAAATTTCCAGCCCAAGACAACTTGGAAGGTCAACAGGAAAGGTCTGTTGCAACAGGGTGCGAGAGGAGCTCTGTCCAGCACAGACCACACCAAGCTACAGCAGACCAAGTGTAGGCTTTGGGAGTGACTTCAGTGGCAGCAGCTGCTTCCAGAGCTCATAGCCCACAGATGGTCAGGGGGTTGAACAATTGGTCGGCAGGAGATTATAGGGGTCTTTTTGCTAGCACTGAGGCAAGACTCTGTTGTTTTGCCCATACTCGGATCCAGGTCACAGTCCTGGGTGGCAGTCCCTGGGTGAGGAAGAGAATTTGCATAGCAGAGCTTGCAGCCATAGTGGATGGGGGAACCCTCCTCATAGTTCCAGGGCAGAAAAAAGGGCTTGTGGTCATTCAGGCCAGGAGAGTATTAAACACCTCTCCTTAGATCATACCACCAGGAAAAAACTGAACACTTACAGGTCTCTAAAAGTATCTCTAAAAACAGTTGCAAAATAAAATAAAATAAAAATAGAAACAGTTGCACAAAATCCCTGAAGCTTGGGACAGTGAGCCTTCCACTTTGGAAGCAGAGCCCTACTTTAACAAAGAGTTAAAAGTCAACTAATAGGCTTGGAAAATGAGCAAACAACAGAAAAACACTCTGACTATAGAAAGTTACTATTGTGACAAGGAAGATCAAAACACACACTCAGAAGAAGACAACAAAGTTAAAGCTCCTACATCCAAAGCCTCCAAGAAAAATATGAATTGGTCTCAGGCCATGAAAGAGCTCAAAAGGGATTTTGAAAAGTAAGAGAGGTAGAGGAAAAATTGGGAAGAGAAATGAGAGTGATGCAAGAAAATCATGAAAAACAAATCAATGGTTTGGTAAAGGAGACAAACACACATACATGCACACAAATACTGAAGAAAATAACAGCTTAAAAATAGGCTAGGGGGCAGCTAGGTGGCTCAGTGGATAGTGCACTAGCCCTGGATTCAGGAGGACCTGAGTTCAAATCCAGCCTCACACACATAACACTTACTAGCTGTGTGACCCTGGGGAAGTCACTTAATTCCATTGCCTAACCAAAAAAGAAAAAAAATAGACTAGGCCAAATGATAAAAGAGGTTCAAAAAAAAAAAAAAACAATGAGAAGACCTTAAAAAGTAGAATTGGCCAAATGGAAAGGAAGTCCAAAAGCTCATTGAAGAAAATGTTTCCCTAAAAATTAGAATGGAGCATATGGAAGCTAATGACTTTATGAGAAATCAAGAAACAAAACAGAAACAAAAGAGTGGAAAAAATAGAAGACAATATGAAATATTTCATTGGAAAAATGACTGACCTGGAAAATAGATACAGAAAAGATAATTTTAAAATTACTGGACTACCTGAAAGCCATGATCAAAAGAAGAGCCTAGGGACAGCTAGGTGGCGCAGTGGATAGAGTACTGGCCCGGGATTCAGGAGGACCTGAGTTCAAATCCAGCCTCAGACACATAACACT
>NW_020954719.1:7682523-7692027 GCF_900497805.2 Vombatus ursinus | reverse complement strand
ATCAGAAGGAAACAATTCAAGTATCATGGAGCCACAGTCAGGATAACACAAGATTTAGCAGCTTCTACATTAAAGGATCAGGAGGGCTTGGAATATGACATTCCAGAGGACAAAGGATTTAGGATTACAACCAAGAATCACCTGAGTATAATTCTTCAGGGGAAAAAATGGACATTCAACGAGACAGAGGACTTTCAAACATTCTTGATGAAAACACCAGAGCTGAATAGAAAATTTGACTTTCAAATACAAGACTCAAGAGAAACATAAAAAGGTAAACAGGAAAGGAAAATCACAAGGGACTTAATAAGGTTAAACTGTTTGCATTCCTACATAAGAAGGTGGTACTTGTAACTCATAAGAATTTTCTCATTATTAGGGCAGTTAGAAGGAGTACAGATGTGCACAAATGTCAGTTGAATATGAAGGGATGATATCTAAAAAATAAAATTAAGAGGTGAGAGAAGAATGTGCTTGGAGAAAGAGAAAAGGAGAGGTAGAATAGAGTAAATTATCTCACATAAAAGAGGCGAGAAAAAGCTTTTATAGTGGAAGGGAAGAGGAGGGAGGTGAGGGGAAGTGAGTGAACCTTACTCTCATCAGAATTGGCTCAAAGAGGGAATAACATACACACACAATTGGGTATAGAAATCTATCTTATCCTATAGGAAAGTAGGAAGGAAGGAGAATAAAAGAAGTGTGTGTGTGTGTGATTAAAAGGGAGGGCAAACTGAGGGAGGAGTAATCAGAAGCAAAACACTTTTGAGGAGAGACAGGATGAAAAGAGAGAGAATAGAATAAATGGGGTGGGGGCTAGGATGGAGGGAAATGCAGTTAGCAATAGTAACTGTGAAAAAAATTTTGAATCAACTTTCTCTGATAAAGGCCTTATTTCTCAAATATATAGAGAATTGAGTCAAATTTATAAAGATAAGATCCATTCCCCAATTGATAAATGACCAAAAGATATGATCAGTTTTCAGATGAAGTAATCAAAGCTATCTATAACTATATGAAAAAAAATACTCTAACTCACTACTGATTGGAGACACACAAATTAAAACAATTCTGAGTTACTACCTCATACCTATTAGATTGGCTGATAGGACAGAAAAGGTAAATGACAAATGTTGGATGGGATGTGGGAAAAATGAGACTTCAATGCACTGTTGGTGGAGTTGTGAACTGATTCAGGCATTCTGTAGAGCAATTTGGAACAATGCCCAAAGGGTTATAAAACCATGCATACCCTTTGACCTAGCAATACCACTACTAGGTCTGTACCCCAAAAGAGATAAAAAACAAAAAGAAAAAGGATCTATATATACAAAAATATTTATAGTAGCTTTTTTCTAGGGGCAAAGAATTAGAAATTGAGAGGATGCCCATCCATTGGGGAATGACTGCACAAGTTGTGGTATGTGATTATGATGGAATACTATTGTATTATAAAAAATGATGAGAAGGATGCTCTCAGAAAAACCTGGAAAGACTTGCACAGGCTGATGCGAAGTGAAATGTACTGTGTACAAAGTAATAGCAATATTGTGAGGTGATCATCTGTGAATGACTTAGCTATTCTCCGCAATACAACGATCCAAGACAATTCTGAAGGACATATGATGAAAAATGCTACCCATCACCAGAGAAAGAACTGATGGTGTTTGAATACAGATTAAAGCATACTTTTTTTTTTACTTTCTTTATTTTTCTTGAGTTTTTTTCTTTCACAACATGATTATTATTGATATGTTTTGCACAACTACGTGTGTATAATCTATATCGAATTGCTTGTCTTCTCAATGAGGGGGTAGGGAAGGAGGAAGAGAGAGAATTCGGAACTCAAAGTTTTAAGAATGAATGTTAAAAACTGTTTTTACATGTAACTGGGGAAAAATAAAATCCTAAATAAAAAAAAAACAAAAAAAAACCAAATTATCAAAGAATGTAAACAAACAATTCTCAAATGGATATTTGCAAATAATTAAAACCATATCAAAGAATGTTTTAAGTCGATAATAAAGAGAAACGCAAATCAAAACAACCCTGAAGTTTCCCCTCACACTCAGCAAATTGAAGAAGATGACAAAAACCAGTAATAGTCAATGCTGTGGAAAAACAGGTATACTAATGCTTGATTGGTGGAGCTGTGAATTAGTTTAACCATGCTGGGAAACAATTTGGAATTACGTGAATAAAGTGGATAAAATGCCCATATCCTTTGACCCAAAGATTCTACTGCTAAACATATACACCAAAGAAGTTATTGATAAAAATGAAGGTCCTACATATGCCAAAATATTTATAGCAGCACTTTCTGCGGTAGCAAAGAACTGGAAATAAAGTATCTGGTCATCAGCTGGGGAATAACTAAACAAATTGTGGTACATAAACAAAATGGAGTATTATTATGTTTTAAGAAACAATGAAGACAGAGAAGCATGGAATCACTTACATGAACTGAAGCAAAATGAAGTAGAGCCAAAAAAAAAATGAACAATGACTATAACTTTGTAAACAGAAAGAACAATCACTACAAGGCAACTGAAAATGGATGCTACAAAGTTATAAAGAAGAGATATGAGAAGGTCCCAAAGTAGAGATATGAAAAGACACTTCCCTAAAGCCTTTGCAGAAGTGGGGGAGGGGGTAAGGGGCACGTCCTTAAGTGCAGAATAGTGCTTATATTGTCAGATTTGAGGAGGTATTTATTGGTTTTGCTGATGTTTTCCTCTTCTTTTTCTTTTAAAAAAAATTCTTTGTTATATGAGATGACTTTCTGGAAGGAAGAAAGAGAAGAATGCAGGAGGAAATTTAGGTGATATAAAAACAAAAGACATCAACAGAATTAATTTTTTAAAAATGACCTGGAAAACAGAATGAGAAGAGATAATTTAAGATCAGTTAGACTCCTGAAAAGCATGACCAAACAAAAAAACCTGGATGCCATATCTCCCCTTTTGTGTATTGTCTTCCACCATTAGAATGTAAACTCCTTGAAGCTAAGTACTTTCTTTTTTTGCTTTTATTTATATCCCCCATGCTTAGCACAATACCTGGTACATTTCTGCAAACACTTAATAAATGCTTGGTGTTGAGTTAACTATTAAAACCAGAAAGCAAAGTGAAAATAAAAGAATATACTGGCCATATCCTGAGAGAAACTCCAAATTGAAAATACTCACAAATGTCATAATCAAAATCCAGAGTTTTCAGGTAGAAGAAAAAATACTATAAGCATCCCAAAAGAACAGGTTCAACTACCCATAGTCAAAATGAATAAATCAATTAACAAGTATTCATGTGCTGGAAACTGTACAAAAAGAAGAAAGAAAGAAAGAATGAGAGGAAGGAAGAAAGATCATTATTCTTAAGAAGCTTCCATTCTGTTAGAGTGAATAACAAATACATACATAAGTACATATAGGCTAAATACAAGTTAGTTAAATATGACAGTTAAATAGAAGGTAGACCATTGGTAGTTGGAGAAATTTAAAAAGGCTTCATACACAAGGTCCTGTTTGAGCTGAGTCTGAGGGAAATATCAAATTTTATGAAGTGGTGGTCAAGTTGGAGTGAAAAATGGACTTTTTTTTAGGCAATTGGGGTTAAATGACTTGCTCAGCATCACACGGCTAGTAAGTGTCAAGTGTTTGGTCTGAGGTTGGATCTGAACTCAGGTCCTCCTGACTTCAGGGCCGGTGCTCTATCCACTGCACCACCTAGCTGCCCCTAAAAATGGACTTTTAACAGAGTAGAACATTCAAGCAATCCTCAGAGAAAGACTAGAGCTGAGTAGAACCTAAGAAGTAAATACATTTGAGCAATGCAAAGGGGATGAAATAACAACTGAGTGCTTAAGGTTGGTTGTTGTCCTTTGTTCTCAAAGAGGGCCAAAATGGCATCACTATGTTGGGGTCAAGTTATGGTGTGTCTGACTGGGCATGATCAGACCAATATGAGGTCTCATGGTTCTACCACAGATTGGGCACAAATAGTCCACGTTTGCAGTGGAGATGTCTCTAAATTTGTGCATCTCATATTTCTTTTGGGTTAATACAATTCTGCTCTGCTTATAGAGACAGTGTCTTCTTCGATGTGGGCATGCCATTCTAGGCGGTCCTTTGCCAGTGTCTTCCCTTTCACAATTAATTCCAAAGTTCTTCAGAGAGACCTTGGGAGTGTCTTTGAATCACTTCTTCTGACCTCCATGTGAGTGCTTGCCTTGTGTGAGTTCTTCATAAAATAATCTTTTAGGCAAACATACTTTTGGCATTTGAACAATGTGGCCAGCCCATTGGAGCTGCCCTCTCTATAGTAGAGTTTGAATGTTTGGCAGTTCAGCTTAAGAAAGGACCTCAGTTTCTGGTACCTTATCTTCCCAAGTGATTTTCAGAATTTTTCTAAGACAATTCAAATGGAAATGATTCAGTTTCCTGGCATGGTGCTGGTTACTATACAGGCTTCGCAGGTGTATAACAATGAGCTCAGCACAATGGCTCTGTAGACCTTCAGTTTGGGAAGCCATCTAATACCTCTTCTCTCCCATACTTTCCTTTGAAGCCTCCCAAACAATGAACTAGCTCTAGCAATGCATGTGTCAACCTCATCATCTATGTGTACATCCCTGGAATGTATACTGCCAAGATAAGTGAACTTATCCACACCATTCAAAATTTCTCCAGTTGTTGTAGTCAATGGCTCCATATATGGATGGTATGGTGCAGTCTAGTGAAGAACCTGTGTTTTCTTGGTGTTAATTGTTAGGCCAAAATTAGCACAAGCAACAGAGAATCAATCCATATTGTGTTGCATTTCATCTTCAGAGGCTACACTGAGTACACAATCATCTGCAAACGAAAAGTCATGCACCAAGTCTCCCTCTACTTTATTCTTGGCTTGTAGCCTTTTCAAGTTAAATAATTTACCTTCACTGTGGTAGCTGCCCTTGATGCTGCTTTTGTCTTTGTTGAGGGTATCCAACAACATCACAGAAAACATCATGCTAAAAAGCATGGAGGCAAGCACACAGCCCTGATTCATTCACTGGTGACTGGGAAAGCGCAAGAGTATTGTTCATTATCCAGAACCTGGGGAAACATGCTGTCATGAAACCGACCTACTGATTAACTGATTAACATACTGAAACTGATTAACTTCTCCAGGCAACTGAGTACTTACAGTCTAATAGGGGAGGAAGAGACAACTACCTCTTCGTAATCTCACTGTCTTCAGGTATGACAAAGAGAGTAAAGAAAGACAAATGCAAGGCCTTGGTGTAATTTTGTTCTGTTTTGTTGATTTTAAAAGAGGAATGAGAAAAGAAGAGAAAAGGAATGCATCAGAAGAAAAATGAGGAAGATGATAGATAACAGCCTCTCATAATTGGAATAGAATAGAAAAGTATACAAATGTAGAGATAGGCAGGGAGGAATGGATGTTTCATGAACCTTAGTCTTACTTGAATTGGTCAAAAAAGTGGCAGACAAACACAATGAATTTAGTAAACAATGACATTAATCAATAGAGAAATATGTGTGGTCAGAGAAAGAAAAGACATGAGTCTTTTAAAGGGTAAATTTGGTAAAGGGTAAATTTGGGTAAAGAATAGTCACAAGGAAAACAAACCTCAGCTCGGGAAGGCTGACCATGATAGAGAAATTAAAAGGAGAAAAAGAAAGTATGAGAATGAGCCATTTGGTTTTGTCTTGGGCAAAGAGAGGAAGACTAAAGAAGCAGGATCAGACAACTTGAATTATAGATTACTACTGCTGATCCCATTCCCTTTCTTTCATCAGCTTCTTTTTATTTGCAAAGAGGAGGCAAAGAAAGAGAAAATTATAATAGGATATTATGGACCACATGTATTATTAAACCAAAATTAATAAATGAAACCTTGAACAAGAACAAGATTAAAACAACCCATAAAATAGAGGATAGCAGAATGTACTAAAAAGCAGAATTAACACTATGTTGTTTACAAGAAATATATTTGAAATATAAAGATTCAGACAGTTAAAATGAGGAGCTGACACAGAATTTATAATGCCTCAGGTGAATTTAAAAAAAAAAAGCAGAAGTAGCAATCATGATTTGTGAAAAGGCAACTATAAAAATATACGTAAAAAGAGTTAAGCCAGGAAACTACATTATGCTTAAAGGTACCATGGATGATAAAATAACATCAATACTTAATACATATGCACCAAATGGCATTTCATCTAAATAATCATCTAAGGAAAAGCTAATTGAACTACAGGGAGAAATAGACTACAGAACTATAAGAGTTCATCTTTTCAAATATAACTCAATCTTTAAAAAAAATAAATGAAAAGAAGTTGAAGATCTCAATACCATTTTAGAAAAATTAAATGTGATCACTTTCTGTTACTTAATGGAAATTGAAAAGAGTATGTATATTAGCTTTGCATTTGGTTTTTTTTTTCAGACAATTGGGGTTAAGTGATTTGCCCGGGGTCACACAGCTATTAAGTGTCAAGTGTTTGGTCTGGATTTGAACTCAGGTCCTCCTGACTTCAAGGCCAGTGCTCTATCCACTGCACCACCTAGCTGCCCCTTGGCATGTGTACAAAAAAAAGACAACAGAAGTGTCAAATACACTACCCAACCAGCAACTCTCTCCAGTATGGCTTGAACCAGATTAAAGTATAATTAGAAAATACTTAGAAAATAAATAAAAATATGATAGAACATAGATAATGTTTTTCATTGTTTTCTAAGTCAACATACAGTGGCAGGCAGCGTTAGGTAAGGTTTAGCAAGTTTCTATTTGAGTTTGACACTACTGTTATAGTGCATAAAAAAACAAACCACATAAACAAATGCACAAAAGCAGAAAATCAAGCACATTCTTTACTGACCACAAGGCAACAAAAATCGTACTCAATAAAGGGTCTTTGAAGAAAGTATCCAAATTTAAATGGAAACTAAAAAAAAAAATCCTAAATAATTGGTAGGATAAAGGACAAATTAAAGAAGCAATATATAATTTTTTTTTAATGACATCGATAAGTAACATGCCAAAACCTCTTGAATGCCATCAGTCCTTAGGAAAAAGTGTGTGTATGTGTATATGTATATATATATATACATGTGTATATGTATATATGTAAATATATTTTATATATATAAATACTTTCACCAACTAAAGAGACAAAGAACAGAAGAAATGGACACACAACAGCAACAAAACAAAAAACACCTTAAAAAAAGCAACACATTAAAAAATAGCATATGTATACAAAAAATAGAAATTCTGAAACTCAGAATAGATAAAAAATTAAAATAAAAAATTTTTAATTGATCAATAAAACTAGGAGATTAAAAAACTAATAAAATAGGCAAATAAAATAGGCTCATTTAATATTTTTTTTAAAGAAAGGAAAACCACATTACAAAAATCAAAAATGAAAAAGGAGGACTTAAACAGTGGAAAAGGAAATAAAAGAAATTGTTAGAAACAATTTTGCCCAATTATATGCTAACAAAGTTGATACTTTAAATGAATTGGATTCATACTTACAAATATATAAACTACCTAAATTAGCAGAATAAGAAACAGATAATTTAAATAACCTGATCTCAGAAAAAAAATTGAACAAGCCACGAATAAACTTCTAAAGAAAAAAACCTCACAACCAGGTGAATTGTATCAAACATTCAAAAAATAACTTACCCCAACATTACATAAACTGATTGCAAAAATAGGGAGTGAAAGCATTCTACCAAACACCTTCAATGAGACAAATATAGGTCCTCATACCCAAACCAGGGGAATATAAGACAAAGAAATAAAAGGCTATAGACCAATATTTCTAATGAATATTTCTGCAAAATATTGAATCAAATACTAGCAAAGGGGCCATAATAACATATTAAATAGATTATACTTTATGACCAGTTTGGATTTCTACCAGGAACACATGACTGGCTTAACATTGATAAATCTATAAACATGATAGGCCATTATAATTGCAAAACAATAAAAATAACACAATCGTATCAAAAGAAGAAGAAAAAAAGCTCTTGATAAAAATACAACACATGTTAAAAACTCCAAAAAACATGGGAATAAATGATTCATATCTTAAAATGACAAAATTTATCTATCTGAATCTCAAGAGCTAGCATTATCTGTTATGAAGAATGCTAGAGATGTTTTCAATGAGATTAAGGGTAAAGCAAGGATGTTCATTATCACCACTATTATCTGATACAATTCTAGCAACATAGCAATAAGAAAAGATTAAAAAATTGAGTTACTATAGGCAAAGAAGAAACAAAATTGTCACCATTGGCACATGATAAGTTGGTCTATTTACAGAATGCTAAAGATTCATCCAAAAATTATTTGAAACTAAAACTTCAAGAAAATAATAGTATATAAAATAAGCCTACAAAAATTATCAGCCATACTGTATTTTACTAGGAAGATGCAGCTAGGAATGAAAGAAGAAGAAATTCCATTCAAAATATCTACATAATCTACATAAAATATCTGGGAATCAACCCACCAAGACATGCTTTAGACTATATGAATTCAACTACAAAATACTCTTTAGAGAAATAAATGAGGACTTAAATAATTGGTAAGATATTAATTGCTCATAGTTGGTCAGTGTCAATAAAATAAAGAGATAATACTATGCAAATTAATTTACAGATTTGGTACCACAGAAATCAAATATTCAAGGAGTTACTTTATAAAATTAGAACAATAATGAAATTCATTTGGAGAAACAAATAGCCATGAATCTCAAGAGAAATAATAAAAATAGTAGGAATAAAGGGAACGTAGCAGATCTTGAACAATATTACAAAGTGGTCATCATCAAAACTATTAGATGCCTTTTTTTCCCTAAAAACTAATTAATTAATTAATTAATTAATGTTTAGTTTTCAACATTCACTTCCACAAGATTTTGAGTTCCAATTTTTTCCCATCTCTCCCCTCCCCCCACTCCCAGACAGCATGCATTCTGAATACCCCTTCCCCTAATCTGCCCTCCTTTATTTTTTTATTTTTTAAATTAATTTATTTTGAATTATTAACAATCACTTCCATAAGCTTTTGAGTTTTAAATTTTTCTCCCCCTCCCTCTCCACCTCCCTCAGCAAGACAGCGTGCAATCTGGTATAGACTATACATATACATTCCTATTAAACATATTTTCACATTAGTGATGTTGTAAGTAAGAATTAGAACCAATAGGAGGGACCACAAGAACAACGAAATAAAACACAACAGAAGAAAAAAAAATAGCAAATAGTATGCTTCTATCTGCATTCAAACTGCATAGTTCTTTCTTCGGATATGGATAGCATTTTCCATCATATGAGGCCTTTGGAGATGTCTTAGATCCTTGTATTGCTGAGAAGGGTTGAGTCTATCAGTGTTAGTACCTGACTGACTATGTTATTCCCTTTTGAGCCAAATCTGATGAGAGTAAGGTTCAAACAATGCTCATCTCCCTCCCTTCTTTC
>NW_020954719.1:7669168-7682513 GCF_900497805.2 Vombatus ursinus | reverse complement strand
TTGGAATTTGGCCACTATATTCCTTGGTGTTTTCAATTTGGGATCTCTTTCAGGAGGTGATCAGAGGATTCTTTCTATAGCTATTTTACCCTCTGGCTCTAGGACCTCAAGGCAGTTTCCCTTTGTGATTTCCTGAAAGATACTGTCCGGACTCTTTTTCTTGTCGTGATTTTCAGGTAGACGAATAATTTTTAAATTGTCTCTCCTGGATTGATTTTCCAGACCAGTTGTTTTACCAATGAGACATTTTACGTTTTCATCTATATTTTCATTCTTTTATTTTTGTTTGATTGATTCTTGCTCTCTCATAGAGTCATTAGCTTCCATTTGCCCAATTCCAATTTTTTTTTTTTAGGCAATTGGGGGTTAAGTGACTGGCCCAGGGTCACACAGCTAGTAAGTGTTATGTGTCTGAGACTGGATTTGAACTCAGGTCCTCCTGACTTCAGGTGCTCTATCCACTACACCACCTAGCTGCCCCCTCCAATTTTTAACCAATTGTTGTCTTCTATTAGATTTTGCACCTCCTTTCCCATTTGGCCAATTGGATTTTTTAGGGACTTGTTTTCTTCAGTGTACTTTTTTTCCAGTTGGTCAATTGTATTTTTTAAGGACTTGTTTTCTACAGTTAATTTTTTTTTTTTTTTTTCTCTCATTTGACTTTTAAAATCCTTCTTGAGCTCCTCTAAGAAGGCTTTTTGGGCTTCAGACCAGTTCATATTCCCTTTTGAGGTTCCAGATGTTGGTTTGTTGACAACATTGTCCTCTTCAGAATTTCTGTCTTGATCTTCACTGTTCTCATAATATGAATCTATTGTATATTTCTTTTTGCTCATGGTGCTCATGGCCTTTAAAGAGATTGAGCTCTCCTGCTGGGGAGCAGAGGGCACTGACCCGAGCTTCTTGTGTTGGGAGCCTAGGGCCTGGTCACTGGTTTTGTGTGCTGGGGCCGCCAATGCTGGCAGTTGGAGGCTGTAGGGTTCTGGCAGCTTACCTGGTGTTGGATTGGAATCAGCAACACTGGAACTCTAGGGGTAGGACTGGGTAGTGTGGCTCCTGGAGATTTCCTGCTCACCTGGACCTTTCCTTCCTTTCACTTTCTTCAGCTCCTTTCAGATGGTTGTTATAGGATGTTTATCCACCTGGGGCCCCTTGGAGTGCTGCTTCCCTTAGTTTTACTGAGGCACTGGGAGAGCTGGTTGCTGTAGAATGCTGAGGCACCTGGTGGCTTTCTGAGCTGGTTGCCACCAGTTCCCCCACCCTCAATTAGGCACTGGGGGTCCAGGTGTTGGTATTTGCCTGCTCTACCACCTGGGTTTCAGGATCTCCTTCTGGTATCCTGAAGTGGGGTTTTCTGCTAGCTTGCTGGGATGCCTCCCGTTCTGTGCTGCTCCCCTTTCCCCAGGGCAGGAGGGGCCTTTCCCATTAATCCCTCAAGCTACCTGGGTTACTAGACTGATACACCCCATCTTTCTTCTGGTTCAGCTGTTCCAATGTTTTTCCTGGAGTGATATTTTCTGGGCTTTCAGAGATTAATAAGGGACAGTGAGAGTGACTTACTTCTTACTCTACCATCTTGGCTCACAGAAGCGGAAGTCCATTTATAGTCTTAAAGAGATGCCCAGGGCACCAAGCGATGCCTTTAAAAAAAAAAGAGAAAAGTAGGGGGGCAGCTAGATGATGCAGTGGATAAAGCACCAGCCCTGGATTCAGGAGCACCTGAGTTCAAATCCAGCCTCAGACACATAATACTTTCTAGCTGTGTGACCCTGGGCAAGTCACTTAACCCCACTGCCTAGCCAAAAATTTAAAAAAATTAAAAAAAAATAAAGAAAAAGAAAAGTAGAACAATGGGACAGGTAAGGTAAACAAAATCCAGAAAAAAATTGAACATAGTAACATGGTGATCAATAAACCCAAAGACACCCAGTTACATCTGGAGCAAGGACCCTACTTGATAAAAACTTCTTGGAAAATCAGACAGCTGTTAGAATTTTGGAAAGGAGAAATTAGGTTTAGAGTTATATGCCACAATAAGCTTTAAATGAATGCAGGACATAAATTAGAAAAGATCATATCATAAACAAATGAGAAGAGAAGAAGATATTTCTTTTTTAAAAGAGCTAACTTTCATGGAGGGGAAAGAATTCTCAAGTCAGTGATACAAATGAAAGTTAAAAATGGACAAAGGCAAGTAGATGGTATAATGAGTGTATTCCATGCTGTATTCAGAATAAAAGACCTGAGGTCAAATTCCGCCTCAGATATGGAGCTGTATGCGTAATCTTTAATAAGTCACTTAGTCTCATTTTCTTCATCTCTAAAGTGAGGATAATAATACTACCTACCTTACAAGGTTGTTGTGAGGATCAAATGAGATACAACATATGTAAAATGCTTTTTAAAAGCTAAAGTGCTATAAAATGCTAGTTATTATTATTTAAAATTTTAGTTACATAAAATTTTTAAAAAGCTTTTGCACATGGTAAAAGAAAAGTAACTAGTCAAAATTTTTTGCATCAAATACATCCTTATCTATCAGGCATGTGTGGCCTCAAGTGATTTAATCAATAGTGATTTAGAGTATTTTTTCATATGACTATAGATAGCTTTGGTTTCTTCTTTTGAAAATTGCCCATTCATATTCTTGGACCATTTATCAATTAAGGAATGGCTCTTATTTTTTATAAATTTGACTCAGTTGCATACTCAATATATATTTGAGAAATGAGATCTTTATTAGAGAAACTTTCTGTAAATTTCTTTTTTTTTACATTATTGTCTATGGTATCTTTTAGTAAAATGTCGTTTCCCTGATTATCTCTTTTAATTAGTTCTACTTTTGCTTTTGCTTTGATTGAGGTCATGATTGCTACCTCTGTCTTTTTTACTTCAGCTAGGGCATAATAAAGTCTGCTCTAGCCTTTATTTTAAATCTGTGTGTATCTTTTTGTTTCAAGTGTGTCTCTCATACATAACATATTGTTAGATTCTGGTTTCTAATCCATTCTGCTACCCACTTCCATTTTCTGGGTTAGCTCATCCCATCCATATTCAAAGTTATGATTACTATTTCCCCTCATTCTATTTTCTTGTTTTTATCCTTTTCTCTTTTTATCCTGTCCCTCCTCAAAAGTCTGTTTTGCAGGGGCAGCTAAGTGGTTCAATGGGTAGAGCATAGCCCTGGAGTCAGGAAGACCTGAGTTCAAATCCTGCCTTAGACCCTTACTAGCTGTGTGACCCTGGGCAAGTCACTTAGCCCCAATTGCCCCCCTCCCCCCCAAAAAAAGACACTCTGGAATGTTCTAGTAACTTGATACAAACAACATGATGTTATCTCCAAACATGAGCCACTGGAGGACCTGATCATCTACATTAAATCCCTCCCTATAGCAAAAAAAAGTCTGTTTTGCTTCTGATCACTGCCTCCTTTAATCTGCCCTCCCTTCTATCATCCCTTTCTCCCTCCCCTGCCTTTGTCTCTTACTCCATTCCCCTTCTGTTTCCTTATTGGGTAAGATAGATTTCTATACCCACCTGACTCTGTGAGTGTGTGTGTGTGTGTGTGTGTTTCCCTCTTTGAACCAATTAAGAATGAAGTTCAAGAATTGCCTGCCACCCCCACCCCCATCCTTGATTTTCCTTTCCACTATTAAAAGCTCTTCCTTGTGAGCCTCTTTTATGTGAGGAATTTTCCCTTATCCTACCTCTCCCCTCCCCCTTCTTGAAGTACATCCCTCTTCCTTACCCCTACATTTTTTGAGGGGGGAGATCATCCCAACATAATGGACTTGCCCTATTTCTATGTAGACTTCTTCTAACTGCTGTAATAATGATAAAATTCTTAGGAGTTACGTGTATCATCTTCCCATACAGGAATGTAAACAATTTAACTTTATTGAGTCCCTTGTGATTATTCTTTCATGTTTACCTTTTTTTTTGTTTGTTTCTCTTGAGTCATCTGTTTAAATGTCAAATTTTCTATTCAGCTCTGATGTTTTCATCAGAAATAACTGGAAGCCCTCTATTTCATTAAATATTCATTTTCCTCCAGGAGAACTATATTCAGTTTTGTTGGGTAGGTTATTCTTGTTTGTAATCCTATATCTTTTGCCTTCTGGAATAACATATTCCAAGTCCTTTGCTCCTTTAATGTTGAAGCTACTGAATCTTGTGTGATCCTTTCTGTGGTGCCTTAATATTTGAACTGTTCCTTTCTCACTATTTGCAATATTTTCTCCTTGATCTGAGAGTTCTGGAATTTGGCTATAATGTTCCTGAGAGTTTTCATTTTGGGATCTCTTTCAGGATGTGATTGGTGGATTTTTGATATCAGGGCAGTTTTCCTTGATAATTTCTTGAAATGTGATGTCTAAGGTCTTCTTTTGATTATGGCTTTCAGGTAGTTCAATAATTCTTAAATTATCTCTTTGATCTATTTTCCAGGTCAATTGTTTTTCTAATGAGATATTTCACATTTTCTTCTATCTTTTCATTATTTTGACTTTGTTTTATTGTTTCTTAAAGTCTCATGGAGTCATTAGCTTCCACTTGCCAATTCTGATTTTTAAGGAATTATTTTCTTCAGTGATTTTTTTGTATCTCTTTTTCCATTTGGCCTATTCTGATTCTTTTCTTCAGTGAATTTTTGTGCCTCTTTTGTCATTAGCCCAATTCTGTTTTTTACAGTGTTATTTTCTTCAGTATTTTTTTGTGCCTCTCTTATCACACTGTTAATTCTTTTCATAATTTTCTTGCATCACTCTCATTCCTCTCCCCCATTTTTCCTCTACCACTTTATCTCTTTCTTTAATGTTTCCAGAAATTTCTGCTGGACTTGTGTCCAATCAGCATTTTTCTTTGAGGCTTTGCTTATAGCTGTTTTCACATTGTTGTCTTTGTCTTGCCTGTCACAATAGTAGGATTTTATGGTCAAGTTCTTTTTTTGTTTGCTCATTTTCCCAGTCTATTTCTTCACTTAAAACTTTGTGTTAAAGTCGGGCTCTGCTTCCCCAGGAGTGGGGAAGCACTGTGCCAAGCTTCAGGCTTTTTTGTGCTGTTGTTTTCAGCAGTTCTGGGGGTCTGCAAGTTTTTAGTGTTTCCAATATGGTGTAATCCTGGGAGAAGTGTGGACGCTGTTCTCATGGTTTGTGCTCTGGTCTTTACCCAGGAATCGCTTCTGTTTCCCTGCAGCCAGAAGTAATAATGTTCCTTTTGGCCCTAGAACTGAGACCAGGTCCTCTGCTTCCTTGTGACCAACCGTAAGTGCTCCTCTCCACCCTGGAACTGCAACTGCCTATGGGTAATAGAATTGCCAATCAGTGCCAGCTATACCCAGTATCAGCAAAGTGTCCCAGTAATCTCTTTCTGACCTGTTGTCTGACCCACTTACTATCTCTGGCCTGAGAGTTCCTGAAGTTCCTGCTACTACCACTGCCTCCAAGACCCACCTTGTTCCTCCATTTCTCCTGGCCTGTGCTCACTCTGGTGTTACAGACCTCATCTGTGGACCTATTAAGTTGTCTTAGGCTGCAGAAAATGTCTTCCTTTGACCCTTTGTTATCTCTGCCACTCCAAAATGTTATTTGAGACATTATTTTAAAGTTGTTTGGAGGAGCACGTTGGGAGAGTTTAGCTGGGTCCTGGTCTGTACTCTGCCATCTTGCCCCTCCACAGTACCCTTCAATACCCTTGCTCTAGTATTCTTGCTCTCTCTAACACAGACACCATATAAAAATTCCTTGTCTCTCTTGGGCTTTCTCTCCTTTCTTCTTCACGTTTTTCCTTTTGTTTTTTCCTCCTAATTGCCCTCTATTTGCTGTTATTTATTATTTAGCTTAATTGCTTGATGCAAAGGATCAAACAATGTGCTTTAGGAGTAATCCAACCTAATATAATCCAACATTTGTTAAATCCAGAATTTATGAAATCCATCCATTCAGGATTTATTAAATACTGACTGTATGTAGCTGCACTATGCTAAGAAATGCAAAGCAAATCTTTGTGGGTTAGCGTTAGGAGGTGAATTTTGTTTGGCTCTATTTGGTAACAAAAGTAACTGGTGGTTTGAAGAGAGGGGTCTAGGTTGGAAATGGAATGGAGAGTATGTTAGTGATAGAACTAGAACCCAGATCTCCTTATTCCTAGCCCATTCTCAAAAGTTCTGTGAACTTGCTCCTTAGACATCAACTCATTGGCAGGGCAGAGATTATTGATTCTGGGCACTAATATGAAGGATAGGGTAATACTATATCCAAAACATAATCCTATGACTTTTTGATCTTCACTTTTCACTTCTCCTGACTTTGTCATTCCATTTTCCTTGGCCCTCCTGAAAAATGAGATGAAGTTAGGGAATAAGGGCATATAAGAATTTGGAGTAAGTGTCTCTCTACCTTATTTGACTTCAGCTTTGTCCAGCAGTCTTGTAGGATAGCAGCTAAGTGTGGGGTGCATGTATTTTATGGTAGGTGGCCAAGAAAAAGAGAGAGGACAAGTGACGAGAATGACCCAGATCACATGGATAGAGTGTCTGGAAATGGTGGGAATTTACCACACTGACTATTAGCAAGTTTAATACATATGCCTACATTCCTTCCCTCTTCAGTCTCTCATCACCTACCTTACCCTGCTTTCAGGCTTATGGGAGGTAAGGAAGAAAGACATAGAGATTAAAGAAAACATAGTATCTTCAGTCAATATGAGATTGACATAGATATGGAAAGGACATAGAGAGAGCAAAGCAGAAATAGAGACAGAAAGGCATTTACATTATAAACAAGACAGAGGTGAATGGATTACCTTCCCTAAGTTTCTTCCCCGCTTTAGAAGTATCTCTACCCCAGAGTGGCACAGTAAACATGGGGGGATCATGTAGGCCTCTAGGAAAGGTGGGACCACCCAAAGGAGAAAGTTTCCCATAGATAATTATGGGCTCAGTTATGAACCCTTTGGATATCCTTTGCTGTGTGTAATAGATATTGTTCATGCCTTGCTGGTTTGGTTCTGGCAAGGAACTAAAGATTCTGAGACAAGAACCTTCAGTGAAGTCATGAATAGTGCATTATTATCCACAAGTCTCTCAGATTAAACCTGGTCCATCTATCCTCACTGGAGACATGGATTATACTCAGAAAGTATATGATTGAGGGAGCAGGACAGGATACTATGTCTCTTCACCCTTTTGGGAGTGTTTTTTGCCCTCTCATCACACTGTATGATCCACACTAATAGGTGGAGGAGACAATATTGGCATTGGTGAAAGGAGGAAGTAAGGAAGCATGGTGATGAGGAAGGAAGTTGAAATAGCCCCTTTGTGTGTAATGGCAATCTGTTTAATTTTGTTGTATATTTGGAGGGAATAGCAAGTTCTACATGGTAGATTTGCAGTTTCACACATAAACATCTTTATTATTGCACTATGTTATAGAAATGCTTGTTCTGTTCCGTAAATCAAAAACAGAACAAACAATGATTTTGGCAAGGAGGTTGATTGTCGTCCTCAGTGATAAAAGAGGACCAAAATGACATCACCATATCGGGGTCAATGTTCAGTGTGTCCAACTATGGCTGATGAGGCCAATATGAGCTCGAAAGGCTCTATCACAGGTTGGACACAAATAGTCCACATGAACATTTGGAATGGAGATGTAGCTCTAAATTTATGCATCTCATATTTCTTTTGAACTATTACAATTCTGTTTTTCTCAGAGAGTATAGCGCCTTCTTTGATGCAGGCACACCCTGGTGGGCAGTCCTGTGCCAGTGTCTTCCATATCTCATAATCAATTCCAAAGTTCTTCAGAGAGACCTTCAGAGTATCCTTGTATCGCTTCTGACCTCTGTGTGAGCACTTGCCTTGTATGAGTTTTCCGTAAAAATAGTCTTTTAGGCAAACGTACTTTTGGCATTCAGGTAGGAGAGGATATGATGGATATAGGAGTTCTGAGAGTTGGGATTCCTGGGTCCCCAAATGGCTATGGTTTTAGACTTCCCTACATATCCTGACTGGGACCCTCAAGCTGACAGCTCTCTTCCATCAAGACCCCCCCCCCCCAGAGAGACTAAAATCAAATATTTCTGCTCCCCTGTTCAGGCAGCCTTATTGCCGTTGACAGTAAATGTATTGCTGTAATCTTTTCTCATTTAGCTGGGATAGGCTCTGTTCTGACCTCCCTAATAGCTTTAAAGGTTTTACAGAGGCACAGAAGAGGGATAAGAAGGGAGGTAGTGGGGAAAAGAGGAGGGAGGTGAAGGGTTTGGAGACCAATTCAAATTAAGCTGGGGAAAAGAAACATCAGCCTGCAGAGAAAGGAGGCCTAGAAAGAGGAACACTATATCTCATGGAGGGTGGTGTTTGGGAAGAATTAGGATGCCTGCCTTCTCATGTATGGCTCTGCCTCTGTCTCTAGGTAGCAGGAAACCAGGGGGATAGAGTCTGTGGTTCCTCTGGCAGCCACTCTCATTAAGGCTGGTTATTCCCTTGAGGGAATGACCTCAAGGGAGAAATAGATATGGTTTCCTGTTCTTGGGGAGCTAAAAATCTGATTGGGAAGGTAGCACAATACATCCTGTATGTAGACACAAAGAAAGAAGGACAGAACTAGGAGCAGCTGGACAGACCCAGTCATCATGCCCCCAGCCCCATCAGTACTGTGTGTTTGGGTGATGGGGTAGGCAGGGGAAGGGTTGAAGGAAGGGAAGCTGGGTGTGTTCAGTTGAGGAAGGCTTCTTAGAGGAGGTTTTATAGGTTTATAAGCAGGAAAAGTCAAGGATAGGAGTTGAGGAGGAGGAAATATATTATAGGACAAACACAGGGAAGTACTTGTGTGATAATGTGACAAAGGAGATAATAGACAATGGAGACAGCAAATTACCTCAGTGAAGCAGAGTTGCTGTGCTGAAAAATCACAGAATATATAAGAACGAATAATTCTTTTTCCTATGGTGTGTCTGCCTGACCTTAGATCTACGGATCTACTATTAGCCATCATCAATTCCCCCCAGAGGACACATACCCCAACCTCTTGTTCTAAAAATCCCTTTATTAATCTGAGAGTCTATTGTTCAATGGGGGCCTTTAGCTCTGCCCAAATTAGGCACTCAGAATTATCAGGATTCAGAAAGGCACTACATAAGAATTAGAGGAGAGAGTGAATGGGAACAAAGCAAGTCTTGAGCCTGGGTGATAGTAATTGTTCATGAAAAAAACCTAACATATAAGAGGTTGCAGCAGGAGAAGATAGAAAAAAAGAGAAGAAAGGGACAGAAACTCTCTAGAGCCAGTATATCAAATCAACAAGAAGGAACGGAGAGGTCAGATCTTGGGCTAGGTGAGAGAACAAGATGTCTATAGAGAGCAATGAGGTATGTGCCCCAGAGTATGGACTTCTGGATTCTTAGGGATGTGCCCCCACATGCTTTGAAAAGATCAACCAAATGTGGTTAGATGTTCTTCTTGAGGCAGGAGTGGAGTACTTCTGTCCCAGGGTATTGAGTCTCTCTGGCACAAGCCAGAGACTCCACTTCTTAATTTCATGTATCTCGAATCAGTCAACTGAGCCTGGTCCTCAGGCATTTCCTTCGGCTCCCACTTACCTGTCTCCAACCTAATTCCCACTGTTCAAATAAAGGAATATTTTGAAATGCATTGAGATGAATGAATGTTCACTCTTCACAGACTTAGTCCCACAATTGTTCCCAAATACACTAGTCACATTCCCTCTTCCTTACCTTTGTTCATACTACTCCCACTGCTTAGAATGCTGTCCCACTCTCCTTTCCATTGGTCTAAAGTCTTACCTTTCCTTCAACATCCAGCTTAAATTCAATGCAATTTAACAAACATTTATCTTTTAATCTTTTATTAATTAATTTATTTTGATTTATCAAATCATTTCCATAAGCTTTTGAGTTTTAAATTTTTCTCCCCCTCCTTTCCCACCTCCCTCCCCGAGATGGCGCACAATCTGATATAGGCTATACATATACATTCCTATTAAACATATTTTCACATTAGTCGTATTGTAAGGAAGAAGGAACCACAAGAAAGAGGAAACAAAACAAAACAGAAGGAAAAAAAAGAGCAAATAGTATGCTTCGGTCTGCATTCAAATGCCATAGTTCTTTCTTTGGATGTGGATTGCATTTTCCATCATGAGACTTTTGGAGATGTCTTAACAAACATTTATTAAGTGTCTACTGTGTGCAGAGAATTATGCTAAACTCTAGGGATACAAAGATAGACATGACGTAGGCTCTGCTCTCAAAGAAGAAAAAGGACAGGTACACAAGTAAATATTATATAAGGAAAAGTAGATGGAATGAGTATAATGGAGAGGTCTGGATTAAGTTTTAGGAAGAATTTGAGAAAGAAGAGATGATTTTCACCTGGGAAGTTCAGAAAAAGCTTCATAGAGTTGGGCATTGGAGTTGGGCCTTGAAGGTGGGAAAAGGCTTCATTCTAGACATCTGTACAAGATAGGCAGGATGAGAATGGGAAATGAGGGCTAAGCTGGTTTGACTGGGATATAGAATACAAGCATACCTCAGAAATACTGTAATTTTGATTCTAGACCATCACAATAAAAGTGATTATCACAATAAAACAAGTCACACAAATTTTTTGGTTTCTCAATGCATATGAAAGTTATATTTACACTATACTATGGTCCATTAGGTGTGCAACAGTATTATGTCTAAAAAAATGTACATACCTTAATTAATAAATATTGTGTTGCTAAAAAATGCTAACCATCATCTGAGCCTTCAGCAAGTCATAAAGGGTCATGCTCCGATATTGATGACTGCTGACTGATCAGGGTGGTGATTGCTAAAGGTTGGAGTGGCTGTGGCAATTTCTTAAAATAAGAATGATGTTTGCTGCATCGATTGACTCTTCCTTTCACTTGAACACTTAAGAGGCCATTGTAGGGTTATTAATTGGTCTAATTTCAATATTGTTTTGTCTCGGGGAATAGGGAGGACTGAGGAGAGGGAGAGAGATGGAACCACCCATTGGTAGAGCAGTCAGAACGCACACAACATTTATCAATTAAGTTTGTTGTCTTGTATAGGTGTGGTTCATGGCATACCAAAACAATTATAATAGTATAATATTAAAGATCACTATCATAACTACAACAGATGTAATAATAATGAAAAGTTTGAAATATTACAAGAATTGCCAAAATGTGATACAGAGACACAACGTGAGCACATGTTGAAAAATGATGCCAATAGACTTGCTTGATGCAGGGTAGCCACAAACCTTCAATTCATTAAAAAAACAAAAACAAATCCTCCACCCCCCCAACACACACACACAATCTCTGTGAAGTACAATAAAGCAAAGAGCAATAAAACAAGGTATGTCTGGATCTGAAAAGCAAGTAGTATGACATAAGGTTAGTTAAGTATGTCAGTCAGATTGTGAAGGGCCTTGAAGGCTGGAAACACTGGTTTATATTTTATTTGGTAGCTGATGGGCAGCCTCTGAAGGCTTCTGAGAACAGTGGTGATGTGAACATAGCAGCTCGTTAGGAAAAATTACTCAGGTAGCAGTGTAAAGGATGAATTGGAGGAGAGAAGCAAAGGCTTATTAGAAAGCTAATACAATAATATATATAAAAAGAAATGAGGGGCTGAACTAGGATGGTTATAGTGGGAATAGAAAGGAGAGGATGGGTCTAAGAGAAAACTACTAAGACATGGCAAATGATTGTGTAATATGTAGGAAGAAAGAAAGAGTCAATTCTAAAGTTACAAGTTTTGGGGACTCAAAAAACAGTAATACCATTAACAGACAATCAAAAAAGCATTTATTAAGCAGGGTCAGGCACTGTGTGAGGCACTGGGGATACAAAACAAAGAAATGAAACAATCTCTACTCATGGGAAGCTCACATTCTTTCCAATGAGGGAGACAATTAGTACATATTAGAATATGTAGAGAATAAATATAAAATGAATAAACACAAATAAATAGAAAGTACACAATTACATGATAGTTTGGGAGGAACGGCACTACCCAGTTGAGGAGATTCAGGAAAGCCTTCATACAAAGGGACTCTATGAGGCACAAGAAATTCATTCTAGGAATGTGGAACATTGTTGTTCAGGTATGTCTGACTTTTCATGTTCCATGACCATAGCATGCCAATGCTGTCCATGGGGTTTTCTTGGAAAAGATACTGGGGTGATTTGCCATTTTCTCTTCCAGTAGATTAAGGCAAACAGAGGTTAAGTGACTTGCCCAAAGTCACATAGCTAGTTGTGTCTGAGGTCAGATTTGAACTCAGGACTTCCTACTCCAAGTCCAGCATTCTATTTACTGAGCCACTTAACTGCCTCCAAGTTCATTCTAGGAATGTGAGATAGTCAGTGCAAAAGTATGTAGGCAGGAGATAGAGTGCCTGTGTGAAAAATAGAGAGACAGGCACAGTTTTGTTGTATGCAGAGTAAGAGTGGTAGTAGAGAAAAGGTGGGGAATATCCCATGAGCTGGAAAGATAGGCCAGGTCATAAAGGGTTTTTAAAACTAAACAGAGGAGTTTGTAGTGGCAATAGGGAGCCACTGGAGTTGATCGAGTATGGAATCACGTGGTCATATCTGCACTTAAGGAAAATTACTTTGGCAGCAGTGACTAGAAAGATTAGAGAGTCTTGAGGTTGAGAGTTCAATTAGGAGGCTGTTGCAATAATCTAGGGGATAGGTTATGAGTACTTGAACTAAAGAGGTAGCTACGTGAGTGAAGAAAAGGGGTCAGATGTGAGAGATGTTGTGAAGGAAAAAATGAAAAGATTTACTAAAGTGATTGCATATGTGGGGTGAGGGAAAGTAAAGAGTTGAGGATAATGCTGAGATTATGAACTGGAGACACTGGAAGGATGGTGGTACTTTCAACAGAAACAGGGCAGTTTGGACGATGGGAATGTTTGGAAAGATACTGAGTTTAGCTCTGGAAATGTTGAGTTTACTTTATCTTTGAGACATCCAGTTTGAAATGTCCATTAGGCCATTGGTGATGTAGGACTGAAGATCGGGTCAGAGATTGGGGTTGGATATTTATGGATTTGTGAATCATCTACATAGAGATGGTAGAGGCCATTACCAGTCGTCCTGACCTATGTCATGCCACTGGACTCTGAAGAATCTGGAGGAAAGAATGAGGATGATGACTTTGCCTCACTTAAATCCAATTCATTTGCAAGTCAAGACATCACTCTCCTCCTATCATTGGTCCCCTTTGAGAACAAAGGATGAACCACAAGATAGAGGTGGTAGTTAAAAACCCATGGAGGAGAGAGAGAGAGGAGAGAGAGAGAGAGAGAGAGAAAGGGAAGGGA
>NW_020954719.1:7641042-7669105 GCF_900497805.2 Vombatus ursinus | reverse complement strand
AAAAGGGAAAAATAACCTAGAACAGAATCTTAGGCAACATAAACAGTTAGAGGTTGTGATCTGGATGATGAGCCAACAAAGGAATCAGAAATATTGGTTAAATGGGTAGGAGGAAAACCAGGGGAGAGGAGTGTCATGAAAACCTGGAGAGGAGAGAGTAACCAGGAGTAGGGAGTGATCAACAATGTGCAACCTCCAAAGAAAGGTTGAGAAGGATGAGGCCTGAGAAAAAATGACTGAATTTGGTAACTAAGAGATCACTAGTGACTTTGGGGAAAGTAGTTTTAGTTGAGTAATGAATGAGTCCAAGAGTTGAGAATTGAGAGAAAGTGGAAGCAGTATAGAAGGCATTTTGAGGAGTTTGGCTGGTCAGGAGAAGAAAGATAAAGGACAATAGTCTGAGGTGATGGTAATGAAGGATCTTTAATTAAGGATGAGGAGGATTTAGATATGTTTGAAGACAGCAAAGAAGGAACTAATAAATAAAAAGAAGTTGCAGATTTGAGAGACTGAGAAATAGAGGTTGGAGAAAGGCAGGTTGTGAGAGGAAGACAATGAACCAGTTTTTGACATGATAAATTTGAAGAGCTGGTAGGACATCCTAATGCACACATATGACATTTAGTTGTAAATGCAAGACTTAAGGTGGAGTTAAAGATTTGGGAGTTATCTGCATAGGCATATTGAAGCCTATTCCACACCACTAGAACACTGAATAGATGCCTTGTTTTCCATTTCCCTGAACTCTTGTAGCACCTGTTTTCTTGTAATAGTTAACCTACGCTACCTTGCATTGCTACTTATCTTTTCATGTATCTGCCTTGTCTCTCCCAACTGGAACTGTAAATTCCTCCAGGACAGGAACCATGACCTGTATTTTACACTTCTTTGTCTATTACACACTATGACATACACAAAATAGGCACTCAATTCATGCTTGTTTTTTGACAGTGATAATCTAGCTCGAGCTCAGATTCTGCCAGGTATCACTATCTGTACAAGTTTGAACAGGTCACTTATCTTTCCTAGGCCTCAGTTTCCTCAACTGTACAATGAAGATATTAGACCAGATGATCCCTAAAAAAATTTTTTCTAGTTTTAAAATTCCATTATTTAAAAAAGAAACAACAAAGCTGGAATATTATACTCTATGTAACCCAGGGTAACACCATCCTGGGTTTTAGGTTTCTCCTATAATCCTTTAGTGAAATCAGATTTGTTTCCAGTTTACTTTGGAAGCTGGGGTGGGGATGAAAGCTCTGCCAAAAATGTTGTTTCAACTTCAGTCTCCCTGGATCTTCAAGGGCTTAAAGAGAGAGGACGTTCATAGAATCATAGGATTTAGAGCTGGATGAGATTATTCGCTTCAACCCCCTCATTTTACAGATGAGGATACTATGGCTCAGGCAGTTCATACAGGTGGTGAGAGAAATGCTAAATTTGGTTCCCATAAATTCAGTAGGAACACAGGACTGGGGAGATTGGTTTATTAGTTTATTAGCTTATTGGTTTGCACAAATGTGCAAACAGGATGAGGGAGAGATTGGTTTTCAAAGACTCTATAAAAACAATAGATATTGCATGGCAAACACAGGTGTTACACGGGACCTGCAGGAATGTTGAAAGGAGAGGTAGGACAAGGTGGGGGTTAAAGCCAAGTAATCCTATATAACTGCTTGCTCTGCTTCTGTATTGGTGTGTGGGGTCCCGTGAGGGAACATGCATACCCGCTTCTTTCGAGAATTGACAATAAAGGTATCTCTTCTTTCACTCCAAAATTATGATTTCATAATTACCCAGCTAACTCTTGTTTGGGGAATTCAGCGAGCCCAGTCTCTGGTTGAATTATGAGTTGAGTCTGGGGTCTTTATAACAGATGGTAAGTAGCACAGCAAGGATGTAAACCCAGGTCCTATGCCAAAACTGGTGCTTTTCCCATTATGGCCCATGGGAGAACAGGGGGTAAGAAAAAGGGGGAGGGGCCACCCCTAGGCTGGTGCAGGATGGGGGCAAATCACATTGTGTGGGTCCTCATGCATGCACTATAACCTTTTTGTCCAGAGTCATTTAGCTAAGATGAACCTTAAGGGTAGCTTTAAAGGAATTTTTTTCTGAATACTCAATCAACGAACATTTGCAGGATGTGCCTACTAGTGCCTACTAGTGGCTACTGTCCCATGTCCTAGTACTGATGAAATACAAACTTAATGACTCCCACGTTGAAGGTATTTCCAGGAGATTCACAGAGAGTCTGTGCTGAGAGGAGACCAAGGCCTCAAGAACTGGTATCTGAGGCTGAATAGTGAACGCTGTGATGAATAGAGAATTACACTTGAGGACAGGAGCCCTAGATTCAAATCTTGCCTCAGACACTAGCTGTGTGATTCTGGGCAAGGAGCCTGTTTACTCATCTGTAAAATGAAAGGGTTAGACTTGATGGACAGTAAAGTCCCTTCCAGTTCTAAATTTATGATCCTATAATCCTGTGAAATGAGGGAAGGAGGGAGAAATACAGCAAGAAGTCAGAAAAATAGCAACAAAGCAGAGAAAGGCAAAGAACAGCAAAAGTCAGTGAGCAAGAAAGAAACTGGAAGACAGAGAAGGAGCAGGTGAGACCACAGAAGAAATGAGATTTTGACCCTAGTCTGGGCCTGGAAATCTCTGGGTGCTAAACTGGCGTCCTTTCCTCCAAGGAAAAGGTAGATCAAGTTTGTCTCTCCATGTCACAAGATGAAGCCTGAGGCGACTGGCAACCAGGAAAGCCCAGCGGACTGAAGGTCTAGGGGCCCAGGGAGCAGTCCGGCAGAGCGGCAGCCACTGGCACACTCAGGCAATCACCTGCATCGGCCCTATTAGCATAAATCCCATTAGCAGTTTCCTGGCAGAAGCTCAGAGTCTGGGTGAGGGGGAGGAGAGGGGTGGGGGCACAAGCCCGACAATAGATGACTAAAATAATGGGACGGAGACCAGCGTCCAAGGTTTTCTTCCCTCATCCTGCCAAGCTCCTCCTGGAAATGTTGAGAGGTTTGTACCTCTGGATCCCATCCCATCAAACTGGAAGTTTGGAGGAAAAGAGGTCAGAAACCTCCTACCCTTGCCTTTACTCTTCCTTTTGAAGGCTTGAATGGTTGGTATAGAAAGTTAAATGGGACTCGCCTGGGATAAAGGTGACCTTAGATATGTTCCTGCAGTAGTTATGCTTATCATGAGATCTCCCTTTCCTCTTTCCTCTTATGTTCTGAAAGTTTTTTTCAGGGGTGGGGGGGAGGGGCATGGTGGTGGTAGAAGATTTCTCATTGGATTCATTTTTAAATTGCTATTTCTAAGTTCCACCCGTTCATACAGGTCATTATTCACCCACTTCATCCCTGATTCACTGACACTCCACTACTCTCCATCAAATTATCCCTCTACCAGCACCCAACATTTTCCCCAAGACTCACCCCTTCCAGGAAATCCATTCTTAGAGGGTTCCTGATTACTCCATTAATCTTTTATTACAGTAACTTCCACTCAGTCCCTCTACTTCTCTCTTCCCAACCCTTTCCTCCATTACTTCTGTCCCTTTATAACTTGTATTTCTGATTTTTGCTTCTTATATTTCATTGTCAATGTTGGTGCTTGTTTTATCTCCTCCATTAGACTAAGTAATCCCTAGTTGAGAAGGCCCCTAGAATCCTGGGATAGGACTCTCCAGAGGTTGCTCTGGAATGGTGACTAAATAACTGCTTAGGAATGAGTTTTGCTCCGGATAATCATTGAACCATAGAATGTTAGAAGTAGGAAGAGACTTAGGGCTGGATACTTTAATTGAATTTCCTTATTTTTGTTGTAGTTGTGGTTATTCAGTAAGTTTCAGTCACGTGTGACTTTGTACCCCGTTTGGAGTTTTCTTGGCAAAGATACTGGAATAGTTGGCCATTTCCTTCTCCAGTTCATTTTACAGATGAAGAAACTGAAGCAAATTGGGTTAAGTGACTTGCCCAGGGTCACACAGTTACTAAGTGTCTGAGGCTAGATTTGAACTTGAGTCTTCCGCCCCTTCCTTATTTTATGTATAAGAATACTGACCCAGAGAGTTAAATTGATCTGCCCAAAGTCTGAGCAGGGCAGTGTACAGGGGGCACTACTATCTTCCTTGCTCTGGACACTACTACAACATTAGATTATATAAGGTTACTTTTTTTTTTTTAGCAACAGCATTATAATCTTGACTCATATTGAGTTTGTAGTCAACTAAGACTCTTGTCTTTTTTTTAATGTGCATTGTTGATTCTTTGAAACTAAAGCAGGACTTTATTTTATGTATTTATTTAGTTTCATTTTGTTAGTTGCAGCCCCAGACTTCTGGTCTGTTAGATTCCTGAATCTATATTCTGTCATCCACCTTACTAGTTAGGTCTCACAGCGTTGTACCATTCAGGAGTGTGATGAACGTACCTGCTATGTCTTTTTCAAGTTAAGCATTTATTAAGTGCCTACTGTGGCCTAGGCCAGGGGTGGGGAACCTGTGGCCTCCAGGCCACATGTGGCCCTCTAGGTCCTCAAGTTCAGCCCTTTGACTGAATCCAAACTTCACAGAACAAATCCCCTTAATAAAAGGATTTGTTCTGTAAAACTCAGACTCAGTCAAAAGGCTACACTAAAGGACCCAGAAGGCCACATCCCACCCCTGGACTAGGCACTTTTCTAAACTTTGGGGATACAAAGAAAGGCAAAGGACAGTCCCTACTCTCAAGGAACTCAGTCTAATGGGGAAGATAACATGCAAACAACAATGTGCAGACGAGTTATATACAGGATGTTGATGGGAGGCACTAGAATTAAGGGAGATCAGGAATAACTTCCTATAGATAGCCGGAACTTTAAGGAAGCTAGGAGGTGGAGATGAGGAGGGAGATCAACAGCCAGTGAAAATGTCTGGAGTTGGGAGATGGAGTATCTTAAGTGAGAAATCTTTTTTTTTTTTAGGCAATTGGGGTTCAGTGATTTGCTCAGGGTCACACAGCTAGTAAGTGTCAAGTGTTTGGTCTGAGGCCACATTTGAACTCAGGTCCTCCTGACTTCCGGGTCAGTGCTCTATCCACCTAGCTGCCCCTTAAGTGAGGAATCTTAAGGAAGGCAGTGTCAGTGGATTACAGAGTAAGGGGTGGGGATGGGGGTATGATAGAAGGGGGAAGAGAGTGAGGTGATAAGGGCTGGAATTCAGGAGGTGCCAGTGTCTGAAGTCCAGTGTCAGAGAATTTAATGTTAAGAGAGACGTTATGAAGGTGAAATCGACAGACCTTGGTAATAGATTGAAAATAAGGAATGAAAAAGAGAGGAGTTGAAGGTAACACCTACATTGGAAGCCTGAGTGGCTTAAAGGTTGGTGGTATTCTTGACAACAATAGGGAAGTTAGAAAATAGGGAGGGTTTTGGGGGAAAAGATAATGAGTTCAGTTTTGGTCGTGTTGAGTTTAAGATATCTATGGGATAAGTCAGTTTGAGATGTCCAATAAACAGTTGGTGATATGAAACTGGAGCTAAGGAGAAAGGTTAAGACTAGAAAATAGATCTCAGAATCATCTGAAGAGACAATAATTTAATCCATGGGAGCTGATGAGGTCACTAAGTGAAATAGTATAGCTAGAGAAGAGGGCCCAGGACAGAATCCTATGGGACACCCATGATTAGTGAGAGTGACCTGGATGAAGACCTAACAAAAGAGACTGAGAAGTGTTTAGATAGGAGGAGAACCAGGAGAGAGTCGTGTCTCAGAAACCTAGGGACAAGAAAATATCCAGGAGAAGTGGGTTATCAATAGTGTCAGAGGCAGCAGAGAGGTCAAAAAGAATGAAGATTGATAAAAGGTCATTAGATTTGGCAATTAAGAGATTATTAGTAAGTTTTCCGGGCAGCTAAGTGGTGAAAAGGATAGAGCTCCAGGCTTGGAGTCCCGTAAGACCTCACTTCAAACTCAGCCTGGGACACTTACTGGTTGAATGACCTTGGGCAAGTCATTTAACTGTCTGCCCAGTTTCCTCATCAGTCCAATGAGCTGGAGAAGGAAAGAAAACATCAAACTGGGTCATGAAAAGTCTTACCCGACTGAAAAACCACTCAACAATAAAGTAACTTTGGAGAGAGCAGTTTCAGATGAATGAGAAGCCAGACTGAAGAGAGTTAAGAAGAAGGTGAGAGGAATGGGAGCCTTCTCAAGGGTTTTAGCCACAAAAGATATGGGATGACAGCAGGGATGGAAGGATCAAGGGAGGGTTCTTTGAGGATGGGAAGACACAGGCATGCTTGTAGGCAATAGAGAAGCAGCCAGGAGACGGGGAAGAGATCGAAGATAAGAAAGAGTGGGGATGATAAGAAGGACAATTTGTTGGACAAGAACGGAATGCACATAGAGGGGATTGCCTTGGCAAGAAAGGTGGGAAAGGGATGGAGGTGGAAATGGTGGCAAAAGTCCTCTGGGAGATGTGAATTGCCAGTCGTGGTGAAGAAGGCCACTGGGACATCTGGGGAGGTAGGGGAAAGGTGACATGGTGGTGCTGAAGTCCATGTTGAGGCGTCTGAATCTAGGAACAGTATCCCCGAGGTTGGTTCTTGGCAGAGGAAAAGTGCTATTTGTGAATGCAGGCTATTTGGGTCATGTCCATGTTTTCCTCATTTTACAGATGGAGCAGCCTAACGGGGGTTCGAATCCTGCTCCTGATAGTAGTTGGGTGACCCTGAGTCCGGGATTCTGTTTCCTCATCTGTAAATTGATGCTCTGAAAAGTAATGGCGTGTAAAGTCCGTTCCAAGTCTAAATCTATGATCCTTTCAAACCCTGAGGAAGTGCGCAGGTCGAAGTTCAATTGCCCTCAATCAACATGGCATCCTGATCGGCTTCATTAGGAAAGACCTTAACCAAAATGGCGGCTTGACCGGCTTCGTCTGTGCATTGTGCGCAGGCCTTACGCGGCGTGCTTGCGTGCGTGCGCGCGCACTCATCCGCAGGGTGTAGGAGGAATATACCGCCCTCTGATTGGTCGCTGGAGGATTTCAAATCAGAGCGGGTGCCGCGGCGTCGTGCTGCAGTTGGGTGAGGCGCTGTTGGGAAGAGAGCGCGGACTCGGGGTCCTGTGGACCACCTGGCCGTCTCCGTTCAGGCAGGTTTGCTGAAAGGGCTGCTCCGCGTGGGCTTTGTGATAAGGGGCGGTGGTTTTTAGAGTTCTGGCCCTCCTCGGCGCTACAGTGGTTGTGTGTGTTGGGGCCGGGGGCGGAACGAAGGCTGCTGCTGTCCGAGGGGGCTGATACCCCTTTGGGAGATCTTGACCTGAGGAGCGGGGGCAGAGGTAACAAGGTGGGGTAGGTGAGGAGGGGGTCGCGGGGCGGACTGGGGAGGGGCGGGCCATGGGGGAGGTGAGGAGGAAGGAATGTGTTCTGGAGCGGCTGGGGTACACCAGAGTTGTCAGAAACAGTGGTTACCCCTGCCCACGCATCCCGTCGCTGGCTGGCTTTAGGAGGGGAATGCGCATGCGTGAGGCAGGGTGGGCAGGGGGCTGCTGCACGGGGCGTGGCAAGCTCGCTGCTGTTTTCAAGTAATCTTGTCCCCATTTCACAGATGGGAGGAATTGAGGCCTTGAGAAGTTCAAAGGCTTATATGAGAGTGTACCCAGCTCCATAAGTGTCAGAGCTGGGACTTTGATCCAGGTTTTCGGCCTCCGCTTTCTGCTATGCCTTTGCTACATTCTTACACCACATAACTGGGTGGTAGTGGACTGGATGTCTGAGGTAGTGATAGTGATAATGGTAATAGCTAGCATTGACATAGCACTCTAAGGTTTTTAAAACGCTTTAGGAATGTTAACCTCATGTGGTTCTCACAACCACCCTGGGAATTAGGTGCAGAGTAGGTGCAGTACACTCTTAGCCCAGCATACATAAGGGGTAGCAGTGTTCTGTTTGCAGGGAGGGTTAGGTGATGACTGTATATCATGTAGGGTTCTGTTAGGAATGTTAAAGGACATTTTTCTCTTTGAATTGGGGGAAGAGAAAAACTCTCTGAATTACTGAAGGATGTTTGGAGAATGCTTAGGATGAAGTAACTTTGATTTCCCAAGTGTTCAATTAGTCAAGTATTTGAGTGCCAACTAATAGCTTAGTTTCTGAAGAAAGAAAGTTGGATTTGAATCCAGAGGACACAAGCTCAGATCCTGCCTCTGCCATTTATTTATTTCCTCTGTGATTCTGGGTGTCACTAAGATTTTTTGGGAGAGCATAAGAAGATTAAATAATACAAGCAATCTATACTGGTGGAGAGTTTAGAAGAAGGATCGTTGTGAACTTTTCTGGTCCAGGAAGCTTCACAGAGGAGGTGAGACTTGAATGGGACTTTAAGGAATAGGACAGTAGGAGGAGCTTTGTATGTAGAAGGCCAGTAAGTTTTTCTAAACAATGGTAATTCATTCTTTTTTTCACTTCATCCTTTAATAGACGGAAGTAATTTTCCTCTTGCGTATCTGTGCAGCTAATAACATTGGTATATATTGGGAGGACTGGTTATGGTGGGATGAAGTAAAGAATGTGAATTTTGTGGTGAAAATCATATTTTGAAATGTTTTGATGCAGAAAGTTTTGCAAGAGCAGAACTTTTGCAGTGAAATTGTTTTTCTGACTAGAGATGGTGCTCCTAGGAATCTGCTGCCCCCCTTGGCAACACAAGAGCTCTGTCGGTGATTTTTAGAAATTTTTCTAGGGATTTTTCATATTTCTTTTTGTGGTGAGTGTTTTCATTTATAAACTACCCCTTCCACACCAACTAAACAAGCACCCTGTACGTTGGTATTTAGTAATATGACACCCTTACACGTTAAAAAAAACTGATTTATGAGTCTGTTAATAATGTTGGGGCTTGAGGAGGTTAGCGAATGAGAAGGTGGAGGATAGAAACCTTATCTAGTATAACCTGCAGTTAGATCTATAATAGTCTGTTATTCTGAAGGAGGATGTCTGTCTCTTGGCTGGATGATTGAAATTAAATTGGGGCCTCAAAGCAATCACATCAAGCTGATACTCTTGCATCTTGATGCTAAATTGCTCCCTTAGGGACACTCACAGATTGGGAATCTGTGAAATAGTGACTTCTACTCTGCTAGGGCTTCCCATCAATAAGAGCTGAGATTCTCTAGCACAGTTTTGTGTAAAGTGCTTCACAAACTGATTTTCCAACTACACAAAGATATTATTTCATCCACCCTGAAAAGCAGTCACCTCTATAGTGAAAGGGATGACTTGATTTACAGCCATATAGCATTGCACTATAATGTGATTTTGTTTTTGTTTCCTTTCACATAAACATCTTGGAAATAATATTGTGTATATTGGGGGAGGGGATGGCTGAGAAATGAAGTACTGTTGACTGGGGTGAAAATAATAACCAACAGAATTAAGGCCATTTTAACTGATACCACAGGAGAGGGATAGATTTGAGTTTTTCTTAGTTAGAATTTGGCTTTAATATCAGGGTTAATGCTGATGCGGAAATAATCCATGAATTCCTGAGTTACTTCTGTAGAATCTTAATTTTAAAGGTGATAGTTTCTCAGCAAATAAAGAATAGAGAATATTATTTCACTAGTATAGTTTAGGGATTACTTTAAACCTTTGTGAGATGAAGAGTTAAAATTACTGATGCCTTTCCTCTCAGAGACTTAAGTCTTATCTTTGCCAGCTTGTCTGAGAGCCTAGCCAGGTCAGATGTGAACATCTGTTCCTTTATTCTAGCACAATGTAGTTTTGGGGTAGTGTCTTAGAATGCCTGTCTGTAACAGTCTTCTGTTTTTGATGCCATGTCTTCCTCTCTATCTAAAAATACTTTGTGGGAATTAAGAGACATGTTGTATATACTAGGACAGAATGAAGTAAGCAGAATCAAGAAAAACAGTATTACACAATGAGTGCAATAATATAAATAAAAGGAACATCCAAAGGAAGCCCAACACTGTAATTGTCATAACCAGTCTTAGCCCTGAGAAGAAGCCCTCCTTTACTTGGAGAGTTGTGGGACTAGGTGTAAATGGTTTCATTTTCTGTCAAAAGTAGGTGTATCAATGATGGTTTAGCTTAACTCACTGAGTTGGGGGTGAAGGTGATAGTAAAACAAAAGCCATCAATAAAATGTTAATCTTTTGTTTTTACATCCCCTTCATTTGTGAATATATTCATACCCCACTACCTTCCCCCAACAGGCTATCCATTTTAACAAAGATTTTGGAAAATGTATAGGGAGTAGTTCAATAAAAACCAACATCAACCAGTCCGTGTAATATGTACTGTGTGGTCCTGCATCTCTGCAAACAAGCGATAGAGGTACATTTTTCTCAATTCTTTTCCAGGGCCAGGCTTGGTCATTTTAGTTAGTATGTAATACCTTAAACTTTTAAAAGTAAGTTAAAATTTTATTTAGAAATTTTTGAGAATTTTGATATCCCTTTTGGTAACTTGACACATCCTCAAAGGGTAGCAAAGCAGGATTGAGAGTCATTGTTTAAAATGTAAGTAATGTTTGTAAGGATGCAACACTTACCACTAATACATTACTTTATACCAATAAGTAATAGACCGCCAAATTAGAAACTGTTGTCAGTGGAAACATGCAAACAAATATTTTTGTGTGTCTGCTTTGGCAGATAACGTGAAGTTTATGAGCTTCTTGAGAAGTCAAAGATATTGTTAGGGAGATAAAATCTTCCTAAGAAAAAAAGTCAAGTAACAATAATGAGAAAAGTTAAATAATTATACAAAACCAAACGGCTGATATTTTAGGAAAATTAATTTGATATGTATACAGGATGGACTAGAAGAGGCAGAGACTATAGGTGGAATGGTTTTGGCTACATAGCAGAAGTGTACAGATAATGAAAGACATTTGAAAAAAATCAACAAGACTTGGAAGAATCAAAAATAACTACTGCTTTGAACCTAGAATAATTGTGGTTACATTGATTTTAAGAGTTAGCGTTTATATGATGCTTTAAGGTTTGCAGTGCATTCTACATACATTATTTCATTTGATCTTCACAACAACCCAGTGAGGTAAGTGCTATTAGTATCCCCATTTTTACATATAAGGTAACTGAGGCTTGGGAAGGTTAGGTGATTTAACTAGGATCACTCAGCTATTAAGTGTCTGAGGCCGGATTTGATATCAAAACTTTGGGAGTCTAAGTCCCTCTACAACACCACATAGGTGATCTATCTTGATTCCTTCTGACTTCTAATCTGATTCTATGATTCTGATAAGAAGTAGAGAAGTCAGTAGAGGGACTGCTTAGAAATAGAGTAGTGAAGAGAGTGCCTTTTTGGAACAAGGAAGAAGTGTTTCAAACTAGACTAAGATTGACTTGGAGGTGACAGCTGAGCATCAAATGGAAATACGTGATGGGCCTTTAGAAATTGGAACTTGGGGAACAGACTAGAGCTGCAGATGATTTTGGAGTTATCTGCAAAAAAATGACAGCTGAACATAAGAGTGAATGAGTTCATTAAGGGGGTAGAGGTAGTAGAGAGAGAATAATTAATTATAGCTCACATCTGCGTAGGTTTAGAGAGTGCCTTGCAAATACAGTTATCTCATTTGACTTTCTCAACAACCCTGTGAAGTAGAAACTATTTTCCCCATTTTAGAGTTTAGGAAACTGAGATTCAGAGATTACCTGATTTTCCCAGGGGCATACTGGAAGTATTTGAGTAGTTCTTGCCTACTACATCCAGTGTTCAAACCAGAGGTTTGTGCACTGAACCTTTGAGAACATCTGATGTTGGGGGTATGAACAGGAGTAAAGAATAATTACACTATATGTTTATGACCTATGTACTCTCTACTTTCAATAACAATTTGAATATCGTGGCTTAACAAAGCTAGGGGTTCCATCTTTGTTCTTTTTTTTTTTTTGCTTAGGCAGTTGGGGTTAAGTGACTTGCCCAGGGTCACACAGCTAGTACGTGTCAAGTGTTTGGTCTGAGGCTGGATTTGAATTGAGGTCCTCCTGATTTCAGGGCTGGTGCTCTATCCACTGCGCCACCTAGCTGCCCCTTTGTCCTCTTTTGAAAGAGCTTTATGGACATATGAGCTGGTAGCACTAGATAATAGAAGAAATATGGACAGTTTTGGCTGAGTATGGTCTCTCTCATTTTGTGGATGAGAGGATGCCCTGGAGAGAGGGATATACATCAAGAAAATATGAAAGGAAGAAGGAACAATGGGATAGAAGGGGAATTTAAAATTTTATTTTTATTGATGCTTTTTGTTGTACCACTCCCCTACCTAGTGAACCATTCTTTGGAATAAAGATTTTAAAAGAGAGAAAAATGCAGTTCAGCAAACCCAACACTTCTGGCACATTGTAAGCACTTAAATGCTTACTGATCTCACAGAAGATAGTATATGCAGTATTCCATATCCATAGTGTGGAATAGTCCTCCCCCAGAGGTGGGGGGATGGACCATATGGGGAACCATAGTTCCTGACCTCTGCAGTGAAGGGAGGTGCATTTTTTTTTCAGCTCTTCTCCAGGGTAACCTTAGTGTAATTATGCAGCATTCAGTATCTTTTTGTTTGTCCATTCCATTTACATTTTGTAGTTATTGTCTATATTTTTTTTCCTGGTTCTTTTCATGTACCACAACTTGTTTAATCATTTCCCCAATCAGCAGGCATTTACTTTTGTTTCTAATCCTTTACTTCCTCGAAGAATGCTGGAGTGAATATTTTGATAAAGGTATGTATTGAACCTTTTGTCTTTGACTTTCTTGGGACATATATGCCTAACAGGAAGAATTTCTGGCTCAAAGAATATGGAGTTTTTAGGCACCTTTAGCATCATTCCAAATTGCATTCCAGAAAGGTTGAACCAATTCACAACTCCACCAAGTGTGTTAATGTGCCTGTCTTCCTGCAGCCAAGAGGGGCATTTTTGAAATGATGAAGAATCAAGTAATTTTATTGTCAATTAGGAAAGACATCCCAAGAAGTATTGGTATCTGATTAAACCAATTGGGAAATTGCTTCTCCGACTAAAAATGAGATACTAAATCAGTACCCTTGTCTTTCATATAAAATTTCTTGTATTTTTGCAAATTGGGTTCTCACTGCCTTCCGTCCTTAGTACTTCAAGATGATAGAGTTTGATATTTCACATCAAAGCTACTGAGTAATGACTTCCATTTCTACTGGGACTCAAAAAAAATATAATTTGAATTTGTTGCTGAGCTTTATGCCTATGCTTATGCTACATTTTAAATTATTATCTTGCTCTGTCTTGTCACAATGGGGATTGTAGAATTGCTTATTGATGTAACAAAACTACCACTTGTAATGCTATTTATTCTGCTTTTAGTTTTGCTCTTTACAACGAATATCTTTATAATCTGTTGGCTTGGTTGCTTAGCAGCTTGCCGTGAATATGCAGCATGGAATGGGTAGTTTTCCATTTGGAAAATCTCCGTTGCTGACCCTGAATCACATAGATTACTAAGTATACATTTAAATTACATACTTCTTTGGGTACTAGAATAATCATTGTGCAAGTTCAAGTGAATAATTTTATTGCATTTACTGGACCATATCTGTTCTTTAGTGGAGTTCCCTATTATTCTCATTGGCAGTCTTTTTTCTGCCCTGTCCCTTACCAAGATCTTGGAAAGACCTATCAAATCACTAAACTTTCATTACTTTAAGAAAGTCTGTAAGAGTTACTAATATATTGTTGTTTTTTCTTTTATGTTCCTTGTAAGTACATTTGTTGAAAATAGGGCTTCAGTTTATTGTTTTTGCTGTTTGACAATTTCTGCAGTAGCCAGTTGAAATCTTTGTTGTTTGACTGTTAAATGGTGATTTTTTTTTTTAGTGCAACTCTCCTTGGCTAAGACTTATTTGAAGCAGAACTACTTATATGAACAATGTTTTTAATGTGGTATGAGCAGGTCTTTGAGGGAAATAGAAAGCCTGAGATTTCTTTATATAGAACACAGTAGCAAATGATTTTTTCCTTTGCCCTTCTCACTGTGAAGGTGGTGTATTGTCTCTCTGATGCCAGGATGTGGTACAACATAATCCTTTGCCTATACTTAGTATAAATTTATTAACCATAGTCCCCATACGCAGTCCAGCAGAGAGACCTGCATTATAGAAATAATTCTTGCACTGCTGAGCTGGCGATTTCCCACTTAATCACTCCTGTGACGTCATTGGCACTGTTGGTAGGAAATATGCTGACCACGTCCTGCATTTTAAAAGCTGGTTACTACAGGGGCACTAACTTAAAAGAAATGTAAAGCTTTCAGAGAATGTTAAAGGTCTCCAAAGTCTGGAAAGATAAAATAGTAAAAAATATTAGACCTGATTTTAAAAACCACATTTTGTAGCTACCTAATCACCTAGTATGGTATCTTTAATTATGTTCTGAGCTTCAGGGGTCTGGTGGGGAAAGGTCGTGTGTGATTGTTTGTCAAAAGGCTTTCTGATAATTTTTAAATCAGTCTTGAAAGTACATAATAAAATTCATGCATTAGTTCCAAAGCTGTCCTGTTTGTCTTTCTCTGAACGTCTTTGTGTTCTGTGTATTTTTTAAATGTGTCATTGGCACTTTTTTTTTACATCACTATGAACAGCTCCTCTATCTCTGATCCCCACCCTAAAACCCAAGAAACCTCAGCCTTTCATTGTAACCAATAAAGTAAAGTTAAACTAATACACAATTGATCTTATCTGAAATATATATCTCTTTCCATACCTGTACTCCTCCTTTCCCCCAAGAGATGGAATGCAAACTTCATCAGTTTTTTGGAGTTGTATGGTTGGTTATTGAATCGATCAAGTTGTTAAGTCTTTCATTGTTTTACTTTACAACACTGAAGTCCTTATATATAAATAGTTCTCATGGTTTTGTTCATCTTATTACATATCATTTCATGAAAATCTTCCCAGTTTTTCTTGAATTTATATCCTTTTCATCATTTCTTACATCACAATAATATTTAATTACATTTTTATAAGTCCACTCAAGAAGCATATTTTTAACGTGCTAGGAATGTGCCAAAAAAGAAGGCAAAAACAGTGCCCACTTTCAAGGAGTTCATAGTCTAATGTTAACAACCAAGCACAAAGAAGCTACATACAGGATAAATTAGAGATAATCTCAGATGGAAGGCAAAGCATTAATGGGGAAACGGAATGGCTTCTTGCAGCAGGTGGGGATTTTAGGTGAGACTTGAAGGAAACGGAGATGAAGAATGAGAGAATTCTATAGCTGGTGGTAGGAGATGTATTGTTTTGTGGGAGGAATAGCTAGGAGGCTAGTGTTACTGAGTTGTAGAATACATGGAGGGGGAGTAAAAAGCCTAAAAACGTATAAAGGAGCAAGGTGGACTTTAAAAGCCAAATAGAAGATTTCATATTTGATTGTAGAGGCAATAGGGAACCACTAGAGTTTATCTAATAGGAGAGTGGCATTTTTGATCCTGGAGGTGATAGGGAGCCACTGGAGTTTATTGAGTAGGGGAGAGAGTCACAGCAGACCTACCTACTCTTTAGGAAAATTGCTTTGGCATTTGAGTGGCAGATAGAGTAAAGTGGGGAAGAAACATGGTGGAGACCAATTGAAAGACTATTAAAGTAATCTAGATAAGAGATGATGAGGGCCTATAATAGGATAGTGGCTGTATAAATAGAGGGAAGGGGAAGTAATAGGGAGAAGTTATAAAGGTAATACTGAATTGATAATACTGAATGTATTGCACATACGGGATAAATAAGAGTGCTTTTATACTGACTAATGCTCATTCCCCATACCTAGAATATTCTGCCCTCTCACCTCTGCCTCTCAGTTTCCCTGGCTTTCTTCAAAACCCACCATCTACAAGAGTACTTTGCTTACTTAACACAGTGCCTGGCATTTAATAAACACTTAAATGCAGACTTACTTTTGACCTATAGTATTTATTTAATGTGTTTGGTATCTCCTGTTTAACTCATTTCTCTAACCTCAATTTCTGATTAGGGCTTTTGTCTAGGACCAGGTTTTCCTAGTCTCCTCACCCCCACCCCCCTTTCAAATGGGATGGTCAGGCCCTTTTTGGTTCTAACCTCAGTTTCCAGGTTCTTGGTGCTGGCATTTTCCAGCTTTCCTCCCATTTTCTGGGTTTAGAACACTGCAGTTTCAGGACCTCTCTTGGTGCATCCTTGTTACTAACGGAGGGCTACTGGCTACTGGCAGAGCTATGTGCTCTGCCCCTTAGCTATGCAGTTACCCTTAAGGTAACTTAAGTCTTTAGGTTCAAGGGCTGGCCTATTTACTTGTGCTTGGCTGGTGGGGTCCCCCTCTGAATACTTGAATGTATATTTGTGGCTGACTCTTTTTTGCAGTCTTAGGCTGGATGAAGGTGCTTTTTGTTTCTTTTTGAACTATTGATCATTCAGTCTAGTATCCTTTTTAGATCTTTGATGTAGTTTATATAGGGAGAGCTGGTTTTCTCTGATTTTTGACACATTTGCCATCTTTGCTGTCAGTACCTCGAGTTTTGTTCTTATGTATTAAGGATAACAAAGTGCCAGTTGTATTCCTGCTATTCCTGTGGTGCTGGCTTCCCTAGGCACATCTAGATGTTTGAGTCACTTGAGGCTGTCCAGGGGTACCACTGAATCTCATGTCTGAGAAGGAGGCAAGACCTCTAACATATTTTTTGTTTCTTGGCAGAAAGATGGAGACTGTGATGCTGAATCTGCGGAATCTGTTTGAGCAGATTGTACGCCAGGCGGAGATTCTCAATGAAGGAAATGAACTCCGTAAGTCATTCTGAGCTGGTCTGTATATAGAGGAAAACAGATTTTTAGAATTGGTTTTTTGACAGAACTAAAGTGTGTTCCAGTCTTAGAACAGTTTTTAATAGAGTAGCCTAAAAGAACTATATATTTTTTTCCTTTCCTCCATGTTTAAAGCTTAGCATGAATGTGCTTATTGTGAGCTTCACATTCTTTGCAGGACTTGCTTTCAAATGAGTTTTCTTATGGTAGTTCAGTTCTGCTAAGGACTTGGTTTAAGTTGCTAGTTCCGTATTCTCAATTAAGACTTGGGAAGACCTACAGAATTTCTAGGAAGGGGGCTACCTGCTTAAGAGTTTAGAGTAGTGTGTCTTTGATGTTTTATCCATGCAATACTTCTACTCTAAAACATAATGTGATAGGATTTCTCTGCCCTTGAGAAAAAAGATGCTTATTTCCTTTGTTTCAAGTTGGATAGAGGGGCAGAGACGTCGTTAGGGAGACATAAGAGAAAGATGAGGTTCTAAGAGAGAAGGTGAGAGTACATAGATTAGTAAGAAAGCAATAAAGACCTAGTAGCATTAATGTAATATAAAGAAATTGCCCTAAATAAGCCATATGCTTTCATTATTTTTTGTTTTACTATTCCCTATCTTATAACCCCCCCAATTATTATTCCAACAGTACCTGGTTTATAAGTGGTACTTTCAAGGCACCTACACAAGTACCCCATAGTTTTGTTCAATACAACATGCAAGTGTAAGTAAAGACAGTGTGCTCAGCTTCTACTTTTAAATATTCCATCTCTAACTTCTTTTCCGGCTTTTGAAAACAATCGTGCCTGGTCTGGAGATATGCTCTGAATCCATCTTTTTTGGTCTAAGCACAGACAAATCTCTTTCTTCCCTTAGTTCAGCCAAGACAAGGGTGGAATTTTTCAATTTTTAAAAACAATTTTTTGAAAACATTGTCTTTATTTTTTGATAGACTTCTTCCTTTTCCTGCCCAGCAAGCAATCCCTTATTACAAAGAACAGAAAAGAAGGGGAAGAAATAGTCAAGCAACAAAATCTGACATATATGCAATGTAGCCATAGTCTTCCCTCCTCAAACCTCTCCTGCAAAGAAAAGGGAGGAAGGTACATTTTTTTCATTTCTTCATCAGAGTCAAACTTGGCCATTATAAATGCATTTAGGGTTTTGTTGTTTACATTTACATGGTAGGTATTTTGTATATTATTTTTCTGGTTCTGCTGCTTACCTTGCTTTTTATCAGTTTACGTAAGTCTTTACATGCTTCCCTGATTTTTTCATATTCATTGTTCCTTATAACACAGTAATAGGCCATCATTTATGTGACATAATTTGTTTAGCTATTCTCTCTCAGTTAGCATCTACTTTGTTTCCCTTTTTTTTTGACTACTACAAAAAGTGCTACTATAAATATTTTGCTGTATGTGGGAACCTTTCTTTTTATATTTGACCTCCTTGGGTTGTACTTAGCAGTATGACCTCTGGGTTAAAATGACATTTTAGTTATTGCCTTAGCATGATTTCAAATTGCATTCTAGAATGGTAAATGCCTTCACAACTCCACTAATGATGTATAGGTGTGCCTGTCTTTCTAACAGTTGACTATTCCCATCTTTCATCATCTTTGCTGGGTACGAAGTGAAACTTCCTAGGCATATACAGTGGTCTGGACCTTTAATTTCACTAATGTGAGGGAAACCTAGGTGAGAAAATGCCGATTGACACCTTCTTTTCAACTTGTATTTTCCTAGTGATTATGAATCATGTGATACCAACATCTCAGAAGAACCAGTCACAGAGTACCCAGATTTTAATGGAAAGACTCAAGATGAATATAAGCACACTACAGTATATTTTCAGCAAAGTATCCAAAAATGACATAAAAGTCATCAAGAACATGTATGATCAGAAAGAAGTAGAGGTAGATGAAAAGCCTGAGGGCTACATGGTTACCCTTAAGATAATAAAAGAACCAGGGGACATGGAAGAGAAGTGTACAAATGAGAAAACAAGAAGGGGTTGTTCTCTACAACCCATGGCAAGAAAATCGGTACAAATAGGATCACAGACACAGGGCACATAAGTAGACTTTATCTTCACTTCTATTTCTAAAATTTGTAAAAATATTTTTAATATTATGGTAAAGCCATACGTAGCTGATACATAAAAGCTTCATCATGTACTTAAAAAAAAAAGGCAGTGAGAGATTATGTGATATATTCAGAGTTCCACAGCTGATATGTGTCAGAGGTAGTACCTGACATCAAAACGGGCTCTATATCCACCTCTGCAAGCTGTCTTAATGAGATTTGTATTTTTCACTTTGTTATTAGTGATATGGGGCAGTCTTTCCTGTGGCTGCTACATGTTTCCAGTTCTTATTATGAGAACTGTTCCTATCCTTTAATCAGTTATATGTTAGGAAATGGCTTTTGATCTTATATATTTGTTTGAATTACCTATATATCTCGGATATCAAACCCATGTCATCAATATTTGACACAAAAATTTTTTTTCTTCCCAGTTGATTCCGTTATTCTGGTTGATTTATTTAAGCCAAAGCTTTTTACTTTTATGTACTTCAAATGATCTATTTTATCTTTTGTGTTTTTTAAAAAATTCTTCTCTGACCATAGCAGTTAGAGGTATTTGGGTTGATCTAGTTGACTTTTTAAAGTGACCTTTAATACTCCAGTTGCATGTCCATTTTGACCAGATTGTGGTATGAGGTATATGGTGCTGATGTAGCTCTCGTTCATTACAACTCACTTTTCCATTTTCTCAGCAATTGTTTTATGCCCTTGAGAACGTGGGAATTTTACTCAAGAAAAAAAGAGACAAAGATAATAAAAATGCAAATATATCCACGTTTACAAATATCCAAACCCAAATGTTACACCATTCTGGCATTTCCTGTTGCAGTGGGCCTTGAGGTTATCCCCTCCGGGCAGAGGATCCTTCCATTGCACATGGGAGCCTTGTCATTTCTGTCTTGTGCCACTTCTGTCACAAGAGTTGGATTATTAAAGAGAACAGTGAGATTAGTTAGCTACCGGGAAGCATTTGAAGGTTTTTGAGCAGAAGAGTAACATGATCCTGTCCATAATTCTGCCAGTGGTGTTTTGGGTAGATTGAAGGAGGGAGAAAATCAGGTAGGCCACTTGAGAGCTGTTGCTTCTAAACAAGAGATCATGAGGCCCCAAATGAACCAAGATGATGATAGTGGAAGAAATGGAAAGGAATGAATGTAAGTGAGAGATTTCAGAGGTAGATACCATTGGTATAAGTACTTGGTGAGGAAATCATATAGTAAAGAAAAAAACCACTACATACATAACACTAAAAATTTATAGCAGCACTTTTTGTGGTAGCAAAAACTGGAAATAAGGTAGATGCCTATTGTTTGGAGAATGGCCGGGGAATGTAATGGAGTATTCCTATAAGAAACGGCAAATATGATGAATATGGAGATGAGTGGCAACATTTATATGAACTGATTCAGAGTGAAGTAAGCATAGTAAAGAAAACAATATACAAAATGACTACAACATAAATGTAAAGAACAATCACCACAAAACTATCGGAAGTGAATGCTGTAGAATTGCAAAAAACAGCCATGGCCTCAAAGAAGCCATTAAAAAAAGATACTTCCTCTATTCTTTTGCCGGAAGTGAGAGGTCCACAAACGTAACACATTGTGTATGTTTTCAGATTTTTTTTTAATGTATTTTTTTGTTTGTTTTGGTTTTTTGCTAGGCAGTGGGGTTAAGTGACTTGGCCAGGGTCACACAGCTAGTGAGTATCAAGTGTTTGAGGCTGGATTTGAACTCAGGTCCTCCTGACTCCAGGGCCAGTGCTCTATCCACTTTGTCACCTAGCTGCCCCTATTTTACTGTTTTTGCTGATTTTTCTGCCTCCTTTTTCTTTTTAAAAATACTTTTTTTTTGAATGGGGAAGTTCTATGGGAGGGGAAGAGGCATGGGGGAAATTTAGATGATACAAAAGCAAAAGAAATCAATATTTTATTTTAAAAATCAGATTTGGTTACTAGATATAGCAGATGAGGGAGAAATAAGAGCCTGTGTGATAAGTTTTGGTTGATAATAACTTATGTTTTCTCTTTTCCGTTTCCTCAGTTTCCCAGTCTGTAAAATCAATACAAAAGTCCTTTTATTTGCTTTTCTAAGGTTCTAGTTTTAAAAACACTTTGAAATTAAATGCAAAGTATTGTCTTCAGAGGCATCCTTTGTATTACACAAAACAAAGTTGGCTGTAAAATGGAATTTTTGTGAAGCATATAAATTCTATCTTGACATATTATGTAGTGGCTAGAGTGTTTTGACTTGAGTTCAGGGAGGTCGTGGTTCCTACCCTGCCTTAGACACCAGCTTTGAGACCTTGGACATGTTGATTAATGTCTCTGGACCTCACTTTCATCATCTCTGAAATGAGGGATGGATTTGTTGGAGTTTTTACGGTCCCTTCCAGCTCTAAATCTGTGATTCTAGAGTTGTATTCTCCCAGAAAAAAATTCCTAGAATTAAAATGTTAAACTTTTGGGGAAGAATTATTACTTAGCAGTATTGTGCCTATTTAGTGGCTTATAGTATTCTCCTAGCTAGCATTTTGGTACCACCAGTACTGTCAGTCACTAAGCATGTGTTAAGTACCTACTAAGTGCTAGGCACTGTGCTAAATGCTGGGAATAAGAAAAGGCAAAAGACAGTCCCTGCCCCCAAAAAAGCACGTAGGAATGTATCTATGTTCTCTTATACCTAGACATCCCCTCAACTCTGTTAGCCTTTCCTGAAACTCCAATAGAATGAATGTTAAAGTAGGAGGCAGGAGATCTGTGTTTAAATCTCTGTTCTTACTAGTTTTCCAGCCTTTGGCAAGTCACTTTATATCTAGGTCTCAGTTTCTCCAAAGTGAGAGCATTAAAGTAGATGAATTTGAAAGGAACCGTAGAGATGAAAAATTGACGAACTTATTAGCATCTTCTTTTCTCTGTTAGAGTATTTAGAAGGAGTTTAGTTCATCATGTATTTGTTAAGTTCTTACCAAGTACTACACAAGATACTGTGCAATGTACAAAAAAGAGTGTGGGAAATATTCCCTGTCCTCAGGAAGGTTATGAGATTAGGAAAGCAAGACTTAAACACACAAAACAATCCAGAGAATAATACAAGTCCCTAAGTATGAGTTACATACTAGAAGTTCAGTGAGATGTCAGTCAACATTTATTAAGCATCTGCCATGTGCCAGGCACTGTTCTAGGTGCTGGAACTACAAAGCCCATGTGCCATTCACAGCTAAGCACTTTTTTGTTATCCTCATTTTACAGTTGAGGGAACTTGGACAAACAGAGGTTAAGTTACTAGCCCAGGGTCACACAGCTATAGTGAGTGTCTGAAGCTGGATTTGAACTCAGGTCTCCCCGAGTCCAAGCCCAGTGCTCTATCTGGTGTGTCACCAGTTGCTTTACAAAAGTGAAAGAAAGGAGTCTTTGCTGTCAAGGAATGTAAAAAAGTCTATTAAGAAGATACATGTACACACATAGGTATATACCTGGTAGTAGGTAAATATAATTTTGGGAAGAAAGCTTAGAGATTAGAAAAGACATCACAATGGGAAGAGTACAGTGTGGGTTCTTAGTTGGGAAAAAGTTTTGTGGAAGAGGTGGAATTTGAGATTGAATAGGTAAGACACGACATTTCAGGATTTTATAGTGGGAGAGTTGGAGAGAGCACAATATGAGCACAGATCTGGAAATGTGAGTAAATATGGCCTGTTTAGGGAATACTGAAGAACCTTAGCTTGACTGGATCAGGACATTTGAGCAATGGAAGATAAATATTGGTTCTAAAGATCTGAATGCATGAATTTTTTTCATTTGAACTGGATACTGAGATCTGTGATCTCAGCTGTATTGGTATTTCTTCATTAATGCAGATCAAAATGTATTCATATATTTTCATCCTTTTTAGTTTTTCTTGATGTCCTTCTATAAATGATTAAACTGAACTAAAAACTAGAACTGCCTTAGTTTGCTGAAACAGAAACCCAAACCCATATATCTATTTATTCAAGCAAAGGTTTTCTTATGATGTTAAGTGCTTAAAAAATGCTTATTGACATGACTGATTTGACTTTTTGCTGGATTTTGCTCATAATGTACATATAGAAAGACTGATTTATGGGTTTATTTTACATAACACTATTTTCTTGAAATTGTTCCTCTGAATTTTTTAGGTTAATCTCTAGGGTTCTCTCAGTACACCATCATATCATCTGCAAAAATCTATAATCTTTGTGCTTATTCCCTCAGCTTTTTTTTCTTGTGTTCTTTTATTGCTAGAAAATGATGGTGACAATAGATACTTGACCCTTTTCTGCTGATAATATTGAAAAGAACTCTAGTTTTCTGCATTGTAGATGTTTACTCTTGGTTTAGATAAAGTGTCTACCATTTATGGAAATGATTTATTCTTATGTTATCTAATGTTTTTAAGGAGTCAGGTGCATGTTCTGCTTTGTAAAAAAAAAAAAAAAGCCAAAACAAAACAACTTGTGCATTTATTGATAGAACCATGTGATTTTTAAATTTTTGTTATTAAATAATATCTATTATGTTTACAATTTTGTTTCTATTGAACTAACACTATATTCTTGGTACAAATTCAACCTGGTCATACCGTAAAATTTTGTAAATATGTTTCTGTGGCCTCTTTGCTAATGTCCTTCAATATTTTTGTACTGACGTCCCTTAAATTTTCTTTCTGCTTTATCTCTCCCTCATTTAGGCATCAGTACCATATTTGTTTCATAAGTGTTTGGTAGGATCTGTTCTCTCCCTTTTTTCTTTCTTTCTTTTTTTTAGCAAAAAAAAGTGATATTAGGATACATTTTTCTTTGAATGCTAACTAAAATTCATTTGTATATTTATTTTCCCCTGAGGCTTACTATATTGGTGGGAGATTTAGTGTGGATACTTGATTGGCTTTAGCCCTACCATAGCTCAAAGCTAGTGAACTCAAGCAGTCTACTAACCCCAGTTTCTTAAGTAGCAGGGAGTATAGGCACTATGCCCAGCTTTTAAAAGTCTCTTTTTTTCTCTTTAAGATTTACATACAGTTTGCAGGGAATTTCTTCTTGGTTGTAAACATTTATCTTTTGCCTTTGTAATATCATATTCCAAGATCCCTCTTTTATATCATTAGATGCTAGGTCTTTATGATCTTGACTATAGTTGCTTGGTACTTGAACTTTTTCTTTTTATCTGCTTTAAGTATTTTTTCTTCCAATTAAAAGCTGAATTTTGTTTATGACATTCCTAGTTTCTTTTAGGAATTTACGAGAATATTCTCTTTTCATTTTGCCCTCTGGTTCTAATAGATCTGAGAAGTTTTATTTTATGATTTCTTGAAGTGTGTTCATGTTTGTTTGGTCATTTTTTTTAGAGAGTCTGATGATTCTCTCTCTTTGATCTATTTTCAGGTCAATTGTCTTCTATAGTAAATCGATACCTTAGGTTTTCTTTTATCTTTTCCCCTCAATTTTTTTACTTTGTTCCAATATTTTTTTGCTGCCTTACTGAATTATTGAGTTCTGATTGTTCCATTCTGTTTGTTCAGAAGATAATACTTGAGTAAGATTTTCCTTCTTTAGTTATTTATTCTCTTTAAATTTTTCTTTCTCAAACTCATCTCATTTCTCACTTCCTTTATCTCTTGTTTTTGTAGTACTTTTGACTAGCTCATTTTTTCTCCAAAGCTCTGCTTATAATGGTTGTCTCTCACTCCCTGTATTCCAGCTGTTGCCAGTACCTGTTGATTTTACTTTTGCAACATCTCTCAAATATGCCCTTTTTCTCTTCTGACACTGCCACAACTCTGAGTAGCAGGCCCTCATCACCTCACACATGGATTATTGCAATAGTTTGCTGGTGAGTCCACCTGCCTCAAGCCTCTCATTCTATTCCATATTCCATTCAGCCACTAAAGTGATTTTCCTAAAATGAAGGTCTAACATGGTCACTCCTCTGCTCAATAAACTCCAGTGGCTTCCTATTATCTTCAGGAGCAAATATAAAATGCTGTGTTTTCATTCAAAATATTTCGTAACCTAGCCCCCTCCTACCTCTCCAGTCTTTTAATTTACAGTTTACTCACAGGCAGGTGCTCTTCTATCCAGTGACACTAGCTGTCTCCCATGCCTGGACCGCTCTCTCTCTATTCTGCTGATATCCTTGACTTCCTTGACCTCCTTGGCATCCCAACTAAAATTCCACCTTCTACAGGAAGCCTTCCCTAACCCTTCTTAATTCTAGTGCTTTTTCTCTTTTAATTCTTTCCTGTTTATCCTATATATAGCTTGCTTTGTTTGTGTATTATTTGTTTCTCTTTGGATTGTAAGCTCCTTGTGGGCAAGGGCTTTTTTGTATCCCAAGGGTTTACACTATGCCTAGCACTTAATAGGAGCTTAAGAAATGTTTATTGAATTGAATTGAGTGTTTGCTTTCTTCTGGATTTACCTCTTAATCTACACTGAACCCTTGGCATTTTTTAATTGTTGATTTTTTTTCTCTTGTTTTCAGCGTCAGTACTTGATCTTCTGTTTTGTGTTCCAAGCCCGCCCTTCTAGACCTCTCTGGGATAGGTTCAGTAGGCCTTGTTTGGTCCTGTGCCCTCTGTACCCTGGATGAGTTTTCTGGAATCAGACTGTGGAATCACTCTGCCTCAATTGCTAGTTTCTGTCTCAGTACCACAGAATCTGGCCTTGATTTCTCTTTCTCTTTTTCTTTTTTTTTTGCATGAGCCTTAGTTATTTGTTGGCTCAGTTCTCTGCTGTAGCCTTCATAACCCTGTTTTTTAGATGTCTGGAATTTTCTGCACAGTTCTGCCGCTGCTGGAGCACAGGCTCTGAACTGGCCCTGTCTCCTGATGTGTCTCCCAAGTTCATCGAGGGGTGCAAGCCAGGCCATCTTTCCTTGTGCAGTATTCTATTCCTGGTTTTGTTCTGACAGGCCAGAGCCGAGATCTGGCATCAAGCTCTGTCAGTTCATTGGAGCTGAAATTGTTTTGCTGTACTCCAGCTCAGAGCACAGGCTGGCTTCAGGTCTCTTTTGTGGGATATCTTCCCTAACTGTACTCTTGTCACACGGCCTGTGAGAGCTTGTTTACCCGAACTCTTCTGGCTTCCCTGGTGAGACACCCTTTACCTGCATGTACTTCAGACCTCTTTTTGTGAAATTTTGGATTGGATGGAGGAATTTCTGCAATCTTTAGACAGTAGAATACAGGCCTAGTCATGGCACCATATGTATTTATCAGAGGACCAGCAAAGGTAAAATTCATCATTAGGTTAGCTGTAGCAGAGTGAAACTTTAGGGTACCATGCTGCTTTTTTTTTTTTTAAACTTTTACCAAGGAATATTTACTTCAAAAGCTGCAATCACAAATATACATTCTTATTCTTCCAACATGTAGGTAGCATAATCCACCTGCCTACTCCCTACTTATACCACCTCAATATCTGGAGAAGGAGCTTAGTTTAATTCTGGCTCCAAGGTTACTATGTTCTCTCATTCCAGTGTGGATCATCTCTGGCGTGGAAAACTGAAAAGTATAAATGACACGAAATGGGAATAAAACCTTGGAGCCAAGTAATAAAAGACGGAAGGGAGCAAGAGAAAAAAGTCCTTCTCCTTTGACCAGTTTAGTTCATGGAACCTGTGCTGTGGGTGAACTGTGATCTTCATCCTCTGGACACATCAGAAAACAGAGTAAAGGGAAAAAATGGCCACTTCCGTTCTTGAAGAGAGATGTTATAATGTGCGATAGTGGGTAGCATTACCCATATCTAAATTACAGACTCTTGAAATTTAAAAAAAACAAAAACAACTTACTAGAACATGAAAAATTATCTGTATCAGTATTTAGTTCTGTTCAAATGTCTGGAATTTGCTATCTCTAATAAAGTGATAACAACACACTTTCCCATTAATTGCTGCCTTTATTGCTTGGATAGAGTTAGGGACTGAACCTGTAATTTGTTTGGTACAGGGAACTCTGGGGTGAGGATTCTCCATTTATGAATGCAGTTTGACATGTTTTTAGTCTTAGAGAATTGCCTGGCATGCTGATATAAAATGTATTTGGTCAGGGTCACGTAGCCAATGTGTTAAGAGGTAGGACTTGAACTCTTTCCCCATCCCCACCCCCTTCTTTGAGATTACCTTCCATTTACATTGTATATGTCTTATATGTAACTAGTTGGTTACATCTTGTCTTCTCCATTTGAATGTAAGCTCCTTGAAGGCAAGGACATTTTTTGCACAGTGTTTGGCACATAGTAAATGCTTCTTACTGTTGTTGCTGTTTATTTGTTTCAGTCATACCTGACTTTGTGACCCCATTTGGGGTTTTCTTGGCAAAGATAGTGGAGTGGTTTGCCGTTTTCTTCTCCAGTTCATTTTACAGATGAAAAACGAGGCAAACAGGGTGAAGGGACTTGCCCAGGGTACAGCTAGTAAGTGTCTGAGACTGGATTTGAACTCAGGTCTTCTTGACTGCAGGCCCAGTACGCTTGTACACCTAGCAGCCAGTAAATGCTTAACAAATGCTTATTGACTCACCAACCTTTCTGGCTTCAAAGTCAGCTCTCTTTCCACTGTGCCATGCTGGCTTGATGATTCCTTGAATCTGAGTCTTTGGGTTCTGGGAAATTTGTGTCCTAGTTTGTCACTTTTTAAAGAAAGTTTGATATTTTGTGAAATATTTTCAAATGAATATACTTAAAGCAAGAGGCTATTAAAATTTCCTTAGCTTCTAAAGTTTAAAAAAGTGATTAATCTTGTTTTCCCTTTTCTGTCATTTTCTAGTGATTATTCAACACTATCCTCCTAGAGTCTTTGTAACAATGAAATATATAGTTAAGCCAGACAAACACATTGACCATGTCTGATAATAGGTTTCATTCTACACCTGTAGTCTACCATCTCTTTACTGAGGGGAGGGAAATGTTTTACCTTCAGTCCTCTAAAGATTGTTTTAAAACACTACATTGATTAAAGTTCCGATGCCCTTTAGCCTTGTTTTCCTTCATGTTATTGTGGTTATTTTGTTCTTGGTTTTGTTTGCCATGCTCTCATTAACTCATACAAGTCTTCCCAAATTTCTCTGATTTCTTCATTTTTTTTTTTTTTTTTTTTTTTTTTTTTTTTTTTTTTTTTTTTT
>NW_020954719.1:7637679-7641020 GCF_900497805.2 Vombatus ursinus | reverse complement strand
ATTTGTTATGGTGTGACAATCTATTATATTCATGTACCACAATTTGCTCAGCCATACTCCAATTAATGAGTAACCACTGTTTCCACTTTTTTTCTACTCTGTAAAGCTCCTTGCTTCTAAGTTCATTTCAGTTTAGAGTGTTTCTGAGAACATGCTAGTTTAGTCTATGAATTTAGCTTAATTTCAATCATAAAATTCCATGCATTGGCAAGTTGACCAATGCGAGAATTGCATGTTTGAATTTTCATCATGGAGTACTATCTAAAGGTAGGTTTGAGGTTAACTGTAAGACAAATATTTCAAGTGAAGTATAGATGACCAGGAAGTAATATATTAGTTCTTTTGGCTACATGGATACTTCCTATCTCTTAAATTGAGGCAGTTCCATCTTGCAGGCTTTCAGATGGACTCCCTGTCCTCCCATCCATGATTTGACAAAACAGGTAGAATCTTCTGTCACTTTGCAATTGAACGTTTACATACCCTTTAGGACGGTGTTAAACAGCTAAAGCAAATTGACTCTTTACTTTCAAATCAATATTTGTATAATTATCTAGCTAAGTGGAATTGTAGGTCTAGACGTATATAATATTAATCTATATTTACTGGAGCATATTACAGCAGTTACATTTGGATTTGCTGTTTAGTGTCTCCCTGGTGCAGCAATGCATGACTGTAAAAGAGTCTGTTTTTGTTTTATAGCTGTAACTGGCCTGGTATACGACAGATGCCCCAAAGGTGTTTCCTTTTGGTTGCATTCTGTTCAGGAGCTTTAGTGTCACATCTGGAGCCAGGTGACTAATGAATAGCTTATTCTATAACAGATGCCACTGGCCACAGCAAAAGTAAGTGGCCTATCAAAATAGGAACCTCTCCCTATGAAATACGTAAGGCCCTCAAATATGGGAGAGTATGGAGCAAAGAACATCAATCCAAAATCTGTAGCTGGAACCAGGTTGTTTTCAGCTGGATTTGCTCATGGTTCAGCTGGTCTTTTAATGATTCATTTAGAATAAATCTAACCACTTGGACTTGTTTATTAGAGTTTATTCTCTCTGAATTATTGATGTTTTCCTCTTTCCTCAGAATTTATCCAGTTGGCAAAGAATTTTGAAGACTTTCGAAAGAAATGGCAAAGGACAGAGCACGAATTGGGAAAATACAAGGATCTTTTGATGAAAGCAGAGACAGAACGTAGTGCTCTAGATGTCAAACTGAAACACGCACGTAATCAGGTAGATGTGGAGATCAAACGGAGACAACGTGCAGAAGCCGAATGTGAAAAGCTGGTGTGTATTGTTTCTTGAGCTATAACTCTTACTAGCAACCAAGACAGGATCGTTTCCAGTGCATTTTGTGATGGGCTGAAAATGTCACCTTTTGCATGGGAGGGGTCTCCAAGCTTTCTGTAAACAACAATTTCCAATGTATATAGTCTGGCATAGGATGTTAGCTCTCCCTTTACATGCTGCAAACATTGTAAATGCCTCCTAGGGTTATTTCTATCTCTGTAGTAGTTACTTGGTCACTGTAGTAGAGGAGAGTGTGCAATAAAGTCTTCTGCATCACTATTCTCTGCTCCAGAACAGAGGGTTAGGAGTATTCAATCAGTTGAAAAGTGTGACTGACAGAGCACTAGCATTTTGATGTACCAGGATGGGCCCTGGTACCATGGTGCAATGTCAGGTGTCTGGTGGGAGGCACTAATCCGTCTTGGTAAGTTGCCTGGGTAAATTCAAGTTGTCTGGTTCCACTGTGTTACAGCTTTGTATACATTTTAAATGCATTTTGCTCCACCATTTAGAAAGGTGGATAGGTGTCTACGTTGATCTGTACAAGTTGCTACTAAAATGTTTGCTATGACAGATCTATTTTGGGGCCCTCATTTTAAATTATACTTCTTTCATATTAGCAGTGTAATCCAGAAATCTTGCAGCAGAAACCCTACTATTCTAAATGGAGTTTGTTTTACCACTCAGGAACTGGAGACAATCTGGGCTTGATGTGAATTAATATGCTGTTGGTGTAGTAGCCTTCCCAAAGGCCTATTTGCATAATGCTGTATTTTAATGTCTTCTGCTCTGCCTGTCCCATAAATCTGAGGTGAAGCTTTCTCCCCTGGCTAGTTACGATGTTTTACTCTGCTGTGGTTGTAGGAACGACAGATTCAGCTGATTCGGGAGCTGCTCATGTGTGATTCATCCGGCAGTATTCAACTAAGCGAGGAACAAAAATCAGCTCTGGCTTTCCTCAACAGGGGCCAGCAGTCCAGTGGCAATGCTGGGAACAAAAGGTGGGGGAATAGCATCTGTTGTTGTTTGATCAGGAGCAACACAGTTGTCTGAAGTTCTTATTCTCTGAACTTGTGAATATCTGAACTGTGTGCTGAATAAAGCAAGAAAGCTGTCTGAGGAGAGGAGTGTGGAAAAGGAAGGCTTGGGAGCCAACCTTTTATCTCTTTGTGTGACTTTTTCTTGCCACTGGTAAAATTTTGATGGTGGGACTAAATTGCACATCAGTAAGTAATTCTACATATTGTTAGGAAGCCTATAGTGGAAGTGGCAGTTTAGGAATCCTTTGTATTTATTTTCCAAAGAGTTATTGTAGCTCTTCTGGTTTAGAAAGCCGTCTGTGAACCAAGGCCAGGCAATTGTGGTTCAGCTAATTTGCTATTTAAATAGTCTCGACCAGGCTTTAATTTAACACCCCAGTAAAATTAATGGGCAAAGGTCAGACATTTAGGTACTATAATGTTTTAGGGTCCAGTTGTCTTTTAGAGAGGTAGTTATAATTAAAAATACATATAAGCTTAATTTCTTAGAAAACTAGTGCTAGAGTAAATCTGTGTGATGTTGAACGTAGCTTCATTTTGGATCAAATTAAATTTCATTCTTGCACTTGCCACAGATTTTGAGTTGCCTGTAGTATAGAAACACAGCTTGGGAGGTGGAGCATCTTACTCTTGTCTGCAACTCGGAGCTAGCTTTGTAGGCCCTTTAAAGAAAAAATCACAGCTAGGGTTTGCCCTTGTAGTTGTTCCCGTATGAAACAGACTGCTCTGTGTATGGTGTGACCTGACCAGTGGAACTCACTGAGTGTTAGAATTTACCTTCTACTGCCTTCTGTGACTAATGCTCTGTTGTTTCACTCTTTTAGACTGTCAACCATTGATGAGTCGGGCTCCATTTTATCGGATATCAGCTTTGACAAGACTGATGAATCCCTGGTAATGAAGCTTTGATAAAGCTCTGGATAGTTTATTTCTCTTCTTCTCCCCTTTCACACACACACACTCTCTCTCTCTTTCTCTCTCTCTCTCTCTCTCTCTCTCTCTCTCTCTC
>NW_020954719.1:7609711-7637606 GCF_900497805.2 Vombatus ursinus | reverse complement strand
ATACTATCAATTCTGACAGAGCAATTAAAAATGTATCTTCCTGTTGCCTCCACTTTCACTCTCATAAACACCTATTCATTTTAAGGGGCTTTCTTTCTGAAACAAAGAATGCACAATTCAGAATTCATCATTGAAATTGATTATGTCCGTATTGACCAAGGCCTCAACTAGTAAATTTAAAAAGAAACGAAAACCAGAATTTTTTAAACATGGTCTGCTTCCTTGTAATTTGGTAAATGAATGAATTATGAATTGGTGTTTATTGAGTTTTTACTGTGTCCCAAGCCCTGTGCTAAGCACTTAATATATAAATATAAAAAGTTAGTCCCTGTTCTCATGGAGATTATCCTCTTAACTGAGGGAGACAATAAATAAAAGAAAGATCAGCATCAGGGTGAATGGAGAAGTCCCAAAGTCATAAGGATTCAGCAGAGGGGTAGATGGTAGAGCCCATGGGTCCTTAGGTTATATCAGTAGGTCAGACAACTGCAAAGAATGTGGGGGGAGAAAGGAGGGGTCTGTAGGTCAAATGATAAGACCTGGTGGTCCATCTTACCGGAAGGAATGGAATTGGTGACTCATCTAATCCAAGCCATGTAGGCAATTAAGCAGCTTGAATGTGTTGGGGTGAGGGTGGAGAGAGGGTATGGGATGGATATTCTTGCTGTCCGTCTATCCCAGATGTTTTTTAGATGAATAGACTTATGCCTTATTTTTCAAGTGTGGGGCTTAAGGAGAAAGTGGCTTATATATATCCCAATTAGAAGGAAACTAATAATATACTGAAAATAGTTCTAAAATGTGATGAAAGTTGACAACTACCATATGATGCATTTGTGGAAAATGTTTTATGATCAGAAGAGGACTGCCAATTCAATTGGTTTGGGTTTCTCTCCAGGATATCAAGAGAAATTGAGTGATATTGAGAGATTTCTTTGGTCAATTTTCTGAGATACTAAAATGCTAAAATACTTCCAAATATGATATTAATTGGAAAGCTACTGCAAATATAATATATTTCACTGGGGGAAAGGGTTATCGTTTACTTTTCAGGTACGAAAAATGGGTATTACTTTTTTGAAATGAGAAAAATTAAACCTGGAGCGTTTGTCAGAATTTCAGGGTATTATGAACTCTAAAGTTTGTATATAAAGACCATTATAATCAATGTTCACTCAGACTGAATGAAGCAACCAGTGGCCAAATTTTCCTGACTGTAGAATTTTAATTTCATTAGACCAAATTTGGTTATCTATTGTATAAACTTCCTGAAAAGTTTTTTCTTAGGAATGATCTTAGTAGTAATAGGGTAGCCTAAAACAAGTTACTTGTCTATATAAGACCCAAAATTAATATAGATAGGAAAAAAAGGTAACTGCTGATTAGAAACTTTTGTAAGAATCATCTTTTAATAAAAGGTTCTTAAGTAGCAGCATTGGCAAAATGATCAGAAAAAAGAAATGCCTTCTAAGAGTGGGAATGGTGTCCCTCATGGTTAGGTTAGTGAAGCGTACAAACTTTCTGCAGCTTCTTAGACTCTTAGCAAAAAGAATTAGGAATTAGAATTAAAGACCAAAACCAGAAAGTAAGAGCAAGGTTTATTTGGTAGCCTTTTTGGTCTGTGCTTGAAACCATCATTACATATATAATATGTGTATATATATGTATATATACTCAGCCATAGCTTTAGTTATTAAGAAATAGTATAAAGATGCTATAGAGGCAACTAGATGGCTTAGTGGCTAGAGCATTGGGCCTTAGGAAGTTAGGAAGACCTGAGTTCATAATCTGATTTCAGACACTTAGTAGCTGTGTGACCTTGGGCGAATCACTTAACCTCTTTTTGCCTTAATACACTGGAGAAGGAAATGGCAAACCACCCCAACATGGAGAGTATGCTCCATGGGGTCACAGAGTTAGACACAGCTCAACAACAACAGCAATAAAGATATAGTGTGCTTCAGCTATAGAGTTAAATTTGGAGTTTGTTCCCTATTGAATTTGTAAGCAAGTTGAGTTGGGGCAAAAAGTTTTCTGGAAACTTGGATGTGGTTTAGTGCAAGCCTAACCAAACGAAGAAATTAATAAGATAATGTAATTTCTTATAGGATTGGGATTCTTCTGTGGTGAAGACTTTAAGGCTGAAGAAGAGAGAAAAGAGGGTATGTAGGGTTCCTTGCTAACCAAAAGAGGTAGAAAAGTTTGCTATATGAAATTCAGCTACAATGCCAAATACCTAATGCACTGGTCCTGTAGTTGTCTGAAGGGACTAGGAAAGGGTATGAAACACAACAGCAGTATACTGTGCCTTGTTTTGTCGGTGGGTGACCAGGTCCCAGCCTATATTTTATTAGCTTCCATTCTTAGAAGAAAATAAAACATAATTTATGTCTACCTTCAGTTGTCATGTTAATTTTTATGCAAGACATTTTGCTGCCCTGACAAAAGCTTCAGGGGGACTGTGTGTGTGTGTGTGTGTGTTTGTTTTCCTAATGGGGCAATTGATGCTGTTCCAAAGTCTACATGTCCTTAGATAGGATTACAAGTCTGTTTTTACTAGGGTTGTCATTTGAATTCTCAAAGCTTACTCTCATGTATTTCAGGACACAAAAACCATTTTGCGTGAGTACATCTTTGAGTTTCACACAGAAATGAAGCTCTAAGGTGTGAAGGGCATATTTTGCTTCTTCCCCCTTTGTCTTCTACTTTTCTACTCCACTCCAGTTACTTGCATAAATGTTGACCAGTTTAGCCAATTTATCTCTTATACTTCCAAAGTCTACTGCTCCACCTGAACATCGTCACTTTTTGTCCCATCTCTAGCGTTCCAACAGCCGACAGTTTATAGAAGGTCCACCAGGACCAATGAAGAAAACTCGTTCCATTGGTTCTACAGTAGACCAGGTGAGAGCAATATAACTGAGACAGTTGTGGTTGTGAACATCAAGAGATTTCTGGCCTCAAGCACTGAAAATTCCTAGGGTCAGTAATGCAATGCTATCCCTTGAGATCTGGTTGATGAAGCAAAATTTTTCTATGTGACATAACCTATCACTTCCATGATGAACGAGATTACTCCACATTTTAAAGCTGATTTGAGCAAACAGTTTTAGCCTTATATTTGATTCTAAGTAGTTTGGATATGTGCTACTACCATCAAATTTTCCATTTTAAAGTATGAGATTGCAAACTTAGAAGCAATCCATCTGGTACCCTAAACCCTAATCAGAACTTAAGGGTTTGTCATGAGCCAAAAGGTCTATCCGGTGGAAATTTCATTCTCTCTGCTGTTTGTCTCTTGCAGCATATTTGCCCTCTCTCATTGCTCCCATTCTTTCAGGGAAATGAATCCATAGTTGCAAAAACCACAGTCACTGTTCCCAACGATGGTGGCCCTATTGAAGCAGTATCCACTATTGAAACTGTGCCCTGTTGGACAAGGAGCCAGAGGAAAACAGGTGATTTTGGTTTATAGCTAACAGTACCTATGTAAGAAAAATGATAAAATTTGAGAGAGTCATGTTCTTAGAATAAATTCTCTGGAATATGTTGAAATTTCTTTCTGATTCATGAAGAAAAATAGAAAACTTTTAGATTGATAAAGCACAATACTGACTATTCAGCTTTAGATCACTATCTGTGACATTTATTAATTGACTTCATGTCTTTGACTTACATCAGTTCTTACCTTGAAGTGGGACTTTTTACTAGTTGTAGTTTGCAAATTAGATTACTACAATAGATTAAAACTGTCTGGTTTTCATGCTTCTTAGTTCCCTGTGAATAATTAGTGTAATGAGTTGCTTGCTTTGGTGTATTTTAGGCACTTTACAGCCTTGGAACAGTGATTCTACACTGGCTAGTAGACCAATGGAGTCCATGCCAGAGACTGACAGTTCAAGTACTCCACAAAGTAGTGGAGGCATGCGCTTGCATGATTTTGTGTCTAAGACGGTGAGTCTATGAATGTTTAAGAAGAAACTTTACAGGAACAATTGTTGTGTACTCTTCGTGATTTTTGCTTTATATTTGTGTAGTGTTTTCATATATTCTCTTATTTAATCTTCACCACAGCTAACCCATTTTATACAATGAGGGTCAGAGAGATTAAGTCCCAGTATCACACAGCTTAGTAAGTGAATAGCTTGGATGGGAGCCCAGATCTTTTTGCTCTTTAAAGTGTTTCATTGATGTTCTTTCTTTTAGTCTGCACCACGTTTTTCTGTCATTCCTTGTAACAAGTGTAGTCAAGCAAAAAAAATGAACGTGTTGGTCATGTTTGAAAATGTATGTCTCATTCTGCTTTTGTACTCCGCCTCTCTGATTTGAAGTGGAAAGATTGGTCATTGTATTGATCATAGTTCTTAAGTCTTTTATTTACAGTTGGTTTGCTTTTTAACAGTGGTGTCATTATAATTTAAATTATTCTCCTGGTTCTTCTCACTTCACTCTTGATCAGTTCATGCAAGTCTTCCCAGGTTTTTTCTGAATCTGTTTCTTTTGTTACTTTGTATATCATCCTCCCTATTTTCCTTTCAGTTTTCATTATCTTCCCTCTCTGCCTGTTCTTTTCCTAGGTTATTAAGCCAGAGTCATGTGTTCCTTGTGGAAAGAGGATGAAGTTTGGAAAATTGTCCCTAAAGTGCAGAGACTGTCGAGTGGTCGCTCATCCAGAATGCCGGGACCGTTGTCCCCTTCCTTGCATTCCAACATTGACAGGCACACCTGTCAGAATTGGAGAGGTACAGCTTGCTATGGAAACTATTCACTGACTATAGACCCTGTATAGTCATTGAAGGAGTTAATGGCAGACTTCACAAACTCATATAAAATTATATGATTATATATAGAATTAAATGATTTGTCTTCTGAATACATTAATTAGGACCAAAAGGCTTCTAGCAAAGTCTTATCTGGTCTTTATTATAAAAAAGAAAAAAATGGGAGGAGGGAGCCTTTAAGAAGCTGTCTTGCTTGATTTTGAGACTCCTTTGCATTTTGTAAGGTTTCTTTATTCAGAAACTCTGGGAGTAGAACAGGTTGGATATAAGAAATGATTTCCTGATAATTAAAGCTATCTAAAAGTGAAATGGATTATCATAGGAAGTAGTAGTGGGTTATTCCTCATTATGGGTCTTCAAGTAAAGACTGGAAGACTACTTGATGAGGATATTATAAAGACTATTCTGTACAGGTCAAGATTTGACTAAATGACCTCTGAGGCCCTTCTAACTCTTAAAGATTGTCATTCTTTAAAATAAAAAAAAAACAAAACGCTCAGAGTGATATGAGACCGTGTTGGAGTTTGAAGCTATTGACTCTATGGGTTTCTATCGAGATGCTAAGCAAATGTGCATCTGTCAGAGCTTCTCGTTTATAGATTCACTAGATTTCTTAGCTCCTTGGTGTTGATTAGTTCTTTGCGATCGTATTAAGCTTAATTAGTCTTAATTGTTATATAGAAACTCCCTAGTCAGGAATGCTTGATAAAATTGCTCCTTCTTTGATAGAATACTCTTTCTTCCTTTGCATTGACCCTTTTCAGCACTATACCTTCCTCTTGACTGTTAACAAAACATTTACCTGTTCGTGGCCAGTAAATGGCACTGAAGGATATGGGTTCGGTCTCTTTGGGAAGTATAGATACGTACATACAGACACACACACGTACATATGTACATACATGCATATGTACATGCATACGCACACACATAACAGCATGCAAACACACCCGTATATACATGCATGCACATAACATACAGTACATAGATGCTTACATGTATATTTACCTGGTAGTATATACTTGAGGGGGTATGATACACAATAATCCAGGCTGTCAGTGTCTTCTAGAGATGACTCATTATGTAAGGTTCTCAGGCTACACCTGCTAGTCTGAATGTTGTAATTATAAGTTTTCCTCTATTTATTTATTCATTCATTTATTTTATTTAGGGAACTCTTGCTGACTTTGTGTCCTTGACTTCGCCAATGATCCCCTCTATTATCGTCCATTGTGTAAATGAGATTGAACAACGAGGGTTGAATGAGGTAAGATTTAAAGACAGGAGTTTGGATTGTGGTTGCTTTCTGCAAAAAGAACTTTCTTGAATCTAGGGTCTTGTGATTATAGGCAGGTCTCTATAGGATCTCAGGTTGTGACCGGACGGTAAAAGAGTTGAAAGAGAAGTTCCTTCGATCAAAAACTGTTCCCCTTCTCAGCAAAGTAGATGACATCCATGCTATATGTGGCCTCCTTAAAGACTTTCTTCGGAACCTCAGGGAACCCCTTCTGACTTTTCGGTTAAATAAGACCTTCATGGAAGCAGCAGGTAAGGACTGATCTCAGAAAAATGTGTTCCTTATGATGGTTTCTGTTCTAAGCTGTTTAAGGTGTCATCTTTAATACCAGTAGAAAAAAAGAATCTGCAAATGTTCTTAAAAGTTTTTTTGAGTACATTCTTCATAATTAACATCACTGCAATAATGTGTGGTCTTAGATCATGAACTAAATACTTTCTTAACTGAAGAGCTGATTTTTTTTTTTTTAAAGTTCTGACTTCTAATATTGAGCTGTTGGTCAGTATCCTGTTTGTTAATGGAACTTGAGGCTGATGTAGCCATGAACCTAATCAAAACCGTACTGTATAGATGAGCCTTTGTAGTCAATAACCCAGATGCCTGCTGTCTGGGAAAAGAAGCCTCTAGGCTTCTGAGTGCTTTCTTTTCATTTATAGAAATCACAGATGAGGACAACAGCATAGCTGCCATGTACCAGGCTATTGGTGAACTCCCCCAGGCCAACAGGGACACATTAGCTTTCCTCATGATACACTTGCAGAGGTCGGTACAAATGTGTCTTTGGTAACATCTGTTTCTGGAGGTTATAGAATTTTCCAATGGGAAAGATTATCTGGACTGGCTAATGTGGGGAGTTACGGTTTATTTTCAGTCAGGATCTGTATTTTGACATTTCTATAAGAGAAACAGCATACTTTCTGACTGAACATTCTCTTTTGTCTAGAGTTGCTCAGAGTTCCAGCACTAAAATGGATGTTGCCAATCTGGCCAAAGTCTTTGGTCCTACGATAGTTGCTCATGCAGTACCCAATCCTGACCCTATGACAATACTGCAGGATACCAAACGCCAGCCCAAGGTAGGCAGAAAACATGGTGTGCGTAGAAATATGTATCATGTGATAAACTAGCTATGGGGAGCTTCTGCCTTTAAGGCAATAGTTCTCAAAGGACATGCCACAAATTATAATATTCACAATCATATGTGAATGTTCAAATGTCTTGACTCTGCAACAGAGTGCCATGATTCCTCATCACAGATAACAATATGACTTAAAAAGGGAGAGAACCACTACTTTTGAAGTGTTTAGGAGATGATAGATGAATTCTGGGTGTGATAATGTTGTTGTTGGTTTTTTTAGGTGATAGAGCGTCTGCTTTCTCTGCCAGTGGAATACTGGAGTCGGTTCATGATGGTAGAGCAAGAGAATATTGACCCAGTGCATGGCATCGAAAACTCCAATGCCTTTTCTACACCACAGACACCTGAGGTTAAAGGTAAGCCTCTGGGGGGATCTTGGTTAAATGAAAATGTTCCTCTTGAAGAAGTGTATCTTACTGGACTAAGGCCCAGTGTTAGCTTTGGTAGTATACTTTCCCCCCCATTTTCCTTAAAGCTGTTTTTTAACTGCCAGTATGTTTTAGGGGACAATAGATCCTTTAATCAAACATGGGAAAGTCAGATAATACAGATACATCTGTGGTATTGCAAGGTCACTAGAGATAGTAAGACATTCATTATGTGATCAGAAGCCTATATTGGACAAAAACATTTACATACATTTTCTAAGATGATAGTTTAGATATGTTGTCTGGGAATTGACTGGGTTTTTTGAGTTTAGCTCTTTAGATAGTATCCCCCATGAGATTTTTTGAACTGAAAATGAATATGGATGAATTTTACCTCTTCTCTAGAATGCCTCTTTTCACATGTCATTGCTTTTTGTTTTTAAAGTGAGCATATTAGGGCCTCTGACTACTCCTGAGCAGCAACTCATCAAGACTCCTTTATCTAGTTCACTGTCCCAGAGAGTTCTCTCTACTATCAGTAAGAATACTCCTAAGTAAGTAGACTTTGACTTCTCAGACTTTGTTTAAATGGCTTTTCTTCTCTTGACTGGTTCCTAATTAAAACAAGACTTTTGAAGTAAAAACAGAAATAAGAACAGAACAAAGATAAGAAACTTTTCAGACCTATCTAGATGATGACAAAAGACCTATCTAGATGGCTGACAATTTTGATTATATAAAATTCAAGATTTTGCGCAAACATAATCAGTATAAAGATGTAAAATTAAAGAAAAAACTTTGTTTCTAACATATGGTAAGTCTGATATCCAAGATAATTATAGAGATCTCCCACTTAAGGAAACCCCCTTTACCAAAGTGCAGGTTGTCACCTCTGGAGCTCCTGGTCTTAGTTGCCTAGAACATTGAGAAATTAAGTGACTTGGCTAGCATCACATATATCAGTATATATCATAGGCAATACTTGAACTTAGCTCTTTCTGGCTTTGAGGCTACCTCATAAAATTTTGAAAAATTTCTTCATTAGATAAATGGTCAATGAACTTAAACAATTTTTATTTGTAAAATTTTTATTGATGCCTTTTGTTGTGCTAACACATTTATTTCTGAATGTATCCCTTTATCTTTCCTATACTAGCCAGCCATTCATTGTAACCATTCTTTGTAACAAAGATTTTAAAAGAAGGGGAAAAAACGTTAAGCAACACCAGCTAGTGCCTTGACTATTTCTGACACAGTGTGTACAACATGCAAAACCCATGGTTTCCCACCTCTGCAATGAAGAGAGAGCAGTACATTTTTCAAACTCTGCTCCAATATCAAGCTGGTCATTTTATAATTGCTTAACTTTCAGGGTTGGTTTTTTTGAGGGGGGAGTGGTGATTATTATTGTTCTTTCTATTTACATTGCTATAAACATTGTGTATATTGTTTTCCTGGTTCAGTTTACTTCACCAAGCATCCAAATTTGAATTTCACACAAATTCACAAATTTCCTTTTTCTTATAGTACAGTAGTATTCCATCACATTCACATACATTTTGTTTAGCCGTTCTTTAATTGATGGGCATCTGTTCTTTGCGATTCTCTGTTACCACAAAAAAGTGCTGCTATGAATATTTTGGAATATATGGGATCTTTATCTTTGACCTGTTTAGGATATATGCCTAGCAGTAGAATCTGTGCGGCAAAGGATGAAGACATTTTAGTCATTTTCTTGGCACGATTCCAAATTGTTTTCCACAGTGGCTGAGGAACCAGTTAACCAACAAGCATTTGCTATTAGACTTTTTAGGACACAGACAAAAATTAAGTAATTCTTGCCCTCAAGGAACTTACATTCATTCTGTCAGGGTTCTTTCTTGATATCCTAGTTGTTTCAAAAATCTTAGTGTGGTTTTTAAGCTATTTAAGCTTAAAATCACACTAAGATTTTTTGAATACCCTGTATAATATATACAAGGTAATTTTGGGGAGGAAGCACTAATACCTGGGGAGATAAGGAAAGGCCTTATGCAGGAGGTAGTGTTTGAGTTGAAGTTTGGAGGAAGGAATTTTCAAAAAAAGAAATGAAAACTATCGATAACCACATGGAAAAATGCTCCAAATCACTAATAATAGAAAAATAGTAAAGCAAAACATGCATAACAGTCAATTTAAAAATCTCTGGCACCAGCAGCTACTCACCTGTATGTCCTTTATATACGATTATTAGAATAATATACACACGTTTAGTATATTCTTGGTGATCTTGATTGAAGTATACTTGGGCTCCCCGCTTCCCCAAAAAAAGCCTTTCATAAGTGAAATTCCATAGTAGAGACCGCATATTTACCATCATGCAATTGATTAAAAGGTATAGAAACCAAAGGATCCCACTGTATTAAAACAAAAATTTGTATTTGATAGAAGAAAAAAACCAAACAGTGCCTTAAAGGTTCTCTTAAAACTTGATGTTTCCCATGCACACATCAAAATTATATAACATTTCTTGAAAGAAATGCCAGAAACTGATTATTAATATCAGACAAGGCATAAACCAGAGAGAGAGATGCTTGCTGTAGGTATTTGCCTATAGTGCCATGGAGAAGTTCAGTGCAGAGTCCACATTGTAGGGGGGCTCTCTGAAGATGGTGAAGTCTTTCACCTGCTTTTGTTTGTGGATGACATTGTCCAGAGAAACATGATAGAGCATTGGACTTGGAATCAGAAACATTTGGATTTGAATGGACGTAATCATGGGTTCATTTGAGTGTAATGTGAATTTTAGTGTTTGTTAGTGCTTTGTGTCGTAGTCATCTTGTAATTGTTCTGATTCTGTAGCGTCATGTTTTGTGGTAGTAAAACTGGAAACAAAGTAAGTACCTGATAGTTGGGTAATGGCTGAGCAAATTGTGGTATGTGAATATCGTAGAATGTTATCATATCATATTTGCATGAATGAAGAGGCATTTATTAAGCACTTACTATGTGCAGGACACTATAAGAAACAGGAAGAATTTGGGAAAACTATAGGAGGATTTGTTTGGACCGATGTAAAATGAGGAAAATGGCATATACAATGACTGTAATGTAAAAGAAAACACAAAGAAGCAAAGGAATAGGGATTAAATATAATGGCCAGTCTGGGAGGGGGAGGAGAAGATACCCATTTTCCTCTTGACAAAGAAGTGAGTAGGGCACAGTATATAGGTATGGAATGTTGCCCACAATATTAGACTCAGCTTTTGTGGCCATAGGCTTTTTTGTTTTTAACTGTTTTCTTTTGTTATGAGGGAAGATTCTATGGCAGGGGTGTGGTGGGGATGAATGGAGCTTGTTGTGGTATGGCAATATTGATGTTTTTCAAGGGTTTTTTAAACATGAAGGAAAAACAATCAAGAGGTGGATATATATAGTTAAGGCCCTTTTACCTATCTGTGGTGTGTATTTTCTAATGCAATTCCATTTTATTTTAGGTTTGGAAGCAAAAGCAAGTCCACTACCACCCTGGGACGTCAAGGCAACTTTTTTGCCTCTCCAATGCTCAAGTGAAGTCACTCTGGCTTTGTTTCTTCCCTGGCATTTGAACTCTGCAAGAAAGCCCACAACTATACGCTCTGCATTGTAGCCTTCTGTACTTACTACTACTTTATCATTTTCTAGGCTTCTTATTAGATTTAATTGTGCATGGAGTTTTTATTAAAACATATATACATACACACATAGATATCTTCAATTGAAGTAGTAACACCTAATATTGGTAGTTTTTGTTAACTTTTAAGTGAGGGAAGATCTGTGCAGGAGTGGGAATTGGATTCTTTAGAAAATACTAGATTGTTTTTTTCTTTTTTAAGCTTCCTTTTGGCTTGAAGTGTAAATGCTGCCCATGAAATGACCCAGCTGTCCCAAAGATTTTTAAGAGGTATTTCCTTGTGGTAGTGGCAGGAATCCCATCTCTTTGGCAAGACTTGCTTGTCTTAGAGGAAAGTGAAAGCAGGGGGTGGGGAGGGGAGGGATAAACGACTTATAGCATGTCAGCTTCAGCAAACATTAAAATTTACTTTACCACCATACCTCACTCCATTCAGAACATGATGGTTCGGTGTGCCAGTTAGAAATATAGTATGCTTGGCTTAATATGAATTGATTAGCTCTTGATATTAAGTGGGCACAACCTTGTAAATACAGTACTAAAGCTTATATGTATGTCATGTAAGTGACTGGAAGTTTCCATTAGTTGGGATCAATGCCAGTCTGTTTTTAAAAATGAATTTCTGCTGGTACTTGACCTTCACCCTGTATAGAGGGACCTCATTTCTGGAGGTTGATAAACTTTCTGCTGGGTGTCCTACCTAATATTCAAGAGAGTAGAATTTAAAGTGAGTATTATCACAGCTTTATATGACAGAGTAAGCACTGGTCATTTTATTCTTTGCACTTCGGATGCTGGGATTTCCCCCTGAAACATGTATATATACCCAGGGTTTTTCTTCAAAAGACCTATCCCAATATTTGTAAAAATGGTTTCTTTTGTATCCATATCTCAGAAACTGTACTGACCCTTGTCTGTCAAACTCAGATATTTGGAATGATAACTTTGAAAAAAGTAAACTGCTTTTTCATTATGAATGTGGAGTTTATTTATTTTCCTGGTGAATACCTTCAAAGCCTCCTTTTTCAATTAACAATTTTAATTGTATTTTTATTAATAGCTTCTTATTTTTATATCACATTCATTTCCAAATGTATTCTTCTCTCCCCTCCTTCACCAATGAGCCACTCCTTGTAACAAAGATTAAAAAGTTGTTCAGCACAATTAACTATATCAATTGTGAGGACTCACTTTTTTTTTTTTTTTTTAAGGCAATTGGGGTTAAGTGACTTGTCCAGGGTCACACAGGTAGTAAGTATCAAGTGTCTGGTCTGAGGCTGGATTTGAATTCAGGTTCTCCTGACTTCAGGGCTGGTGCTCTATCCACAGTGCCACCTAGCTGCCCCGTAGCTATATCAATTGTGCCTTACAATGTTCACAGTATTCCACACTCTGTTTAGGGTCAATTGGTCATAATTACACAGCATTTGGGTTTGTGTTTTTTCTTGATGTGTTGTTTTTCCCTGCTTATGTTGTGGTGGTCATTGTGTTTCTATTTACTTGATAATACATCAATTCTATCAGTCTCCTCATGCTTTTCTGAATTCTCCATATTCATTGTTTTTTAGAGTGTGGTGATATTGCATTTGTGTACTGCGACTTGTTTAAGCATTCTCCGGTTGGGTACCTACATTGATTCCAATTCTTTGACCCCATAAAGAGTGCGACTCTGACTTCTAGTATGTGTGTTGCCTTTTTTTTTTTTCTGTCTAAAAGCCTTTTTCAATAAAAGGTCTCTTTACATATTCTGAATCTGTTAATAAAATCCAATTTTATTCCTCCCTATTCCCCCTCACATCTCCACCATTTAGGTTGTTCTTATTTACTTCACAGTTAATTCAAATTCAAACCCTAGATTTGTTCCATTATTGAACTCAGCTTTGTTTTGCTCTTTGGAGGAACACCTTTCATTTTAAAAAGAACAAAAACCTTTGAGCAAATCTTTAGGGGCTGAAATGGTGCAGATCAAAAAAGTCCACAGTCTTGCTGCCTGGAACATCTTTCCTACTGGAAGCGACTCTGGAGTAAGCTGGGATGATTAACTGAGGGCACCTGTGCTTGGAACTATGGACCAGTGAACAGAATGTATCTGAGGTTGAACATAAACAGTTGCAGACTTAATATGTAACTGTGGAGAAAAGAGGCAGTCTTCTGACGCTTTTCCCAGGAGGTGGTAACTCTCACAGCATGAGAGGCATCTGCCTTGGTGAATTGATTACAGACGTGCCCCAGCTCCCCCTTGTACCTCTACTAGTTGTTCCCCTCCCCCCTCTCATCCTAAATACTCTTTTTTTTTCCCTTTTGTCTTAGCTAGCAAAGAGATTTGGCCAGGGTCCACAGTTGCTGTTCTGTGGTATCTCCCCAAGGTGCATTTTAAGTCACTAATGTAGGAGTAAATGGATTGTGTAATGTTAGTGAAGGCAAGACTACCCTATCTAGAAACTGATGGCCCATTAACCAAAAGGGAAATGGACCTGTGTGTCAAATGTTGGCAGCCAGTTGCTCAACTTTTGAGTTAGGCAGCAGCTTTAGTTATGAAAATATTTTTTCTCAGCATATTAGCAAAGAGTTAGAAATATAGATATGTGCTCTGGCCTGGAAAAGAGTTAGGAAAATATACCTCCATCCCTTCATTGCAGAGGTGGGGTGACAATGGATATGGAATATTGCCTATACTGTCAGACCTGGTTGAACTGCTTTTTTAATCTTTGTAATAAGGAGTGCTTCACTGAAAGTGGTAGGGGAAGGGGAAGGGATGTTATTGAAAATGGGTGTAATGTAAAGACAATAAAAATAAGAAAAAATTTTACATAATGTGTAACAGATGCTTTTAAGGGCTTGACTGAAAATTGTACATTTTTAACACGAGATCATTATGAGGGAAGTCCAGTTTTTTTCTTTTTTTGGTATCTATAGTATCCATACCCTGTTGATGCCTTCTTTTACCATAACTGGATTGCCAGTTTGCTTTTCTGTCCTATTTTGTTAATAAGATCTCGAAAGCATTGCTGTCTATTACCTCTGTACTGTGGTAGCAATTTTTTAAAGCAACTCAGTTTGATGTTCACTTACCAGAGTGGGCATTATGTAATTTGATTCAGTAGTAGGGCTTGCTTTCGTTTTTTTTTGTTGTTGTTTACTTTGCTTCTTAAAGAAACTAGGCTCACTAGGGCCTGTTACTCATATAGAGTCCCCAAAGCCCTTTGCTAAAAAGAGTTGGAAAAAGTCTTCTGGAAATTGCTATGGGATTTTGTTCTCCTGGGCAATGGTCTGAGTTTTAGAGCTGGTGATGTCAAACAAAACTATATGGTATTCTGGTTAATCTGCCATGGATTAGGTCAGTTTTGGCCAAACACTAAACCCCAGACCTGTGGGACAAGTCTTTGTTATTACAGAGCTGTGTCCTTTAATTGTTGTGGATGTGGAGCAAGCTGTATACTCATATTGCTGAGTGAGTACAATGAGCAGATGGAGGACTTGCTGTATTTCTTTTCATAAGTGCAGAACCATTCTCAACCTTTATATGATTTTTCCTGTTGGAGAGGCATTTTGGGGACTCATTGCTATAATTGCAATAGAGAGGGCGCTTTATCAAATCTGCTTTTATCTTAGAGTCTGAGCATGACTGTTTGGAATGTAACAGTTCAAATTTGAGAAATTAGGTTGGTCCAAAGTTTAATGCCCATATCAGAAGTGTGCACATAGTAGGCTCTTCATAACTGTGATTTTATGATAATGGTATGACTCAGGCACCAGCCACTGGAACAAGAAGCTTTTAAGCAACCAAAGTTGGGGAACATTATTTATTGTGTTTTCAGTATAAATAGGGCAGGTAGAAAAGCCACTTAACCTAAGAACTTGGTCTTTGGTTGAGGTGGGGTGGGGGGTTTTAAAAAAAAATTGTTCCTTATAGCTGATATGTTTTGTAAATAAATGGGAATAGCTTAATTTGTCTAATTTGTTAGATACTTATGGTATTTGTTGATGGTTTCTATTCATTTAATTACGCAAAATACAAACTTGAGGTTGGAATAACCTTGTAGTCTATGAGAGTTTTGTCCTTTCTATACAGTCACATGGTACAAAAGGAGCTGGAAGGCTTTTCAGAAACTTCCAGAATTTTTTCTCTTCTACATTTTTTACCACCCCTTACCTCTGACCATATTTCTGATGCATATTTCATAACATTTCTTCTTCCTTATCTCCCACAATTAACTGTAAAGACAAATGATAATTGTTACACGTCTAAGAATTATTGTGATGTGCTTCAGTCTTTGACCACCGAGTAAAAGCCATACGCCCTTATCTGTGTCTGGGTCAGTGAATTTAATGTTTTTAGGAAACAATTGTCCCCAAAACCTTCTTGGAAGTTGCTTCAGCAAATTGAGGGCTAATAGAGTGTTATACGTACAGTGAGTACTCACATAGTGGTAGATGTTATAGCCAGAGCTACCTGTTTTCCACACAGATGATGTTTATAATTTTGCAGAAAGCAAAAGGATCAACTATCGAAAATGAGCCAAGAGTATTAGGAAGTAGTAAACCTAGTTGTTATTCTTGTCACTACATGGCTTTTGTGGGTTCTCATTCCTTCTTCAGGACATACATACTCCATGCCATAGAGCACTACCTTAGAGGTATTGGTCAAAGCGGGTGGGAGGGAGCAGAGAAAGCCAGCTGTGCTTTGTTTGGCAGTAGATTAGCACACGTTGAAGAAAGGGAGCATTATTTAAGGTCTGGTATTACATTTTCACCACTAGCCAAATGGAGTAGCCTGTCATCCCTCGTGTTTGGTGCTGTGGTAGGCACAGTGGGTCAATACAAAAAGAGACTATAAAATAGTGCTTTCCTTAGTCTTCCAGGCAGTAATGTAAATTATACAGAAATGGTCCCCCCCCAAGGGGAGTGAGCCAGAACTATTAGTTGTACCTGATTTATTATTTATAGTCTAGTAACCCATAACTGAGGGTGTTTGATAAGTCATAGAGTTAGAGTGGGAAGGGACCTTAGAGGTCATCTGATGTCTTTATACAAATAAAAAGAGGCAACATGACTTGTCTAGGTTAGTGGCCTACCCTGAGCTCTAGGACATTTGTTCTCCCCTGAGTCACATGTCTGGGGGGAGAGGGGATTTAGGGGGAGGCCTTATAACCCATTTTCCCACTCAGTTCTCCGAAGATTAACTTTTTCAAACTTAAATTGAACAGGCATTTAAGTCTCAGTTCCTAAACGGAGGAGATATTTCATTGGCTCTGTGATCTCATTAATAAAGTAGGTACATCCTCCAACAGTGCAGATCACAGCATAGCCACTCCTTCTCATTTTGTATACCTTTTTTGTCCTTGTCTTCCCATAAATCCAATGCGCTGAGTGCCTTCCTTTCTATCTCTTGACGTTATGCACATTGGTTCATCAGGTATCCCTTGTTCACTCTTACAACTGTTCTACCTTTTCTGGGCATAATCTCTGATGTCTTTTATACTGATTCTCTTAACACAATTCACCCACCATGCAATATTGCAGCACATTCACCCACCATGGACCTCTCCATTGCCCTTTTGAATGACCATCAATATTAAATCTGTAGTATTCAACAATTCCCAATTATATAGCATTCCTGGAAGACAGGTGTAGGGAGGTGAGTGTATGTGCTTCAAGGACCTCTAGTTTCAGGGAAAAGCCTGGAATTATTAAAGGTAGTGCAATTTCTTAGAGACAATCCAGTTCTCCTCTCTCCTGTTCAGTCTTGGTCTTGGCTCATTGTCCAGCCATAGCGACTATTCAAGATGTGTGTCCTGTGGATCTGCTCAGTAGGAGTACAAAGAATCATGAGACCGACCTTTGTAGCTTATTTTCTATGAGGAGGAGAGAGGGAGGAATCAGATATATCCTTATAAATACAAAGTAATTTGAAAAGAGGGTGGGGGGAGGGGTGGGGATTAAGGAGGTGGGCTGGCACCTGACCTGAGCCGTGAAAGGATTGGGGAGGTGAAGGCCCAGTTTAATTTTTATCCAATGTCTTATCTTCAAACCCCCACCCCCACCACGTCCTCCTGACCGAGGAATGTTTTAGTCAGAAGAAGGCTGAGCAGAGGCAAAGGAAAAAGTCAGCGTTGGGGGAGGGAAATGAATGGTTATTAGGGTTCTTGGAGGAGATGAAGAGGGAGTACTTTCTGGGCATGGGACACTGCTTGTGCCAATGCACAGAGATAAGAGATGGAATACCAAGTTTGGGGAATAGCTGTGTGCCGGCCAGACTGAACTACTTGAGGCAGAATTAATGTGAAATAAGGCTAATGTGGAGCCAGATTGTAACCCTAAATACCAGGCTGCAGAGTTTGCTATAGACTGTATGGAACTTTACCTGGAATTAAAAGGTGAAACAACGTATAGAAATGAGATTTTATCCTAAGAAATCCCGATCTAGCCATAGAGACCCTGCATTCGCTTTCCAGAGGGGAAGTGTAGTTGACTATTTTAGTACTGGAAAACTCTTGAGATACAGGCCTATTGGCAACAGTAAATAAAACTTCAGGTAGTATTGGGTTTAGTCATCAATGCTGTCTCCCTGACTGGGGCTATTTTTTAAAAATAGATTAATAAATTTTGTTTTGATAGACATTTCCCAAGAAGTCCACCTATAAAACAACATTCCTGAAAAGTTTATAGCTTTGTTAATCAAAAGGAGTTATCAAGCAATATTAAGTGCTTGCCATATGTCAGGTAAGTAACAAACATAAGGGCTTACAATGTTCCAGACACTGCCAAGCACTAGGGATAAAATAGAAATGAATGAATGAATGAATGAATAAATATAGTCCCTGCTCTTGAGTGCTTAACATTCTTATAGGGGAAAACTACATATAAAAAAAGGGAAGAGGTCGCCGAGGGGCACCTTGGAGAGGGCATGGTCATGGCAAAGTCCTTAGAAGCACAGCCCAGAGGGGAATGAAGCATAGCCAAGCTAGGCACATCCCCAAAATGGAGGCTTCAAAAGCAACAAATGGGAGAAAGTTGCCATGGCAGAGGGGTTTTGTTGGGCACAAGAGCTCTGTGACTGAAGTAAGTTCTAGGGTGAAAAAGCAGCTGAGCTGTGGTGGCATAGCTCTTGTAGAAATGTACCTTTTAATTTTGGTGATACATTAACATCAACAGCTATATTTGACCAGAGTCTTGTTGACCTCATTCTTGGCTTTATTTACATTGTTGTAATCACCTAAAGCATTGTACTTTGTTCACTTTGTATCATTTCATAGAAGTCTTCTCACTTTTCTTTGAATTCTTCCTATTTGTCTTTTCTTATGGCTCAGTAGTATTATGTTAATAGGCCACAGTTCATCCCCTGTTGGGAATTTGTTTCCAGATTTTTACCACAAATAATGCTAATATTTTTGAATATTTTTGTACATATGGGTCTTTTCTTGCTGCCAATAACCTCATTAGGGTATACGTAATAGTAGTATGTCAAATGATACGAATGACTCAGTGACTGTTTTTAAAAAGATTTTATTTTTTTTTCAATGACATGTAATGACATTTTTTTTAGGTAATTGGAGTTAAGTGACTTGCCCAGGGTCACACAGCTAGTAAGTGGCAAGTGTTTGGTCTGAGGTTAGATTTGAACTAACTCAGGTCATCCTGACTTCAGGGCCCGTGCTCTATCCACTGTGCCACCTAGCTGCCCCAACATTCTTTTTTCAGAGTTCTAAATTCTCTCCCTCTCTCCCCTTCTCCGCCCCCCCCCCCATTGAGAAGGCAAGCATTTGATATAGGTTATGTATGTGCGGTCAGGCAAAACATATTTCCACATTCATCATGTTGTGAAAGAAAACACAGACTAAAAAACAAAACAAAACATGAAAAAAATGAAGAAAGTAAAAAATAGTATGTTTCTATCTGCATTCAGACTTCATCAACTGTTTCTCTGGAGATAGATAGCATTTTTCAACATAAGTCCTTTGGAGTTGTCTTGGATCTTTGTATTGCTGAGAATAGCTAAGTCATTTTTAGTGACTATTATTGCATAATTTCAAGTTGTTTACAAAATGGCTGAACCAATTCTCAACTCCACCAACAGTGAATAGCCCCACAGTCCTTACATCAATGAGTTTTCCTGGCTTTTAGCATCTTTGCTAAAAAGGTGTGAGGTGTTTGATTCTTTTTTAATGAATTTTTATTTATATCCTTTGTCTTTATATCACCTGTAATTCCCCCTTTATCCCTCCCTCTCTTCCTCTCTGAGGGTCTAAGACAGATACTCCCTATAACAAAGAATTAAAAGAAGAGGAAATAATTCAATAAGACCAATCAACACATCCAAAAAGTCCTATATTATGTGCACTGTTCCATACTCAAGGACCCTCACCTCTGCAGAGGAGCAGGTGACAGTGTCCCCTCAAATCTCTTTGGGGACTAAACTTGGTCATTATTTTGCAGCATTAATTTTTTTCTTATTTTTAATTAAATACTTTAAAAAAATTTTTTTTACATCACCACAGTTTTCCGAATTATATCTCTTGCTCTTCCTAAAGAGCCATTTCATATAAAGGCTTTTTTTTTCTTTCAAGAAAAAGGAGGGAGAAATCATCATAGCTGATAATACCTCAAAAAATTCTGAAAATATATGCAATGTACAACACTTGGAACCTCCCAGCTCTGCAAGAGGTGGAATGGGAGCATCTTCTCATACCTCTTCCAGCCATTTTTTTTTTAATAATTTGCAACATTTATTTTCAATGGTTTTGTGATTGTTATTCTTTCCATTTATATTGTAGTCATTCTGTATGTTTTCTTGGCTCGCTTACTTCACTTTGCATCTGTTTATATGTCATCATATTTATTGTTTCTAGTAGCACAGTGATAGTCCATTACATTCATGCACTACAATTTGTTTAGCCATTCCTTTGAGAAAAATTTGTATTTTTCTGATTATGCTGTCAATTAGTTTTGTGTGAAAACTATTTATGTCCTTTGACCGCTTGTTTTCTCTAGGTAGTGGCTGGGCTCATTACGTGGAGCAGTTAAAATTTTTCTCGTAGTGAGGGTTCTTTGGCATTAGGATTGAGAACCAAGGGAGACTGTAGTCTCCTTTAAACAAACAAATAGCAATAACAAATGATGTTCCTGTCTGGGGTGGTTTAGGTATGGCCCTTTATGAAGACAGGGAGATGGACTAGATGAGTATTTATGGTCCCTTCTTGGCAGTGTGATTCTATGGTCACTTCTGTGTACCCTGCATGCCACACAGGCTAGAGCCAAGTGCAGATGAGCCCCTAAGCCAAAGCCATCAGGCTGCTTCTAGAACGTGTCAGCGGATTAGCTTATTGGCTTTCCCCCTGAGTGGCATTAGCTCTTACCCTGTCTTATGCTCACCATCTGGCTTTGAGTAAGAAGTCTTTGAGTGATCTCTCTTCAGTAGCTTTCTCTGTGCCAGGGCTTTCTGAGGACTGTTGAGCTGTCTCCATCAGCCTAAGAGATTGGTGTTATCTAAAGAGAGGCAGCCTGAATTAAGGAGAAGGTGAAGGGGTCAGGAAAGCCTGTTTTTATATCTATTCCATGTCTTCTCTTCCCATTCCCTCCCCCTTTCCAGCTCCTGACAATCAGGAATATTTTAGTCATTAGAAGAAGGCTGGGGGACCAAGGGAAAAGAAGAAGCCAGCCTCAGGGAAGGGAGGGTGAATAGAGCAGGTTGGGTTAGTGGGTGAAAAGTCTATGTTTGCTGTGTAAGCTTCTAACAAACCAATCTGTCAATTGGTTTGACAAAAAACCGAGAGACAGATTTTTAAGATGAAACAGCGCCACTACAGAGAGCTCTGCCTCTATGTGGACGATGTTTGCTCAGTTTTCCTCATTTAAGGATAGGAGAGGGAAAAAAAAGAGCTAGGATTATTTTTCCTCGCTCCAAAGCAAAGCCTAGGGGTGGAGGTGACGTAAATGAAAATTCTCCATTCTCCTAAAGGGCTGGCTGCTCTCCTCCCAGGTTAATACACTTTGACTGGGGCTAAAATGCCTGCTGCTGCTGGACAGAGTCCAGGCTCTCAGCAGAGCATCCGCACTGTAGTAATACAGCTGCTGGCATTAAAGGGCTAAGCCTTTTCCAGCTGCTTGCTTTAACAGGCACTGCCTGCAGCCAGCAGCTTAACGGAGCTGTCTAAACCCGATTAGGAGGAAACAACTAATCTTTTCATCTTCTGACAACGGTGCTGGAGGTCCTCTGGAAGATGACTTCTGGGGTGGGTAGAAGCGCCTTTACCCTCTCACAAAGAGGGAGCTTTCCCAGAATCTGAGAATTGTGGTCCCTAGCTAGCTTGGCTGGTTTTCTTTCTTTTGTCCTGGAAAGCGGGGTTATCTGTTGTCTCTTCTGAGCAGAGCACTGCAGCAGATGGCTTCCACATCAGGAAGGAGAGTGTGCTGAGCCAGCAGCTAAAGGCTGAAAAAGAAAGCTGTCCAAAGTAAGATATGGCCCAGGTAATTGGAAACTGACAGCTGAGGTGCCAGAGAAGTAGAGACTGTATAGCTGGGGAACACTGGCACCCTCTGTTCATTTCCTTAGATAAGAAATAAGGCTGGAGCCCAGAAAACCTCCATTTGGGCTTGGTCTATGATTTGACCTCAAGTGAACTATGTTAAAGTTTAATTATTTGTCCTGCCCTCTATTTTCCTCCCCCTTCAGTCCAGACAAGTGGTTGGCTCTTCTCTGATTGGAAATCTCCATTGCTGGGGAAACTCACTAAATGACAAAGCAGCTCATTCAATTTTTAGACAGCTTTAATTAGAAAATTCTTCCCTGTATTGAGCTTAAATCTCACACTTTGGCTTCTACCTTTTGATTCTCATTTTCCCCTTGGAGGTGAGACAGCAAATTCTGTCCTTTTTCCATTTGACAGTCTTTTAGATACTTTGAGATAAAGTCATGTTTCTCCCCCTCCCTCCAAAAAGAAACCTTTTCTAGGCTAAGCATCCTTAGTTTCTTTCATCAGTCTTCATGTAAACATTGGTTTTCTTTGGCCTCCTCTGCCCTGAGTTTCTCTTATTTTATACAAGACCTGAGCATTCAGGGTAAGATCTAAGTATGATCTGATTGATGCAGAGTATAATGGGACTATCTCACCTCCCACCTTTCTTGTTTTGAATATTATATTAAGCCTAGGACTGTTAGCCTTTTTTCAACATCAATGTCAACATACTGAACTAGTTTGTAGTCAATTGAAACCCTAAGATCGTTTTCAAATGACCGGCTGTTAAGCCACTTCTTCTTTTTTTTTTTTTTGGTTAGGCAATGGGGTTAAGTGACTTGCCCAGGGTCACACAGCTAGTAAGTGTTATGTGTCTGAGGCTGAATTTGAACTCAGGTCCTCCTGAATCCAGAGCCAGTGCTCTATCCACTGCACCACCTAGCTGCCCCTAAACCACTTCTGACATCCTGTACTTGTATAGTTGACTTTTTTTTTTAACCTATTAGGTTTTTTTTTTTGGACCAGACCTTTGATTTTCTTTGTAGAGGCAAATTCAAGCGAAGAAGCTGCCTTTATCAAAGCAGATTAGCACCTGCTTTGCAGACTTAGAATATAACAGCCTTTCAGGAGTTTGGATGGAGATGGATTAAAGGTGGTGCTTCCACATTGTCATAGGTATGATGCTCAGTCCTATTCATTCTGGGTGCCTTTCTCAATGTCAGTTTCTTCTCTTCGGAGGAGCTCTGGCCAGCAGGGCAGTACCCTGTCCTAATTGCCAAGTATTTCACTTGCCACTTTGGCTGTAACCTCACCCAATCTGTTTATCCTTGTTCTGGTATGGACTGGAATCTGGGGAGAGGGAAAGGAGTCCCAGAGAAAACTTCCCACAGTTCAGAACCATCTCTCCACCTAAACTTCACTTGGTTTGCAATTTTACCCATAGACTTTATGGAAAATTCCCTCCTGAATTGCTTTTGCCATAGGTCGTCAGCTCCTAGTGTGTGAAACAGGGGAGGGTATGGGTAGTATGAATTAGAATTTCAAACTTGTCACTAAATATTAGAATGTGTTCAAACCTACTATTCCTCTTGAAGTCCAATCCTGAATAAGTAACAACCTCCTGGAGATCTCTCACTGGATGACCCCTCTGAAGTTCAAATTCAACCTATCGACAATGGAACTATTTTTCCATGTAAGAGAAAATCCTTTTTTGAATAGCAAATCAAAAACTTGCATTCTGAGAGAATAAACATTGGATCTAGAAGCATAAAGATAAAAATGTTTAATCAAGAGCAATAAAGATCAATGTATCTATACTTGATCATATGAGTGGTAGGTAGTAGCATGGCTAGTCTAAACAGGAATGTCTGAAGGGACATCTTTATTCTTTTCAAAACTGATGTCATGGATATCATGCCCTTCATCAACATTCTGCCATACTACTATTAGGCAGTACTTGGCTAAGTGAATCATTGTTTGAACCCATGTAGTAACTTGAGGAGGAGAAGATGGATTAAAAGGTGGTGCTTCCACATTGTCATAGGTATGGTGCTCAGTCCTATTCATTCGAGGTGCCTTTCTCAATGTCAATTTCTTCTTTTTAGAGGAGCTCTGGTCATCAGGGCCAATTATCCTAATTGCCAAGTATCCCACTTGCCATTTTGACTGTAGCCTCACCCATTGCCTATTTGATATGAACTATCACCACTATTATTTTCTTCTAAAAGAAATCACCATCTTGTATTTGGTTGTGTCTGAGGGCCTTATTTGATTGGAAGACTCTAGGCAAGAGACCCCTCCTCCAACTGTGGAGAAAAGAGAAAACTCAGAGTCTCAATGGCAATCTCAACTGCTTCTGTTGGCGAGCAGGGGCATCTTCTACATAGCCTGGTGCCACCATCTGTCCCTCTCTTTGGCCTGTTCTCCCACTTAGAAGACATGGACAAGTGAAGAGAGGACTTTTTCCTTAGGTCACAGGTCTGTCAGTCCATTTAGGTGGTCAGCCTTCCTGCCCCCCACCTCTTACTAAGGACATAGGCTCACTGATTTGAGCCACTTGGCCTCCTTTCCCAATCCAGTATCTTTCTCCCCGTTCCCTGATTCAGTTGAAGCTCTAAAACATCATTTTTCATTCCCTTCCTATTCTGCTTGTTAACGACAGCCTGTTAATTAAAGCCGCTGGACTCCCCACTCTCACCAATCCTCATTCTTTCCCCTCCCCCCAGTTCTTTTGATAAATGCCGGTGGCTGCACCCCAACACAGATGCCTCTTGCTGAGAAGTGATTATAAGCCTCTACTGTGCTGACCCCCTGCAGCCCAAGGCAAGCACGACTTGAGCCACTGCTTCATCTTGATTAGCCCCTGGCTTTTTCCTCCTCATTACTAAGAGCTAGAACTAAACTATAGCCTAAGCTCATCTTTCTGTTCACAGAGGTCAACTCACTTGGCCTGGTCTCTCTAGGCTCTCTAGAGCTGTTCTAGCTTTGGAATCTGAGGGACTAGAACGTGTCCTCCCAATTCCCCACCTTCTCTGGTATCTCTCTGTTTACAACTCTGACCAGTCAGCCCAATTCATTTCTATAGTCAAATAGTTTCAGTGTGAGCTTTTTTTTTTTTTTTCATTTTGTTTTGGTCTGTCAGACTGTCAGATCTGAAAGAGACCTGTGGCAGGAGCAATATCTCTCACGTTAGTTTTTCCTTAAAAGTTATTGAAACAGCCTTCTAGGCTTAATTGACTCAGAGGACTATGGCTCAGGCCCATTGACATAGCTTCTTGGTGGCTCAGGTACAAAGAGTCAGAAATGCCAGGGAGCAAGGCAGCCCTCAGAAGGGCTACAGGCCCCAGTAGTGGCAGTACTTGACCTAGCTTTGGGGAGAGAGGGAAGTGCTCAAGCCACACTAGAGTGGACATTAGAGACCCAGCAGAATGGGCACTTAGATGGGTAAAGGTAGGAACCAATGGAACCTTTTGTTTAATATAATCTGTAACTGATTGTTTCCCTCCACATTGCTGCCAGTACAGTAACTAGGGGTCATTGGGCAACTTCCTAGAGAGTAGCTGGAAGAGCAAGAAGTGCTGCATTTTTAGGAGATGACTTGCTTTCTAACATGAGAGGGAAAATGAAGCTGTTTACCCAGCTCATGCAGAAGGAGTATGGATTGCAGTTTTTCAGCAGAGGTTTCTAAAGAGGAAAAGATTTGGTACTCTACCATCTTCTGTGCCCCTACTCCCATAAGAACTCTGGCAGATGGGCTGGGTTAGTGTAAGGGTAGGCACAGGTCAATTCTCAGTATCTACTCTGGCAATGGAATAGGCAGAATGCAAGAGAGTAATGACATCATAACCTTACTACAGATGACCCTGACCTGTGATGAGGATCACTGACTGCTGGAGATGTCATCTGTGTCGTGCCTCTGGCATTCCTGATTCTGCTTCTTCTCAGTCACTGACTTACATCCAGAGACCCATTGTGAACATCAAAGTTGGCATCACCTACCACATGGACCTGAAATTCCCCTGGGAGGGGTTTTCAGGATAGGGTAGAAGGTCTAAAGCCCAGAATTTGTTGTATTTGGTCTACTCGATATTCTCTCATTCCAGAGAGTTTGATTGGGGATGGGGTTGGGGGTAGGGATAATCTTTGTTTTAATTTTTCTTTTCCAGTGCTGCCTATGCCAGGCCAGATATTTCTAAAATTAAGGTTTTCTATTGACAGTCCTAAAACCATATAAGTGATGGAAGGTCCTCTAGAACAGAAGTAGCAAATGAGCAGTCTGAGATATTCCTGAGTACAGCTCAAACCAGATTAAAATGTAATTTGAAAACATTTAACAAAATAAATAAACAATAAAATATAGATAACATTACATTTTAAAGCATTATGAATTATGAAATTCCAGTTTTCCAAACCTCCATTCTACTGTTGGGGGTTTTGAGGTTTGGTTTTTGGTTTTTTGGCTTTTCCCAGCCTGGTCTTTGGCTTTAGTCAAGTTCTGTTGGCCAGAGGCCTCACTGTGATTTGTCTAAGCTCTAACTCAACTCCATTCCTTCTCTTCATAATTCTGCTGACAGTCTCCTCTTCTCAATGAAATTCTCCCAAACCCTGTCTGGCTGTGGTCACATCATCCCTGCACTAATATGCACTTATTTGGATATGTCTGGAGTGCCTTGTCTCTTCCTCTGCCCTGAAGCAGATTGAGGATGATAAGAAAAGTAATGATAACTGGATCACCTCTTTTGTATTATCGTAGTCATAAGGAATTATAGCTTACTCACCAGCAGTAGGACCTTTGATCTCCTTGCCTTCAGATTTACCTCCTCCAGGGAACCTTAGCTCTTTTTTTGTTCCTGACACTCTGGATCTCAATTCTCTTTTGAGAGTAAAGCTATCTGGAGGTGGAACCAAGATGGTGCAGTAAAGTCAGGGACTCACCTAAGCTCTCCCCCAAACCCCTCCAAATACCTTTAAAAAAATGACTCTAAACAAATTCTAGGGCAGCAGAACCCACCAAAAAAAAACCAAAACAAACCAGAGTGAAACAAGTTTCCAGCCCAAGACGATTTGGAAGGAGTGCAGGAAAGGTCTGTTGCACTAGGGTGAGAGAGGAGCACAGTCCAGCACAGGCCATGCCAGTGCAGACTAGGCCCCGGCAAACCCAGAGCAGGCCTCTGGGTGACTAAATCATTGGCAACAGTGGCAATTTCCAGACCTCTCAGCCCACAAACACCAAAGACAACTTGGAAGGTCAGCAGGAAGGGTTTGTCACACCTCATGAGAGTAGAACGTAGACCAGCTCAGGCTCCACTACCACAGCCCTAGCTAAAGCAAACCAGGAGCAGGCCTTAGAAGCGACTGAATCAGCAGCGGCAGTGGCTCCTTCTGGAGCTCTCAGCCCACAGATGGTCAGGGGTTTGAACAACTGGTCAGAAGATTACAGGGGTCTTATTGTTAGCACTGAGGCAGGACTCTTGCTTTGCCCATACCTGGCTCTGGGTCACAGTCCTGGGTGGCAGCCCCAGAGTGAGGAGGAGCACTAGAACAGCAGAGCTTGTAGCCACAGTGGAGGGGGGACCCTCCTCAAAGTTTCAGTGCCGAAAAGAGTACTTGTGGTCACTCACAGACCAGAGCACAGGCCAGGAGAATAGTAAAGACCTCCTGAGATCAGACCACCTTGGAGGACCTGAAAAGTTACAGGTTCCTAGAAGTATCTCTGAAAACAGTTGCATAAAACCCCTGAAACTTGGGACAGTGCACCCTCCATCCTGGAAGCAGAGCCCTACTTTAACAAAGAGTTAAAAGTCAAGTGATAGACTAGGAAAATGAGCAAGGAACAGAAAAAAAAAACTCTATAAAAAGTCACTATGATGGCAAGGAAGATCAAACACACACTTGGAAGAAGACAACAAAGTCAAAGCCCTTACATCCAAAGCCTTCAAGTAAAATATGAATTGGTCTCAGGCCGTGGAAGAGCTCAAAAAGGATTTTGAAAATCAAGTAAGAGAGGTAGAGGAAAAATTGGGAAGAGAAATGAGAGTGATGCAAGAAAATCATGAAAAATGAGTCAACAGCTTGGTAACGGAGACACACACAAAAAAATACTGAAGAAAATAACACCTTAAAAAATAGACTAAGCTAAATGGTAAAAGAGGTCCAAAAGCTCAATGAAGAAAATAATTCCTTAAAAATTAGAATGGAGCAAATG
>NW_020954719.1:7609064-7609573 GCF_900497805.2 Vombatus ursinus | reverse complement strand
ATGAAACAAAACCAAAAGAATAAAAAAAAATAGAAGACAATGTGAAATATCTCATTGGAAAAATGACCTAGAAAATAGATACAGGACATATAATTTTAAAATTATTGGATTACCTGAAAGCCATGATCAAAAGAAGAGCCTAGACATCATCTTTCAAGAAATTATCGAGGAAAACTGCCTTGATATTCTAGAACCAGAGGGTAAAATAGAAAGTGAAAGAATCTACCAATCACCTCCTGAAAGAGATCCCCAAAGGAAAACTCCTAGAAATATTATAGTCAAATTCCAGAGCTCCCAGATCAAGGAGAAAATATTGCAAGCAGCCAGAAAGAAATAACAGAAATAACACAGGATAAAACAAGATTTAACAGCTTCTACATTAAAGGATCAGGAGGGCTTGGAATATGATATGCCAAAGGGCACAGGAGCTAGGATTACAACCAAGAATCACCTGAGTACAGTTCTTCAGGGGAAAAAAATGGACATTCAATGAAATAGAGGATTTTCAA
>NW_020954719.1:7608442-7609027 GCF_900497805.2 Vombatus ursinus | reverse complement strand
ACATTCTTGATGAAAAGACCAGAGCTGAATAGAAAATTTGACTTTCAAATACAAGACTCAAAAGAAGTGTATAAAGGTGAACAGGAAAAGGAAATCATAGGGGACTTAATAAGGTTAAACTGTTTGCATTCCTACAGGGGAAGGTGATACTTGTTAACTCATAAGAATTTTCTCATTATTAGAGCAGGGATATATATAGACAGAAGGCACAGATGTGAATTGTGAGTTGAGTATGAAGGGATGATATCTAAAAAAATTAAGAGGTGAGGGAGGAATGTACTTGGAGAAAGAGAATGGAGAGGTAGAATGGGGTAAATTATCTCACATAAAAGAGGCAAGAAAAAGTTTTTACAGTAGAGGGGAAGAGGGGGAGTGAATGAACCTTACTCTCATCAGAATTGGCTCAAGGGGGAATAACATACAGACTGAATTGCATATAGAAATCTATCTTACCATACAGGAATGTAAGAAAAGAAGGGGATAAGAGAAGGTGGGGAGGTGATAGAAGGGAGGGTAGATTTGGGGAGGGGTAATCAGAAGTAAAACACTTTTGAGGAGGGACAGGATGAAAACAGAATAGAATAA
>NW_020954719.1:7608192-7608395 GCF_900497805.2 Vombatus ursinus | reverse complement strand
ACGGGGGGATAGGATGGAAGGATATACAGTTAGCAATAGTAAATGTGAAAAAAATTTTGAAGCAAGTTTCTGTGATACAGGCCTCATTTCTCAAACATAGANGCGGGGGGATAGGATGGAAGGATATACAGTTAGCAATAGGAAATGTGAAAAAAATTTTGAAGCAAGTTTCTGTGATACAGGCCTCATTTCTCAAACATAGA
>NW_020954719.1:7607443-7608137 GCF_900497805.2 Vombatus ursinus | reverse complement strand
GAACTGAGTCAAATCTATAAAAATAAGAACCATTCCCCAATTGATAAATGATCAAAAGATATGATCAATTTTCAGATGAAGTAATCAAAGCTATTTATAGCCATATAAAAAAAAAAGAACTCACTCTTGATTGGAGAAATGCAAATTAAAACAATTCTGAGGTACTCCCTCATACCTATTAGATTGGCTAATAGGACAGCAATGGTAAATGACAAATATTGGAGAGTATGTGGGAAAAATGAAATGTTAATGTACTGTTGGTGGAGTTGTGAACTAATTCAGCCATTCTGTAGAGCAATTTGGAACTATGCCCAAATGGCTATAAAACCATGCATACCCTTTGACCTAGCAATATCACTACTAGGTCTGTATCCCAAAAGAGATGAAAAGTAAAAAGGAAAAGGACTACATGTACAAAAATATAGCAGCTCTTCTCTGGGGGCAAAGAATTAGAAATTCAGGGGATGTCCATCCATTGGGGAATGGCTGAAAAAATTGTGTTATGTGATTTCTATTGTAGTATAAGAAATGATAAGCAGGATGCTCTTAGAAAAACCTGGAAAGACTTGCATGGGCTGATGCGAAGTGAAATGTACTGTGTACAAAGTAACAACAATATTGTAAGATAATCAGCTAAGGACTTTCGATGAAAAATGCTATCCATCCCCAAAGAAAGAATTGATGGTGTCTGAAT
>NW_020954719.1:7606001-7607296 GCF_900497805.2 Vombatus ursinus | reverse complement strand
TATGTAACTGGGGAAAAATAAAATACCAAATAAGACCATAAAAAAGTCAGTAAAGTTATCATTGCTTTGATTTTTCATTTACTTAACTCTGGTGAGGCCCCTCATTTCAAAAGCACCATGGCCTTGGCTACATGTACTGTTTTTCCCTTTCTAATGTCCTCTCTGCTGTAGACATGGTCCCTTTATACCCAGACAGAGAAGGTTAAAGTTGGGTTTATGCCTGGCAATTGGAAAAAAAATTTGGGTCCTGGAACCATACCTGGGCCAAACTGCTTCATTTTTGTAGGTCATAGTTTGCTCACATATGTAAAATAAAGGAGTTGGGCAAGATGATCTCTGAAATCCCTTTCAGCCCTGAATCTGCAGTCATTTGCCTATACTACAGAAATCATCAGCATAGAAAACTAATTGTATTAATCACCATGGCACCCGTTCCAAATCCAATTCCTTTCCCTCCCCCTCACCAGTTGAGTTATGAGTTGCAATTGCAGATGGCTCTGCTGATTGAAGGCAACACTCAGCAGGGAGAGGGGGCATATCAGATTACACACCATTAATTAAAAACTTCCCCTGATGAAAGGAGGGAGTACACACAAAGGACCGATACATCTGGGGATCTTAGTCCTCTATAAGCCTGGCACCACCTTTCTAGGAATGCTTATTAAATCAGTCCTTTTCCTTCAACAATGGTTATGGAACATTAAGATGAGAAGGGACCTTGAGTTGTTTCATCCAGCTCCCTGCTTCCTAAAAGACCTGTATTTCTCCCAACAGCTCAAGCAGACAGTTTGGTCTCCAGAGAAGACTGCATGATCTTTGGTTACCTATCCCATTGACAGATCCTTCCTTAAAAGCTGTAGCAGGTAGAATGGAGGAATGAGTCTAGCCTAAATCTCCTGTAGTTTGTCTGTCACCACTTGTCTTTAGTTAGTGGAATTAGAAAACTTCGAAGAAAAAAAAACACTGGAAAAACTAGTTCTTTTGAATGATCCCATTGGTAACTGGAGAAAAGTGTATGATGTCCCCTCTCACCTCCCACACTCTTCCAAACTCCAGTATGGAATTCACAGCTATTGTTTTGACTTCATGTGGATTAATTACCACATTAATTAAGTTCTCCAATTACCTTTAAGATTTTTTTTTGTGTTAAGCTGTGGTATATGATTGTAATGGAATATTATTGTGCTATAAGAAATGATGAGCAGGATGATTTTTTTTTTGGAATTTTTTTGTGTTATTAATTTGTTTTGATTTATCAACAATCACTTCTATAAGTTTTTGAGTTTTAAATTTTC
>NW_020954719.1:7597541-7605932 GCF_900497805.2 Vombatus ursinus | reverse complement strand
TCCCTCTCCCTTTCTACCTCCCTCCCCAAGACAGCACGTAATCTGATATAGGCTATGCATATACATTCCTATTAAACGTATTTTCACATTAGTCATGTTGGTAAGGAAGAATTAGAACCAACAGGAAGAACCACAAGAAAGAGAAAACAAAACAAGAAAAAAATAGCAAATATTATGCTGTGATCTGCATTCAAACTCCATAGTTCTTTCTCTGGATGTGGATAGCATTTTCCATCATAGACCTTTGGAGATGTCTTAGATCCTTGCATTGCTGAGAAGGGCTAAGTCTGTCAAAGTTAGTCATCGCACAAGGTGACTGTTACTGTGTACAATGTTCTCCTGGTTCTGCTCACTTCACTCAGCATCAGTCCATACCAGTCCTTCCAGGTTTTTCTGAAGTCTGCCTGCTCATCATTTCTTATAGCATAATAGTATTCTATTATATCCATATACCACAACTTGTTCAGCCATTCCCCAGTTGATGGGCATCCCCTCAATTTCCAATTCTTGGCCACCACAAAAAGAGCTGCTCTAAATATTTTTGTACATGTGGGTCCTTTCCCCATTTTTATGATCTCTTTAGGATACAGACCTAGAAGTGGTATTGCTGGGTCAAAGGATATACACATTTTTATAGCCCTTTGGGCATAGTTCCAAATTGCTCTCCAAAATACCAATCTACAGTCTTCCACCTCTACTGAGAGAAGGGTTTTTAGAGGTACCTATTATTTCCAGTCTTCTGGGTGATCTGGTTCTATACTCAGTCCTCAATTAATGATCTTCCTTTCCTCCCCAGCATTTGTAGAGCTGTTCAGTGTGTGTGTGTGTGTGTGTGTGTGTGTGTATGTGTGTGTGTGTGTGTGTGTGAGGGGGCGGAGATATATGTAACCAGCCTTGATCTCCCTCCCATGTTCCAGACTGCGATTTGAACTGCCTATTGGATATCTCCACCTGAATATCCTGTAAGGACCTGAAGCTCGATATGTTAGAGACAGATTTAGAATGAAAGACAGGTAATATAGAAGACACCAAGAGCACAGCACAATGGGAGCACAAAGAAGAATATTTTTTAATATTTGTAAGTGGCCATTTTTTTAATGGCAGCAAATTTCACTTTATGGCATACAGTGTTTGTTTTGTGACAAATAAAGCCATGTTGCAAGTGAAAGCTTGAGGGACTACCATTTTACAATTTTGCCCAAGGTGCCACAAATAATTTGTCTTCCTGACCCCAACCCAGACCTACTTCTGACTTCTTTGTCAAAGTACCCATCACCCAGGAGATTTATTCTAGCTAGAATCTTCTAGGGAAGGTCAGTGATAGGCTGTCTTCTCTTTTTCCTACCCTCCCTCAAATTTCCACCCCCCACCTTGAAATCTATTTCCACATTAGGGCAGGACAAAAGCCCTCTCCTTGAATAAGGATCCCCCCAGATTCTCTTGGCCAGGGGCTCATTCTTTTGACACACTGCCACTGGATTCAGTGTCTTCTTTGAAACTTCCTTCTCTTACTTCGTATAATGAACTAGTTACTAGATCCTGTCAGTTCTACATCGAAAATATCTAACATGAGTTTCTATTCCTGTGGCCACTGCCTTAGTACAGTCTCTCATTACCACTTACCTAGATCATGGCAATATCTTTCTCACTGGTCCCCATGGCCTCCATTCTCTCTCTTTTCCAATCATCTTTCTGCTGCCCCCAATCCCCTCTCGCTTCAGACCAGTATTCTAGCTCTGGCCCTGGGGCCCTGGGCTTCTGATTGGGTAGAGTTTGCTATATGTGGCTTGCCCCAGCCCCACCATATTGCCCCAATCCTGCCAAACAAACCCACATATTCTTCCTGACCCTTTTCCACCTATAGTTCTGAAAACAGTAATTAAATCAACACTGTCATTCCTGGAAATAACTGTCAAACAATGGCCCTATAACTACATTTACCATCTCCCTACTTTCCTAAACAAAATCATCCCTCCTTAGCAACTACTTCCCTTATATATGTTATTTTCCTCTTTTAGAATATAAGCTCTTTGAGAGCTTATATTATATCTTATATCTTGCTTTTTGTATCTGTATCCTCCAGCAGTGCTAAGGCACAGTGCCTAGCAGGGAATAAGCCTTTATATTTATAAATATATAAATATATAAGCCTTTTCTTTCATTCATTCATAGCTGCCCCAGGAATCTTGCCACATCTTTGCTCAAAACACTCCTTTGCCATTCAAGGCCCTCTTTAGTCTTATGCCACCCAGCTTTTTTAGCCTAATTTTATACTATGCACCACAATACATATTCTGTGTTCCAGATGCACTAGACTACTTGCTATTCCCTAGACATGATCCTGGGCTTTTATAGAACCAACCTTTATGGTTTGTACTTTATTCCTGAAATGCCATCTCTATTGAATTTCTACCCATCCTCTGAGTTCCAGTTCAAATACTACCTTTTCCATAAACGTTTCCTTGATCCCTTTACAAAAGTGGGAAGTGAGCCATCCTTGAATCTCACATAGCCCTAATACCTTTCTTATACTTTAGTCTTGTTCTGTATTATAATTACCTTCATTTTTTTGGGGGGGGCAAGGCAATCAGGGTTAAGTGACTTGCCTGGGGTCACCCAGTTAGTAAGTGTCAAGTGTCTGAGACCAAATTTTTTTTTGGGTTAGGCAATGGGGTTAAGTGACTTGCCTAGGGTCACACAGCTAGTAAGTGTTAGGTGTCTGAGACTGGATTTGAACTCACGTCCTCCTGATGCCAGAGCTAGTGCTCTATCCACTGTGCTACCTAGCTGTCCCACCTCTGTTTTTTTTAATAGCCTCTACTAGACTAAGCTTATTTGAGAGTAAGAACTGTATCTTATTGATCTTTTTAACTTCCCTATTGACTAGCACAAATCTCGAACACAGTAAATGCTTAATACAAATTTGTTACATTGAATTAATTCAAAAGTCTAGACCTCCCCTTGATTCTAGGTCAAGTGGTGGTGGTAAGTGGACATGGTTACCTTGCTTCTCTCAGTGACTAAGAGATAAAGGCGATCCAGACCCACTCTGGGGCTTTATTCTGGCTAGAATTTTCTAGGAGGGTTAGTGACAACTTGTCTCCTCTTTTCCCTTTCTTCCCTCACCCCCACCCCTTGAAACTCACTTCCACATCAGGGCAGGACACAAGCCCTCTCCCTGACTAAGGTGCCCCAAATGTCCTTGGCCAGGTGCTGACTGCATTTGACATGCTGCCACTGGCCCTAAACAGTCTTGCCTGACACTTCATAATCCTGTTCCACCCACTACTGCGGGGTACAGACTGAATTTTAAGAACTCTATACCAAGTTGGGTAGCTCAGTGCCCCCTGAAGTGGGCTGTGGGTCATTCTTGTGAGACACCACCTCCTCAGCTTCTGTGGTGCCTGTTAAAATGGCTAGTCTCTGAGCCAGAGTCTTGGTGTCTGGGAACAAGATGAAGTTGTAGATCAGAGATGCCAGGATAGCTCCTGTCAGTGGTCCTACCCAGAAGATCTGCAGGCACAAAGAAAAATAGATCCATAAGCCTGTGAGCCATCCAGGGAATGTGGATGGCTCTGAGCTCCCATCTCCTCTATTACTGACCTGCTCCTAAGTTCCCAACAATCTTCAAACTTCCCTGTAGGTGAGACATCCCTGTAGAGCCCAAGGCCCAGGGTAGAAAACTCAAGTGCCCCAGTTCCTAATCTAGTGAACATTCTCCAAGGCTCACCATGTGGATAGAAGAGCCTTCCATCAAGTGTAAGAACAGAGGAGGCACATGGCACAAGAAAAAGTGGTTGGATTTGGGGGTGTCATTTTCCCTACTAGTTCTTCCATCCCTCCCTCCAACTCTACAGCCAAGAATTTAAGTTATTCTATGTTTCTGTATCTGGTTATTTGTCTCTGGATCTTCCTCTTTAAATTTTGAAATCAGTCTGGCTAGAGAAGCTGGATAAGGAAACAGCTAGGTGTTTGAAGCTATAAATCAGAGACAAAAACAGGCTCAACTACTTGACTCATCTTATGTACTTCCCAGCAGGCCCAGCCCAGCCCAGGTCAGGGGCCAAAGGCCTAGGGGTTGGCCAACCAGGAAAGCCTGCCTCAGTTGGGAAACCTTTGGTTTTCTCTTTCTAGGATCAGTGAGACAAAGCCTTCATATGCTTTGTTTCTCCCTTTCTGTTTCCAGTTTCCCTAGTAAACCACTGGGCTAGCTGAACTCCCTCCGCTTTCACTTGCCCTCTCTGGGTCATTTGCCTCCCAGCCCCAGGAACTCACCCAATGGACAGAGAACTTGCCAACGATAACAGCTGGGCCGAAGGAGCGAGCTGGGTTCATGGAACAACCAGTGAAATAGATCTGTGAGAAGACAAGGATGGTGAGGAGGGCTTGCAGTGGAGGTAGAGGGAGGAGATAAGGTTCATAGGAGGCTAGACTGAGGAAAATTTGTCACCACACCACAGCCTCTCCTCCTCTTTCTTTCAGTGGGCAACTGAGCCGTAGTGTGGGTGCTGTTGAGCTCATCTCATTACCCAAATCATCCATTCTTTGGCAGCAGAGGGGATTGTAGCTATTGGAAATCTGAGTGCAGGAGACCAGCTTGAGGTAGATGGCATTACTCCTGAGACTTAAATGGGCTTTTCCTGGATCTCTCCAGCTTTCTGTCTCTCTGATCTTTCCCCCCAACCCCCAACCAAGGAAAGCTAGTATCAAAGAAGGTAAAAGGGTCTTTCTCTCACTCCCCTTCCTCTTTCCCCATCTCCCTTAGTGATGAATCATCTTACCCCAATTAGGTGGCCCAAAGCCACAGAGACCCCAATTATGGCAGCCGGAGAGCCTGGGGTCTGGCGGCTGTCGGTAGAAGCCAGGACGCAGAGCACCAGCTGTAGGGTCAGCACTAACTCCACGGCGACAGCCTGACCTGAGGAAACGCTGCCCCGGACCTGAGGAACAGAGTGCCCAGGGCCCTTGTTCACACACACATTCCCCGCAGCTGTGTGTCAATGCCCATGTTTGTACGCATTGTATATATGTGGATCAAATGAGATATTACTATCTCGTGTTATTACTTAGTATCTCATGTGTTGCTCTGAGGGTTCAGGGAAGCGAGAGACCCAAGTGGGGGAGGAAATAGGAGTCACATATCACTTCACAGTATGATGTAGCAGAATAAATAAAGACACAGGAGACAGGCGGCTGAGGGCTTAGTCCTAGCTCTGTTCCTGATTCCATTGTGTAACATTAGACAAGTCAGATAATTTCTTTCTCAGCACAGTTTCCTCAACTCTACAATGGAGATAATACTCTTAAAGCAGGACTAAAGTTGAATGGGACTTTATCCTTCCAAGGAAAGGTGGAATATAGTCACCCACCAGGATACATCTTCTCATCTTCTCTAGTGTTTACCACTTCCCCTCACCTCCAATCTGTCCACCAGGAACAGAGATGGTAACCGAGAACCAGAGAAAAGTAGCCATTTGATCAAACTTATGTAGTTGATTCTTGTTGGAACTGGACTGTCTGCCTCACAGGCTTTTTTGAGAATTAAATAAACTGATGAGCATGTACAAATAGAAGGTGGATTTATTCTCATCTCCACCCCCAATATCCTCCAAGCCACCACAGGCTATTCTGGGACCCAAAAGGTCCCAGTTTGGGTTTGGAGGAACAGGTCTAGGAAGGAAGATGGTTCCAGATAAGTTGGGGACCTGAGTTTGGAGAGGTCATTAAGGAGAATTATAGTTGACAAAAGAAAGGAGTTTGGGGCAATAGGTAGAGAGGGAAGCTTGGAGAAAGGAAAGGAGGGAAGTTTGTACTGCGAGGGACATTAAGGCAGACAGGTGCTAACAAGAACTGGGACAATAGGGTGGGAAGGGGAGAGAAAGATCAGGAGGGAAAGCAGATTTGAATAAGGGAAAAGCATGAGACTAAGCAGTACAATGGGGAAGGGTCTCCAGCACTCCACAATCTTTCTTCCATATCCCTGGTCTTTTTGCCCCCTTTCTCTTCCTTTATATCATTCTTCATGTTTCTCTTTAATAGAAATTCTTCCAACTTCCCATCTTCTCCCTTCCCACCCCCCAACCCCATGTCTTCATCATTGCATCTCCCACAAAGTCAACTTAGTCTAGGATCTTATACAAACATTCCACTCAACAAATATTTACCTCTCTAGGCCTCAAGTTTCATTATCTGTAAAATGAGGGATTTGTATTAGATGACTTCTAAGATACCTCCCATAACTTAAATTCTTCCATCCTATGATTTTATAGTTGGCTATGATGATCATATGATTTGATCTTTGTTCTCCTCCCTTATCCCCATTAAGTTTCCTGGATGGTTCCTTTCCCACCCCCGCCCACCTCCTTCTGTCATGTATGTCTTAGCTCCCTTACCCCTGTATATTCCTGTTCCTTATTCCCTCATCCCCTTGATGAGGTACCTACCACATTCACTCCGAGGCTTTCTCGTATGTCCCCTGGGGTGATTCCATAAAGCAGAGCAGCTCCCGTAATGGCCCCCGCCAGCTGGGCTACCACGTAGGCCATGGCTCTTGGCAGGGAAATATTGGAGCCCACCAGGAAAGCCAGGGTCACAGCTGGGTTGACATGGGCCCCACTCACCTTCCAGGTGACTTGTATGGCCATGGCTGTAGCCAGATTGAAAGTGATAGCCACTTGGAGCACAGAGGGCATTGCTGAGGGCCAGCGCAAGACCGAGCCCACACCAAAGAAAACATAGAGCCCTGTTGCCAGGAATTCAGCAAACAGTGCCCGGCTAATCGCAGCCCAGAGCCTGCAGACGAACATTCTCACCCTGGGCCTTTTTCCTACCTTAATCAATCTGTCTCACTTTCTCAAGGTCCTCACGCTATTCTTTGTTCTCCCTATCTCTCACTTTCTTCACTGTGTCTCTATGCCTCTTCTGCCTTTATCCAATTTTCTTCTAGTTCTTCCTCTTCCTCTGTCTCTCCTTGTTCTCTGTCCTGCTTGGCTTCTGATTTCGTTTCTCTGTCTTCCTTGTTCTCTGTGTCTCACTGTCTCCCTTGGGCGGAATGTTCTGGTCAGACTGGCTGGGATCTGGGTGACTGGTCTTTTTAAGTGTGGGAAGGCAAGGGTGGTATTCACATAACTGCCCCTCCCCACTAGGCTCACCTGATCCTGGGGCCTGTCAGAATTACAGGTCAGGTCCAGAACACTGAGACCAAACTCAGCTCAAGTTTTTTTTAGACTTGACTTAATTGAACTTAGGTGGGTTTGGGGTTCTGCGGGGCAGGAAAATCCTACCCCCTAGAGAGAGGTAGGATTTGGAGGCTGGGCATGGGTAGAAGAGTATAGTAAATTCTGAGCATGCAATATCTATGCAAATTATTATACAAATAAATACTATGTTTTCTGAGCCAACCTTATAGAACTGAAAGACTGGAGTGAAAGTGAACAGGAGACCAGGAAGATGGCTTCTAGGATTATATGTAAAAGGAAGAGACACTTGGATGATGGTAGAGACACTTGATTCAGGAGGCTGCCCCAGGAAGGCTTTGAAGCTCCCTCTCTCTTTCCTCAATTTTTCTCTCCTGTCCTACCCAAGAATGTGCCTGGACAGAAGGAGAAATGTAGAAGAAGTCAATTCACTTATCCTGAGACAGTGGTAGGAATGCATATGGGAGGGAAATGAGTTCCTTATCTTTGACTCTTGGTTCCCTGGGTTCCTTCAAATCCCAGTTAAAATAGAGTGCCTGGCACATTGTAGGTGATTATTAAATGTTTAATGACTGACTGAAGTTTGGAGGGGACATTGAAGGTCATCAGTACTTCAAACCAAGTAGTTTGCTCTACCTAACCTGCCTTCCTCTTGGCATCCAGCCATCTCCAAACAGGATTATTATGGGTTTTTATCCCACTGGCAATGGGACAAGGTCCTATGCCTGCTGAGGTCAGGTGTGCAGTTGACTGCTCTTTATCCCACCTCAATTGTCCCCACTCCTATAACCTCTAGTATTTAACGAGCCCCAGTACCCTCTGCAAGGTCCAGAGCTTACTTGATGTCCATGGGATGGTAGCCAAGATGCCTCTCTTGGTTGCCCACATGTATTTTTCTCCCTAGTCAGACTGGTTAGTTGTACAATTGTTGAGTCTACATAGAGGTGAATTTTCTGACTCCTCTTTTGATTGGTTGAGGAATTGAGCCTATGCTTGGAATTGGTAGAATCTGGCTGGAAAGCTACCGCATGGAAGAGCTCTCTGATTGAGATTGAAGCAGTAGAGCTCAGACAAGGGTGAGACAGAGAGGAAATGATAGGTGGGAGAATCGAGGATCTCATTCTTGACCTTCATGTGTAGATCTTTCTAGGATAGTGGAGACCAAATACTGGGGGAAGTGAAAGAGAGAGAGAGA
>NW_020954719.1:7428488-7597531 GCF_900497805.2 Vombatus ursinus | reverse complement strand
ACAAAGAGACAGACAGACAGAGACAGAGAGACACACACAGAGAGAGACAGAGAGACACAGAGAGAGAGAGAGAAAGGAGAGAGAAAGCAAGAGAGACACAGAGAGAGGGAGAAAGGAGAGATGGACAGATAGACAGAGACAGAGAGATAGAGGGAGGAGAGAGGGAAGAGAGAGGACAGAGAGGAAAGAGAGAGAATGAGAGAGAGAGAAAGGAGAGAAAGAGACACATACAGAGAGAGAAAGGAGAGATAGAGTAAGTGAGAGAGAAAGGAGAGACAGAGTGGGGGGAGACAGAGACAGAGAGAGAAACAGAGAGAAACAGAGAGACATGTAGAAGTGTAGGTGTGTGGCCATGCATATTCAAGATGCACCTGAGTGAGCCTGAGTCACTTAAGCATACATTTGGCCATTTGTGTATGTGTGTGAATGCTGGTAGCCATGCACAGTGTGTGTGGCTTATGTGTCCTTGTGTCTCTGAGTCTGTGTGCATTTATAACTGCAAATAACCATATTTATGCACATTTAAACATATTTAATCACATTTGTGTGCATGACAAGTGAATATACATGCATAATTTACACCAGCGTTTAGTAGATGTGCTTGTAAGCTTATAAGTTTCCTTTCTAGGGAAAGGGTGTGTGTCCATATGTGCTTGTGTGAGTGCATGCGGTGCTGTTGGTACAGATCTAAGTTTGTATTTGTGAATCATGTGTGTACTGATTTTATCCCCTTCTGCCTTCTCCAGTAGATTGCCCCCACCATCATTGCCTCTATCTAGTTTTCAGTCTTCATATCCACTTAGCACCTACACACACACTCTAACTTTCCCCAATCTTTAAAAACTTTTCACTGGACCCTAACTTCCCTATTAGCTGTTATCCTCCCCTCTTTCCCAGTAAAACTCCTTGAAAAAGCTGTCTACTCTTATTGCTTCTGTTTCCTTTCCTTTCACACTCTGTAATTTGGCTTCTGATTTCATCTTCAATGGAAACTGATCTCTGCAAAGTTACCAATAATTTCTTAGTTGCCGAATCTAATGGCCTTTTCTCAATCCTTAGCCTTCTTTAAAATACACACACACACACATGCACACACAGAGAGATATAGTTAAATATTTCCAATTACATGTAAAATTCTTTTAAGATTCATTTTTGAAAATTTTGAGTTTCAAATTCTGTCCCTCTCTCCTGCCCTTCCCCCACTCATTGAGAAAGCAAGCAATATAATAATCAATTATACACGTGAAGGCATGCAAAACATATTTTCATATTAGCTATGTTGCAGAAGTAACATACACACACATGAAAAAGGAAGTTAAAAAAGTATACTTCAATCTGCACTCAGCTTGTCAGTTCTCTCTCTGGAAGTGGAGAGCATTTTTCATCATGAGTCCTTTGGAATTGTCTTGAATCATTATCTTGATCAGAATAGCTGATCTTTAGCCTTCTTGACCCCTGTAGCATTTGACACTGTTGACCCTCCCTCTCCTGTATACTCTTTCCTCTGCATTTTTGGGACACTGCCCTTTCCTGGTTCTTCTCTCCCTGATTGATAGATCTTTTTCATCATCCATGTTATGCCTTAGGGCCCTGCTATTCTGACTGATGACTGTCTCACCTAACCCATTATTTCAGGCAGGCTCAGTGATACTTTACTTAACTTTCTTCTCTACTTCTCTTAACCCTCTCTACTCTCCAGTTATGGAACCATCTTCTGATCAACTCAGCCATTATTCCTAGAAGGAGTTTCTGAATCTACTCTACCTATTGCCTTACTCACCATCCCTTTGATTTTCAAGACCAAAATACCCCTCCCTAACTGTGTCATCTTCCATTGTTAGAACAGTACTTGGAAGGAGTGCTTAATGCATAGTAAGTGCTTAATAAATGCTTTTAAAAATTCATTCATTGACCCATTAAATATGAGTATACTCTAAGCCTCTATTCTGAGCCCCCTTCTCTATTTTCTCATGGGGGGATATGAACAGTTCCTGTGGTTTCAGTGATCATCTCTGAGCTGAATCTATTAAGATGAAAATTGATGAGGATAAATGTAACGTCTTGCTCTTAGGTACAAAAAAAAAAAACAAAAAAACAAAAAACAACTTCACAAATGTAAGATGGAGGCAGAATGCATAGACAGCAGTTGTTCTGAAAAGGATCTGAGGATCTTAGAGGACTGCAAAAGCTCAACAGTAGACAACAGTGTAATGGGGCAGCCAAAAAAGCTTATGTAATCTTAGGAGGGTCATGGGTTCCAGGAACATGGAGGTGATAATCTCACTGTGTTCTGTTCTTGTCTGACCTCATCGGTGTATTATGTTCAGTTCGGGGCACCATGGTTTAAGAGAGATTTAAGGGGGGCAGCTACATGGTGCAGTGGATACAGCACTGGCGCTGAAGTCAAGAGGACCTGAGTTCAAATCTAACCTCAGACCAAACACTTGACACTTACTAGCTGTGTGACTCTGGGCAAGTCACTTAACCCCAATTGCCTTAAAAAATATATATGAAGAGTTGTAATGTAGAGGAGGAGACAAAATTAGGAGCAACACGTGGAAGTAGCAGAGAAGAGAATTTAAACTTGATGTCAAGAAAAACTCCCTGACAACTAAAGCTATCCCCGAATGGAATGTCTTGCCTCTAGAGTTGGTGGATTTCCTCTCCACAAAGGTCTTCTGGCCAAGCTGGATCACCAGCTGTCAGGGATGTCTTTTTTCTTTTTGGGAGGCAATTGGGGTTAAGTGACTTGCCCAGGGTCACACAGCTAGTAAGTGTCTGAGGCCAGATTTGAACTCATGTTCTCCTAACTCCAGGGCCAGTGCCCTATCCGCCATGCCACCTAGTTGCCCCTCTAATGTTGGTTTTCCTAAAGCTCGGGTCTCAACCCATCATTTTCTTTTCCACACTCAATAAATTCTAGTGGCTCTCTATTACATCTAGGATCAACTATAAACGTGTCTGGTTGCTACAACCTGGCCTCTTTTTACTCATTACTCTCCTCCACAAACTCTGTGGTCCAACTATATATCCTGTTTGCTGTTCCTCCATCTCTCATCTTCTTACCTTTGCATTGGCTATTTCCCATACCTGGAACACTTCCCCTAATCACCTAGGAGGCAGCTGGCAGCAAAGTGGATAGAGCACTAGGCCTGGAGTCAGGAAGATCTGAGTTCAAATCTGGTCCCTGACACTTACTAGCTGTGTGACCTTGGGTAAGTCACTTAACTGCTGTTTGCCTCAGTTTCCTCTACTGTAAAATGGAGATAATAATAAGACCTACCTCCTAGGTTTGTTGTGAGGATCAAGTTAGATAATAATAGTAAAGAACTTAGCACAATATCTAGCACTTAGTAGGTACTTAATAAATGTTTTGTTCCCTTCTTCTTCTGTACTAAGCCTTCCCTGATCCCTTCAATTGCTCTGACCTCCTTCCTAAAACTATCTTATATTTCTTTCATATATGTCTGTGCATACTTCAGGGTGTAATGAGGAGTGAGTTTATCATCAGTTTGGAGAGTACTCCACAGAGTATGTATAGTACCAGCCTGGACCCTAGCAACTTATGGCAAGGCGTGTTCCTCTGGAGGATCTCAAGGTTTTTGGTTGGTCTCCATGAGCTACCTCCCCACTATGATAGAAGGCTACATCAAAAAATGGTTGACCATCAAGCAACTCAGCCAAAGCTGCTCATTCGGTAGACTTTCAAGGGAGAAATAACTTACGCTGTTGCTCTGTTCCAAATACATGGCTTGAGATTCGGGCAGCTTTGGTGGCTATGAACACGTGTCAGTGAGATGTATACTTGTCTAGGTGAGCTGGAGACTGAATTTCAATTTTCTAGATGCCTCTTCTGCCTTTTAACTTATAATTACTGTTATAATCTACTGGGAGGCTCATACTGAACCTCATCAGAACGTAAAGCAGTTTTCAGGACTACTAATTAAGTAATTTACATTTCACCTCGTGTTTGTACTGTCTAAACAATTCCCTGACCTGTGTTGGTAGGCAGCCAGGTTTGGGCTTATCCTGCTGTTGGTACTTATTCGTTATTGTTGTTATTGTTCGTTGTCTTTTCCAAGAATACTGGAGTGGTAGCCAGGGACTCCTCCCCTGCTTCCATTCACTCAGCTCTGATCTGCAGACCTCTCAACCTTACAAGGTGACCTCTACACCTGGACGCTATCTTGAAGGATGCATTAGCTTAAAATTGGGAACAGAGACAAAAGAAGTGGTCCAGTTACAGGTTCATTTAGTTAAGTTCTCCTGTACTAGAGACCACGTGGGCATGATTGTCATGATTCTGGGGTGGAGAAAGGTCGGCCTTTTCTCCCATCCTTGAATGTCTTAAGAGTTAGTAAGTCTAAGACCTGGAGAGTCAAAGGAAGGAGAGGCTGAGTCTGCTTCCGTCTTATTTGAACTGATGTAACACCTAGACCCCCTGCTGCTGTCACAGGGAGGAAGAAGACCAAGGGACCACTTGAGGTTTGTCATGTTGTACTAAAATGCAAAGTCCTTTTAGTTCTGGGTCACTACATGGTCAGAAATAGGCCCCAAAGCTCCCACATGGTTGACCAAAACCAGGAAAGGCAACTCTGAGAATTGTCTATATGGTGACCCCTATAGGCCAATTCGGCTTCTGCTACATCTGGTATTATAACCTCTATAAAAACACTGTTCTTATGCCCAAAGGCCTATAAAACCATGCATACACTCTGGCCCAGCATAACCACTATTAGGTCTATATCCTGAAAAGATAAAAAACAAAAAACAAAAGGACCTGTATGTACAAAAATACTTACAGGAGTTCTTTTCTGGTGGCAAAGAATTGGAAATTGAGGGGATTCCCATCAATTGGGAAATGACTAAACAAGTTGTGGTATATGATTGTGATGGAATACTATTGTGCTATAAGAAATGATGAGCAGGCAGATTTCAGAGAAACCTGGAAAGACTTACATGAAGTGACGCTGAGTGAAATGAGCAGAACCAGGAGAACATTGTACACAGTAACAGTAATATTGTATGGGCAAAAACTGTGAATGACTTAGCTATTCTCTGTAATACAATGATGCAAGACAATTCTTGTCTTGTGATGAAAAATACAGAGAAAGAACTGATGGGGTATGAATGTAAATGGAAGCATACTTTTTTTTTTTTTTGGCTAGGCAACGGGGTTAAATGACTTGCCCACGGTCACACAACAAGTGAGTGTTATGTGTCTGAGGTCGGATTTGAACTCAGGTCCTCCTGACTCCAGGGCCAGTGCTGTATCCATTGTGCCACCTAGCTGCCCTTCAAAGAATACTTTTTAAACTTTATTTTTCTTTGTTTTTTTTGGGGGGGGGGTCTGTGTTTTCTTTCACAACATGACTAATATGGAAATATGTTTTGCATGACTACATGTGTATAACCCATATCAAATTGATATGAGTTATTGAGGGGGTTAGGGAGAGAATTTGGAACTCAAAATTTTAAAAAAGAATGTTAAAATTGTTTTTACATGTAATTGGGGAAAAAATAAAATACCAAATAAATAATTTTTAAATATAAAAACACTGTTCTTACCACTCCTAAATTTTTATGGATCAGTGTTGTGTATGGGTAATTGTAGGCAAAAGTTCAGTCTGTGATAATGCTCCAATTTGAACAATTTTGAAGACTTTTATAAAATGATGAAGAATAAAATTAATAGATCAGGAGAAAAATTTGTATGACAACAACAACATTGTAAAGACAATCAACTTTTAAACCTGTGAGAATACAATGACCACCCAGGATTCTAGAGGACTGAGTATGACTACCTCCTGACAGGTGATAGATTTAGGGTACAGAATGAGACATTTATATTTTATTTATATTCAGCCAATGAATTTGTTTTGCTTGATTATGCTTATTTGTTACAAGAAATTCATTTTTCTTTTCTCTCTCTTTTTTAAAAATAGGGTAGGTGATGGGAGGGAGGGAAAATAGATTTCTGCTAATTAAAAAGAAAACAGCACCCTAAAGTAGGAAGGTGAGGGGCAGGTACTGCAGATGTGGAATATTTTCAGATGAGGTCATTGTATTATTGTTATTTAGTTGTTTCACTTGTTCCAACTCTTTGTGACCCCATTGGAGGTTTTATTGCAAAGATACTGGAGTAGTTTGCCATTTCCTTCTCCAGTTCATTTTACAGATGAGGAAACTGAGGCAAACGGTTAAATGACTTGTCCAGGGTTACACATCTAGTAAGTGTCTAAGGCTGAAATTGAACTCACAAAGATGAGTCTTCCTGGCTCCAGGCCCAGTGCTCTATCCATCTAGCTGCCCCGGTTGTATTATTAGTTTTATTTAATTGTTTTATTTTGTTACAACAGCTCTCACAGAATAGCAGGGATAATCTGGAACTGTTTGTAATGTAAAAACAACATATGTCAATGAAACTTAAATTTTTTTAAAAAAGATGAATGAATATATGGGAAAAGGCATTTATTAAGCACTTGCTGTATACAAAGCACTGTGCTAAGCGCTGAGGATACATAAAGGAAGGTAAGACAATTCCTGGTCACAAGGAACTCACATTCTAATGGGGGAGACAATATATATGATAGGTTTCAGCTACAAGTCGGATGGACAGGTCTCATGGTCCTTAGAGAACAGCTGCAAAGCAGATGGTAATGCCTCTTTCTAAATGTTATTTCCATGGATAAAATGTGGAACCATTTGACAGTGCCAAAGACTTTAGAGGCAAAAACTTTATTTTCTGAGTCTTCAGTAGCTGTGTCTACAGACACCTTCAGGAGCAGTGCCAGGCTGCCTCTCCATAGGGGTTGCTTCCCAGGATGATGTCTGCGGGCCCCGGGCTGGAAGTATTGCTTTTCCAAAATTCTTGGGTTCAGGGTCCTGGGCTGTCTCCATCTGGTTCTGAGGGGAGATGGTTGTCAAGATGGTGGAGGGATTTGATTTGCCTGGTGCATTCTGCCTCTCATCTCTCCTTCAGAGAGCTCTACTGCTTTGGTTTGCCTTCTCAATGTATGGTAGTTGGTTGACAGTTGATGGGGATGGCTGGCCCCTTTTCCACAGGAGTTGTTTGCCGGGATGATGGCTGTGGTGGCCTGGCTGAAAACTGGGGCAGTTGGAATGGGGAGAAGTGGGAGACAATGTCGCTTCCAGGACTCCTCCATTTATCTGCTAGTTAGTGGCAGTAACTGTTGGCGATAAGCAAGATTAAAAATTCTCCAATGCTTGTTGGTTGAACCGATATTTTAAGGCCTGAATTTGTAGCGTAGGAATTTGTCATTTGCTAGTTTAAGAAAGCTTTTGATGTATGGCTCTAACCACCAGGTGGTGTCTTGAGGTGTTCTGTAGGTACTAAATTTTTGCAGCCTACAGTGATATGCTTCAATAGATTCTGTTGTTTCCTAGCATAAACTCCACTGATCACTGAATCGTGGTCCCTTAAGGATAATCTTTAAGTGATGCATAAACGTGCATGTGAAAATGTGCGTATGTGTTCCGACGAATTCGAGTTCCAGAGGACATCCGTGTATGAGGATTTCTATGTGTGTGTTTTATGTTATCTAGGAGTCTGTGTGATCTTCTGAGTGGTACATCATCACCCCCTGCTGGTGGCAAGGCCCCTCTCCATCCACTTTTAGCCTAGAACTGATTCTCCATCTTCCTTCCTGCCCCCTCCTCCGCCCTATACATGCACATCACTCCCAGAAGCCCTGCAGGATGCCTGCTCCCACCGAAAGAAACCTTTTCAAGTAAATGGCTCCCTTTGGGTCCCTTCATCCCCACTCCTGTTCACCCTCAGCCTATATATAGTGAGTGAAACCCAGAAATGAGGGGTTTGACTAGAAGACTGATGATGATGATGATGATGATGACAGCTAGCATTTCTATAGTGTTTTAAGATTTGAAGAAGGCTTTACATATGTTACCTCATTTTGACTTCACAACCCTGTGAAGTAGGTGCTATCATTATCTCCATTTTCCAGATTAAGAAATTAAGATTGAGAGAAGCAGTTAAATTAGGTAGTACAGTGGATAGAGCACTGGACCCGGAGTCAGAAAGACCTGAGTTCAAATTTGACCTTGGGCATTTCCTAGCTAAGTGACATTGGGCAAATTACTTAACCTCTTTCTGTCTCAGTTTTCTCATCTGTAAAATCGGGATAATGACAGCACCTCCCTCCACCCTAGTGTTGCTGTGAGGTTAAAATGAGATAATATTGTAAAATGCTATAAAAATGCTAGCTATTATTATTAATGATTTGCTCAAAATCAAACAAAGCAGAATTTGAACTCAAGTCTTGCTGACTCCGGATCCAACTGCAACATATCTACTGTATCCAGGAGTCATCATGAAGTGGGGTGGAAGGAAGAAATATGTTTGAACCAAGGCTTTACTATTTACTCCCCTGTGAGAGGCTTCTACTAGGTAACCTCTAAGACCTCTCCTAGTCATGGATGGTCTGGAGCCAGCTGCTTTCCTGAGCATATTGTTAAATTTTTATTGTGAGCATTTTGGCAAATCAGGGCTTGATTTATTGGTCTGTTGATTGTTTGGACTTAAGAAAGCATCAGAGAAAATACTAATATAGCTGATATTGAAAACTGTGTCATACAGCAATTTTTTTTCTGGAGAGACGATTATTAAACATTTACCAGCACACCCCTGCTTCTAGCTCTGCATCCTGAGAGTCTTGGCCCCCAAACATACCTCAACAATGAGTGCTGGCGACTAAGACAGAGCATTCGATGGACAAGATCGACATCTGCTGGCCAGAACACACATAAACACACACAGTCTTTAAATGTAAAGGACTCCTTTGTATTTTGAACTAGAAAATGAGTCCAACCTCCTCATTGACAGAGAAGGAAACTGAGGCACAGGGAGATGAAATGATTTACTTATGGTGGTATATTGTTAAGTAACAGAGTTGTGAGTCCAACCCACTTCCCCTGGCCCCGAATTCTGTGCCCTAGCTCATTGTTCTTGGCATTCTATCTACTTAGTATTCCATGCTTCTATCATTTGATCTTCAAAATAGCCCCATGAAGTAGGCAAGGAAGGTGTTATTATCCCCATTTTACATATGAGGAAGATGAAATTCAGACTGGAAGAGAGATAAATTCTTTTCCTGCCTTCCTTACGCCAGTGTAGTCAAAAGTCCAGCCTACAGTCTTCTCTCTTTCTTCCATGGTAGCTAACATTTCCACACTTCCTTCTTCCCTCACTCCCTGGTAGAAAACTGGAGCAAAGGACAGTGAGATCATGATTCACCAAAGCATCTATGTCAAGGGCCTGGCTGGGAAAATCAAGGCTCAGACAAATGACCTTTCATTCATTCCCTTGCCTTTAAGCAGGACTGGCCTTCCAATAACTAGTCGGCTAGCCAGCCAGTTCCACTTTGAAAGCTTCCAGTAGAACCTTTTTCCAGATTTCCCTAACATAAGTTGGACTCTTCTCTCCCCTCTTCACCCCATCTCTTGCCATCATTAGCTTTTATTTATTTAGTGTGGTGCTATTTATATAGCAGTGGAAAGAGTTCTAAATCAGGAATCAGAGGACCTTAGTTTTGAGTGCAACCTCATAAGAATCATTTAACTTGCAGGAGCCTCAGTTCCTCATCTATATGTAACCCAGGTGTAGGCTGTGGGTGTACTTGGTGCAAATATCATGTGAAATTTTGGAGCTGCAGGCTTATGAGAAGCCCACGCCAGCTTGTGTCCTACCTTATGTAACTTTACAGATAGACTCCTTATTAATCATCAAGAGAGTAGCATATTTCCCCCCACCAGATGGCACTATATCCAAGCCACCAACTCAATGGTCTTGTCTAGGTCTCTCTGACACAGAAGCAGAAGATTCCTTCTAGCGCACATGTTCAAGCCTCACCACTCCCCTCCCCCGCCCCTAAGCTTTATGTTTTCAAATGACTGGGCAAGAAAGAAATCCTATCTGAATTCTAGGTTAAGGGTTGATATTGTTTAGGATTATTAAATTAGAAAAATCTATAATAGGTCTAGGCTCCCCCCACCCCTTCCCATATATACCTGGAAATTTTTTTTAGCTCAGTTTTGATTCCTATATATGTGTAGACTTTATTTATATATGTGTGTATTTGTATTACACAGGCATCTGTAGTCACACAGCTTATTTATTTAACACAGAAAGAAGACAAGAGGGGAAAATAGTTTTTAGCATTCTTATATGTTCTAGAAACTCCTTCCAAACCTGCAAGAGAGGGGAATGGTGTCTACCAGAGATAAGATTGGTTTCCCCACTTCCCAGGCAGCAGATGAGTTTTTCCAAAAGCTGTCTGTTTCTCCCTGCCTTTTGGACTCACCTCTCTGTATTGGCCTATGTCTGGCTACTCTGCAGACCTGGGATGCCCTCCTGCACCTTGGTCTCTACTTCAGCTTACAGTCCAACCTCAGCCCTCCCACCACTGCTCCCAGGATGGACTTTAGTTGTAGTCACAATTCATAGCTACCACTTTGTATCTCTCTCCATTCTCCCTCCCTTCGAAGTTCTCAGTCTCAAGCACCAAAGCCCTAAAATCCTGCAGTGTGTGTGTATGTGTATGTGTGTGTGTGTGTGTGTGTGTGCTCGCATACACACACATGCACATGCATTCATCTCTCTCATTTTCTCTTGTTCTCTTTCTTTCTCTCATTCTCTCTCTCTCCCTCTTTCTCTCTCTCTGCCATGTGCAGGATGGCTTGGCAGGAAGTCTCTCTGTAAGGCAAAGAAGGAAGGACAGACTTCACTCCCCATCCACAAAAATTTCTTGTCCAGAGCATGTGCTTTCTGAGGAAGCACCATCTCACTGTCCTCAAGCAAAGCACTGTCCTACCTCGAGCAGGAGTTTGACTCAGTCCTACTCTTTTCCCAGTTAGGGAAAGGGGAAAGCATGGCCATGAGCCTCAGTGCTCTGTTCCCCAAACTAGCATCAACCCAGGGCCCTGGGGCAAGTAAGAGCTTGGAGGGAGGATAAGAGGATATGAGCACCAGTTGCATATAGAATAAGGAATTTGAACTATATGACTTTCAAGGACCTTTCCAGCTCCAAGTCTATGATCTTATGATTCTACCCTGAGTCTTGAAGGCTATGGCCAAAGCCCAAACTAGTAGTGAGATAGAACTCATGTGCTCCCTGCCTTCCTCTTCCTGTCTTACCCCAATTCAGGTTCTACTATCTCTAATCTTGTTGGGGAAGAGGGAGCTAGGCTGGGCTCAGGCTGAACATCTCATTTTCTTCCTGGTCCTCTGTTGGTGTCCTCTCCATTTTCTTCCCCCTTCCCCATTAGCCCATAGCCCCGAAGGCTTCCTCACTTTACATCTCACTCCATTCCCTGAATTTAGGGAACAGGCTGCCTGTCCTAGGGCTAACCCGTGTTTGAGCTGCTTGATGAGGGAACTCACTGACTGCTAAGTTACATAGACCAGCATAATAAGTGTGGCCCCTCAGCATGGACCTGGTTAGAGATAGAAAGGCTCTGAGAGTCTGAATCAGAAACTGGGAGGGACAAAAAAACCTAAACGGAGAGGCAGGGAGAGAGACAGAGATAAACAGAGAGGCAGGGAGAGAGAGAGACAGAGATAAACAGAGAGGGAGGGAGAGAGAGACAGAGACAGAGAGACAGAGAGACAGAGAGAGAGAGAGAGTTGGACAGAGAAACCAGAGGCAAAGAGACAAAGTAGCAGAGGGACACAACTAGAAAAGACACGGAGAGACTCAGACTGAAACAAGGCCCAGAGAAACAGTATCAAGGAGAGGCCGCAACAAAACAAACAAACAAACAAACAAAAAAAAAAACAAAACAAGAAAAGGCTAGAACAGAATGACAGAAAAAATAGAAACATTGATAGACATAGAGAGAACCAACCAGAATCCAAAATTGATGATAAAAACTTGAGATGGGGAGAGTGCCCAAATAGTTGAAGAAACCCAGAAAACAAGCAATTCGAGGGAGTGTCTCTTATTCCTGGGAGTCATGTCATTCCTGAGGCATCTCAAGGGGCTGCCTGGGTTGATGGCTACCTGCTCCTTGACTGCCCAGCCCCGGCACACCCTAAGGCTAATGCCAAGTCCTTTAGAAAGTGGCAAACTTGAGATGGCTTTGAAGGGAGTCACCCCCAGCCTGAACTCAGTGTTATTGGAAGTTGGGTGTGGGGAAGGGAACAATTTGCAAATTCTGAAATCTTCTCTTTATGTGCCCCCTAATTCTATCTCTCTTTTTGTCTTTTTCTAGGTCTGTCTCTATTTCTCTGTCCTATTGTCCCTGTCTCTCTCAACGTTTCAGTCATCTCTGGGCCTTTGCAGGTCTTGCATTTTTTTTTTTCTGAATTAGTATGTCTGTCTACTTAATTTATCTACCTTTTAATACTCTTGGTCTTTAGTTTTACTATCTGAAAAGCTGCAGAGTCAGCTGGTGGTGTTGCAGCTGTTGAGGCAATGGATAGCCTGCTGGGTCTGGAGTCAGGAACACCTGAGTTCAAATCCAGCATGAGACACTAATTAGCTGTGTGACCCTTGGCAAGTAACTTAACTCTTAATTGCCTTAGTTTCCTCAACTGTAAAAATGGGGATAATAATGGCACCTATCTCACAGGGTTTCTATGAGAATCAAATGAGATAATATTTATAAGACATTTAGTACAGTGCCTGGCACATACTATATAAATACTTATTCTCTCCTCCCCCCGCCTTATCTATCTAAGAAGGAGATAGCTTTTCCTTTCCCTCTCAGGGAAAATGGCCTTAAATAGGGAAAGATATGGGGCAGCTAGGTGGCGCAGTGGATAGAGCACTGGCCCTGGAGTCAGGAGGACATAAGTTCAAATCTGACCTCAGACACTTACTAGCTAGTTGTGTGACCCTGGGCAAGTTACTTAACCCCCATTGCCTCCAAAATTAAAAAAAAAAAATTTAAGAAAAAATAGGGAAAGACAGAGGAAACAGATTTATTGGGGGATGGATGGAACAGCCCTCCCCCAAACACCACTATACAACCCCAGTCTACCCTTTGGCCTAGTTGATTGAAAATAAATAAGGTGTTTTTCAGTGAAGCAGTCTGTCTGTCCTAGAGGAGCTATGGAGCCTGGATAGGGAGGAAGGGAGAATCCTTGCCATTCCTTGGGATTCAGGTCTCTCTGGCTTTGAGGCAGAACTGGTGAGGAGTTGGGCCCAGGCCAGAGTACTGATTGTGGAACTTGGCCCTGTTTGGCAGAATACTTTGTAGGCTGGGTTCTAGGTTCTGGGTTCCATAGGTTCTAGACTCTAGGCCCTACTGTTGGGTTCTAGTATCATTTCTGAGGTCCAAGCTCTGGTGCCTGCCCATCCCTGAAAGAAAACTCTTCATAGACAGGTCCCTTTCCCTCATAGTCCCATAACCACCCAGGAACAGGTCCTAGCTCCCAACTCTAACTGGGTAGCCATGGAGACTGATTCCCTAGCCTAGAATACCCGTCTATAGAAGAAGGAAACTTTGCTGTTCTTTTGTCCATTTTCCCCCTGGATGCTTTATGGGAGTAAAGCATTGTCTCTCCCCACACGGCCAGGTGTATGTCAATGACATGTGAGCTCCATAGTCTTCTTCCGTTCCTCCCGATGCTCTTCCCAGTCTTCCTCGGGCTCATATGTACCCTTAACAATGGCGATGCGGTCACTCAGACTCATGGGGTTAGGTACCAGCAGGTAGAAGTATAGGATGGCGGCCACGACAGCCCCTGTGATGGGCCCCACCCAGAACACCTGGTGGAGACAGTCACAGCGATAGGTCATAGAAGATCAAATACTTCAAGCCCAAATACTAAAAAATCTACCCAGAAGGGTCTGGTTACAACAAAATCTCTCCGAGGATCACCAGAGGCAGATTCCACAACCCAGCCCCCATCCCACCCTGCCCCACCCAGGAGAGGCCATGAATGCCTTTAAGAAAAACCGAACACACAAATCCTCCTCCCTCCCCCTGACCCCAGGGGGCAGTCCGTATAATTTGCCAAGTTAGCTCCTTCCTACCCACCCACATCTCCATTCTAAACTTTCATGACCAGCCCTCCCCTGCATTCTGGGGGAAGGGAAAGACTCCTGTACAACCAGCTATTTAATCCCAGTGGTTTAGGGGTAAGGGGTGGGTTGTCTCACCCAGTGAGCTGGACTGAATCTCTTCATGATGACAGCTGGGCCAAAAGATCGAGCAGGATTCATGGAGCACCCTGTGAAATAGATCTGTGGAAGAGAGGATTGCAACTACAGTGATTACCCATCCTAATTTGATTTGTCTTCTTTTTCACCCTTGGCTTCTCTCCCTTCCCTGCCCTTGGCCAGTCATGGACACTGAGATGGGATTTTAGGGGACAAAGAAAATTTGCCATGTAATCTAATCCCTTTATTTGTCAGATGAGGAAACTGAGGCAGAGAGGAAGGACTTATGCAAGATCATACTGCAAATTAAGACCCTAATTTTCCTAATTCTCAACTCAGTGCTCTTTTCACCTCACCAACCTGTCTAATTAATCCTGGGTTAATTAATTCTTCTAACTTGATTCTTGACTCTTCCCTCTTATCCAACTTCCAGCCCCCTTCAAACATATCCTGTGAGTTTCTAGAGGGACAAGATCAGAGCTGGGGCTTGGAACACTCTAAGATAAACCAGAATCTCAGGTAAATCTGGGTCTAGAAAAGGGACTGTTCCCCAGTCCCTTGAGCCCCTTGGCTCTCCCAAAGTCTGGGACCAAGGGGGACTGCCAATGGGACTCCCATCTTCTCCCTGTACAATGGGCACTCCTCTCACTTTGATTGTTATCCCCACCCTATCCCCAAAATAGAGTGGAGTCCTTGAGTGTGGTTTGCTCACCCCAACCAGGTGTCCCAGTGTGACAGACAGGCCAATGGAGAGGGCAGGGGAGCCCACAGGGTCAGTGCGTCGGGTGTCAGTGGAGGAGAAGATACAGAGGGCCAGCTGGAAAGTCAGGATCATCTCCACCACCACGGCCTGGCCCGGAGTTGTGTTGTTGTTGAGCTGCAGGTGAGGAGGGAAGTTATGAGGGGTCACTGAATGGAAGAGACCCTCCCCCCAAGTCCTTCAGTTATCGTGGTTGCATTGACGAGTTTATTCTCCACCTTCTTGGCTCTCTGCCTCTGCCCGAGAGCTTAGGCTGAGATGTTAGCTGAATATCAGCCTTGAAAAATGGCTTGGATTGCCACCCCCCCAAAACCAAACAAGCTTTATCTTCTCTTCAGGGATTCAACTTATAGGTAGATTGCAAAGCACCCCAAATTGTGCGTAGATATAGTCATTCACTAAGATTATGTAGAGAGAGAGGGGACAAGTATTCATTAAATGCCTTCCATGTGCCAGGCACTGTGCTAAGCACTTTACAAATATGATCTCATTTGATCATAAAAAGTCTTTGGGCCTTGGAACAGAGCCTCTGCTAGGTCCCATATGTACTCCAGACAGCTCTGTCCTGGTTAAATCCAAAATGATTTATTTAAGGAAGAACCTTGTCCTTTCAAGTGTACTTAGTTTCCTATCCCCCTCTTTCCCACACCCATGCCTGGCCAAATGCCAGTGCCAACCCCAAACCTGTCTCTCCAGTGGGGCAGACTGCCTCACAATAGCCGAGAAAATCCTCCTTTGGATTCAACTAATGGATTAATGAGTCCAGACTGTAAGGGACATCATGGGCCAGATTTGAGGTTAGGGAAAAAGGATCAGGACTGCTGGGGATGGGGTGTTGAGGGGAAGGGAAGGCGAGCAGAAAGAGCACAGAATCTGGGAACAGAGTCCGGGAATTGGGGGCTAAGAGAAAAGTATGAATGAGGGAAGTGGGCAAGGACATGGGGTTGAAAGGGAAGGAGATGGCAAAGGAAAAGAAATAAAAAGAGTAGTCAGAAGAGGGCAGAAGTGAGAAGAGGAGAGAAGAGAAGAGAAGAGAAGAGAAGAGGAGAAGAAAAGAGAGGAGAAGAGAAGAGGAGAGAATAGAAGAGAAAAAAAGAAAAGAGAGGAGAAGAAGACATATGGAAAGGGTGTAGGGCTTAGGGGCAGGAGCTTGACCAAGGATCTATTGGCACAGGTTGAGGTCCCTCATTCCACCTCTCAACAATGGCAACCCTCCTACCCATTTCCTAAATGGGAAAACTGAGGCCTATATTAGTGACTAAAGCCAGAAGACCCCTCTGTGGAAGGGGGTGGAGAGAAAAAGCCTCCACGATTTGATACTTCCCTCCCCCAACACCTCTTTCCTATCCCCCCAATCCCCCCCAATTCCCCCCTCCCAAGAATTCAATTGGCTCTAGGCCAGAGACTCACAGCATTGACAGCTAGGTTGCCTCGGGCATTGAGAGGAGTGAGTCCGTAAAGGATGCCAGCACCAGCAATGGCACCCACCAGTTGAGCGACCACATAGAAGACAGTTCGGAACAGAGAAATCTGGTTGCCCACAAAGAGGGCCAGCGTGATGGCAGGGTTAATGTGCCCACCACTCACAGGACCCAAGGCCTGGGCCAGGGTGCCAATAGCCAAGCCAAATGCCAAGGAGATCTGTAAGATACTGGGTAGTGCTGAGGGCCACTTCAGGGCTGAGCCCAAGCCGAAGAAGACAAAGATGAGGGTGGCAAGGAACTCGGCAAACACAGCCTTCAGGAATGCCACAGAGCACACCTCCTTCTTCATAGTGGCTAAAGGCACCCTCCCTAGTGGGGTCAATGTCCTTCTGTTGCTATGCTGAATCCAGCCTGCCCAGTCTCCCAATCCCTCTTTCTGCCTCCTGGTTGTTTGGCACTGGAGGAGGAGGAGAGGGATATATAGGAGGCAGGAGTCCAGGTAGGGGGTAAGGGGGTGGGGTGGGGTGGTAGAACTGGGCGGCTCCTCCACCCTGGGGCTGTGAATGGGGGGAAAGTTTCCATTTAGGGCTGGCTCCTAGCTAGCTCCCTCCCGCCTGCCTGGACGCAGAGACAGCTTTCACCCGTCCACCACTGACAGGGATCTGGTGACCAGTCCTGCTAAGTTACTCATGGGATTGTATACGTGGGATATGGGCTCTCTCCCCAACTCCCACCACCCTTCAGACTCTACTCCAGGGCTAATCCTCTCCCTCCTCTTCTTTCCCCTTGATTCCTTTCCCCTTTATCCTCAGTCTCCTCTTTCTACATCAGCCTTTCTTTTCCCTTTCCTCTCTGCTCTCCTTGATTTCTCCCTATCTAGTTTCTCTACCTGTTTATTATCAGCATTCTCCATCAGTCTCAATCTCTCTCCTCTGCAATCTCTCTTCAGCATGGCTCCTCTTCATACGGCAGCACACCCCTGGGCTCCTCTCCCTCAGGATTCAGGCTTCCTGTGCTTCCCAATCATCTCACCTGCCTGAGTTGGCTCAGGCAGTGTGAATGGCAAGAGTGGGTGAAGACAGTCATTCTGGCCCAGTTGGCATCCAGACCCCTTGCCTTTTGCAGGCCCCAGAGATCCCTGTCTTTCCTTGCCTCTCTGTCCCACCCTAGGCATGGGAAGGGCAAGCATTGGAGCCTCAATGGTTTTTTTTTTCTACAAGGGGTGAAATTGGCACGAGGGCACACTGGCAAGATTGGGCACTGTGCCCACCAGCTACTTGGCAAGTCTTCCTCCCTATGGTGTGCTGACTAAATAGGGCTCTTTGTCCCACCAGTGGGAGAGCTGTTAACCCCATGGGAGCATTTGGCTTCCCTAAGGTATGGGCTGAGGTGGTCCCCCTTGCCTCCCCTATGGAGGGTAGGAAAGGGACTAGTTCCAGTTGCTCCCAATCCTGATTCTCCCTTTCCCACTTTTATGGGTGGGGTGGGACTAGGAAGTCAGGACATTCGGGGTCTTTTCCACTATTTGTTGGGGGGGGGTGGCCTTTTCTCTTCCTCAGTCTCCTTTTCATCCAGGAAAGGGGAGGGCTCATAGAGGGGAGGGAATGGAAAAGGAAGGGGTGACCTTGATGGTTTAATTGTTCTGCTTTTGAGTAGGGTTTAGAGGAAGGAGCCTTGGGCGGTAGAGATGGGGAGGCTTAATCACTGTGTGTGTGAATGAGTGAATGTTTGTGTGGACCCCAGTGTGAGTGGTTTGGTTTGTTCTTTTGTTTTGTTTTTGTTTGTCTAAGAACAGACGGAGGGGAAGCAGCAGGACTGGGCCCCGCCTGGATTTGGGTCCAGATTTTACTACTGGCCTGAGTGACCCTGTCCATGCTTGGACCCATCTCCCTCCCCACCTTCAGCCTCTTCTTCTTTTGGACTCATTTCTTTTCCCCTCCTGGTTTCTGTTTTTTTCCCTCTTAGTCCTGTAGTTTCTTCCCTCTATTTCTCCCCTTGGAGAGGCCTTAGTAGAAAGAGCATTACATTTGGAGTCTGGAGGCTATGGATTCAAATCCTGGCAGTTATCTCCATCTGTCACTAAGTGACTGTAGGCAAGCCACTTATTTCTCTGAGCCTCAGTTTCCTCATCTGTAAAATGGGGATAGTAATTCTTATACTATCTGCTTCAGAGGCTCCTTGTAAGGAAATCGACAGCTCAGTTTCTCAGTCTACTCAGATTCTTCCTCTTTTAATGGGAAGGAAGGGGTGCCCTTGGTTGGCTCCTGGCTTCCACAGCCTATTCTCCCTTCTTCCTTTCTCTCTTACCTTAAATCTCCCACTCGGCTTCCCTCCTCCCTTTTTCCTCTCCCTTATTCTCCCTCTCAGTTTCCTGTTGTCTCCCTCAGTTGCTAATCTCTTGTAACTCCCTTGCCTGAGTCCCTCCATTTCTTCCCTTTGACCTTCCCATCTCTCTCTAGTTATTCCCTTTTTTTCTCATTTCTCTCCTCTCACCCCGTTTCTTTCTGTCTCTTCTGGTCTTCTCCCATTTTTCCCACTCCACCAATCTCAAATTCCCAATAACTCCCCTCCTCTAAATTCTCCCAATGGATAGGCTTTTTCACAGCCCCCCATAAATGTTAGGATTCCATATCCCCCCCCATCATTCCTTTCCCCATTTTCTTTTCCTCCTGCCTTCTTCCCTTTTCCTTGCCTAGGGTCAGGCATGTGGGGAACGAGGCTCTAGTGTGTGTGCCCTGCTCACTAGTGTTTAGAGAAGGGGGGTGAGGGAATTCAGCCAGGAATGGCATGTTGGGAAGGATAGGCCCCAGAGCCCTGGGCTGGTGTGTGGGCCCTTTAGCTGTTATTGATGGTGGGAGTCTTCTCATTCTAACCACACTCTTTCAGTGACTTCATAGGTGGATTGTGGTCTGAGCCAGCTCTCATCTCTGATACCCTCTTGCATATGGTGACCTCAGTATGGGGGACAGTATGACACAGACAAATGAGGCTGCCCCCCCAATTGCAAATTGGAGCTTAGAAAGGAAAGAGGGCCAGCCTTGGCAGAGGGGGTAGAGGTAGGGTGAGGGAACAGGTTTCCTTGGCTGACTACCGGCTTTCTGGCCAGTGGACAGATGGGGGCTGGGATTAAGGATGGAGAGAAGCATTTTAGGGAGGGAGAAAGGGAGGCCAAGGGGAGGGGAGGAGCTCTGGGAGTAAACATGTGGCAGAGAAAAGGCCAAGGAAAACACTGGCCCATGAAACCCCACTATTGTTTCCATTCTCCTGGCATTTCCGGCTTGTGCTTCTTCCTTCCCCACCCCCACTTCCCAGTCACCCCTCCTGGAGCCAAGAGACTGACTGGGGAAGCCAACAGTCAGTCTCAAGAAGGTTATAGAGGTCGTTGGGACATCAAAGAGTTCATCTTCAATTACTGGAAAGATTTAACCTTTCTTGATCTCAAAGCAGGAATCCTCAAGAATCAGGAATCCTCAACTCCCCCAATTCCACCTGTAAGCAGCACCATCTTGGAACTAGGGAAGACCCTTAGTGAGGTGGGGTAAAGGGTAGGGAGAAGAGGTGGTAGCTAATCCCACTCTACCAATCTCCACTTCCTCTCCATCCACCTCACAAGCCCCTAAACAGGCCAGCTGTTCTCCCTGTACTCCAGGTCACTCAGAATTCTCTAAACTTTCTCCTTTCTCTTCTCTCCTCCCCCTCTCCTCTGTCTTTCTCACCCTCTTCGATCTTTCTCAGGGTAGGCATATGGGCGAGGCTCTAGGGCATGTCATCCTACATTCCAGGGGAGGTAAGAATAAGAAAATCCCTGGGGAAGAAGAAAGATGAGAATCATTTGATCTCTATCCTATGGGGTTGGCTCCCTTATGTTTTAGGGCAGGGGTGAGGAACCTGCAGCCTCGAGGCTACATGTGGCCCTCTAGACCCTCAAGTTGCATCCAAATTTGGATGCAATCAAAGGGCCTCAACTTGAGGCCCTAGAGGGCCACATGTGGCCTTGAGGCTGAAGGCTCCCCACCCCTGTTCTAGAGTAAATCAGGAGAGAAGAAGAAAAGATAAGTGAATTTCTCATGGTGACATAGAGAGATGTCTGGAATCCTCTCACTTCAAGAGTTCTCTTTGCTTCAATCCAATTCAATTCAACCAGTGTTTATGAAATGCCTACTATGTGTGAGGCACTGTGCTAGGTGCTGAGGATAACAAAGACAAAAATGAAATCAATCCCTTCTGTGGAGATTTAGGGCCTATGTCTCCTGGGGAAAGTTCATACAATATTATGATTCCAAGTGGAGATCCACCTTAGAACCAAGCTCTGCTATCTTTCTGAGGTCTGCAATGTGTCCTGCCCAGCCCAGCCCAGTTCAGTTCCAAAGGCCTCTTTATCTGGAATGGAATAGGAGGTATCTGTGTTCGATAGTATCTAGTTGTTACTTTGAAGGCTTCCGATTATCTCAGTATGCATCACGTGATGTTAGAACTGTAAGAAATCTCAAGCATCCTTTAGTTCCACCCTCTGAGGTCCACAGGAGGAATATGACTTACGAGGGTCACATAGCCAGCAAGTGGAGAAGCCAAGATCAGAACCCAAATTTTCTGGACTCTGGACTCTGTTCCATTACTGTTCTCTCCCTCCCTTTCAGGCCTTTTCTTCCTCCCCCCACTATCTGGCATGTACAATAGACCAACTGTATTACTCGACTACAGTTAGAAGTAGAATTTCAGAGTTGGCAGATATCCAAAATACCACCTGGTGCAACTCTCTCATTTTACAGTGAGGAAACTGAAGCCCAGAGAGGGTAAGTAATTTGTCTGAGAACATACTGAGAGAGGAACTGAGAGCTGGGGGACCCTGAGTTCTAATGGTGGATGTGGTAAGGAAAAGCCACAAGGCTGTGGTAATAAGTACTCAGATCTTCCCTAGGCCTCCAGGGACTCAAGGAGTGTCTCTTTCTAGGTGATAGATTTGGGAGGAGAGGAGACTCCTCCAGCTCCCCATCTCTGCCTCTGATTCTTGTTCCATCCAGGACTGGTATCTATTCTGTGTCCACCCTATGTCCTTATGTGCTTTTATGCCTTTTCTCTAAAATGCCAACCAGGCCACAGAATTTGGGGAGCATAGCAATGAGGTCAGGCCTCCCCTGCAGTGGTAGAGCATTCATTCAGCAAATTGGTAAATGACCCAGGTGGACTGAACTATTCTAAGTTGGAAACAGAACTAACATTCATCAATAGATCAAAGAGGCATCTATCAAGGGCTAGGAGTGGGGAAGGGGAAAAGCTTTTATTAAGTACCTACTATGTGCCAGGCACTGTGCTAAGTACTTTACCAATATTATTTGATTCTCACAGCAATTCTGTGACATAGGGGCTATTATTTTATCACCATTTTACAGATAAGGAAACTGAGGCAAGCAGAAATTAGATGACTTGGCCAGGGTCGCACAGATAGCGAGTATCTGAGGCTCACATTGAACTCAGATCTACCTAACTCCAAGCCCAGCCCTCTAAATGCTTAGATTAGGGAGTGAGATACAGATAAAAGAAAGGAGTCAATGACCTCAAAGAATTAATAATCTGGTTGGGGGAGGTGCCATAAACACATAAAAGGACTCAGATTATGACTCAAAACACCTGTAGGTACAAAAAGGAACAGGCCCTTCTGGTCATCACCGGGTCGATTTCACCTTCCTTAATCCTCAGCCCGCGTCCTAATATTCAAGGCTCTCGCCCAATCTTTGCTGGGTTTCGTGTCAATGTGCCTGTCTGTGTCCTGGGTAGACACCTCCCCTGTCAAACTGAGTGCTCCCTCAAAGCAGAGACCTCATTTCCTCCTCCTTGGCACACTTCAGTATCACCAATAGGGCTCTCCTCCTCATTGCTGTCTCTGGCCTCTCTGGTTTCTGTCAGGTCTCAGTTCAGACCCCACCTTGTACAAGAAGCCATTGTACAACCCTAAATGCCAGCACCTTCTCTCTGAGATTATCTCCAATTTATCCTGTCTGCATCTTATTTGTATGTAGTCATTCACATGTTAGCTTTTTTATTAGACTTGTATTCCTTAAGAGCACCGACTTTTTTTCCCCTTTCCTTTCTGTATATTCACAGCATTTCATCAGGTGCCTGGCATACAGTAGGTATTTAATAAATGTTTGTTGACTGAATGATTGATTGTGCATACAAGGAGTTTTCAGGTCGGGGTGATTCTGGGCTGCCCTGGAAGATAGGGCAGGGCATGTTTTAAGGGACTCTGTAGGCTCCAAGGCCTCCACAGACTCTCAGCCCCTTCTTACTTCTCTCTTCCCAACAATTCAAATATTGAATTCGCACTTTTGTGATACACTTCCTAAGTATAGGTCTGAACACTGTGCCTAGATTGGTGCCCCTTCTATCTCAGTTGGTTGCTAGTTTACTTTGGGGAGGGAAATAGTCTTTAAGCTGTGGTCAGGTCCTTTGTCTGGGATATGCCTGACCCTGAAGAAGAGAGGAGGGTGGGAGAGAAGGAGGAGAAGGGGGAAAGAGAGAAGAGAAAGGAGTTTAGAGAATTCTAAATAACCTGGAGTGCAGCGAGAACAGCTGGCCTGTTTAGGGGATTGTGAGGGGGATGGAGAGGAAGTGGAGATCGGTGGAGTGGGATTAGCTCTTGCTCTTCCCTCCCTCCACCTGACTAAAGGTCTTCCCTAGTTTCAATATAGTGTTGTGTACAAGAGAAATTGGGGGAGTTGAGGATTCCTGAGAGGATTTGTACTTCAGAGATGGTCCCTTCTAATTTTAGTACTCTGTGCTCCTGGCTTTGACTTCTGATTTCCTACTGGTCTCCTGACCTGGTCAACGGAATAGAGGTGAGGGCCAGCCACATCCTGGGAAGGAGGGGTGGGAGCATCTGCCTAGGCTTGGATTCAACTTGGTGTTTGCTCTGTGTCAGCACCTAGGAGAGTCCCCATCAATTTGGTGGCCCCAAGGACAGGACTCCTGGAACCCAGCAGGGTTGGGAGCCCCAAGAGAAGAACATCTAGAGCTCACTGCTTTTTTAGAGCTATTCAGTTACTCAGCAAATTAGGCAGCACACCCAATACCAGGTGTAAGATGAGATCACACTGACTTCTACTTGACCCCACTCAGTCCAGGGAATTAAAACTCATATGGAGCCTTGACTATGGAGATAGCTGAGAACCAGAGGGTATGTCTCCCCATCTCCACCCCTGGGCAGCCCTTTCTCTGTCCCCCAAAGGAAGGCTAAGCTTCAGATCCTGAAGTGTGTGTGTGTGTGTGTGTGTGTGTGTGTGTGTGTGTGTGTGTGTGAACTCTCTGTGTATGTACTTAGCATGTGGGGAGCCAGTAATCAGGTCATTATTTTCATCTTGTCTTAAGGATCCCTGATGATCAGAGCCCTTTATTGGACTCTGAAGGAGGGCAGGTATTTCCAGAGAGAGGAGGAATCTCAGTGTATCATACCTAGAAGGAACCTTGGAAGTGATCTAGTCCAACCTTCTTATTTGACAAATGTGAAAAGGAAACTGAGGCCCTAAGAAGTTAATTGACTTAAGGTTATAGAGGGGGAAAAATGAGCAAAGTGAGGTGAGGGTTAATCAAGAAATCCTAGGAAGGTGAAACAGAATGGGTGGGAAGGGTATGGTCAGGAGAAGAGGTAAGAACATCTAATAACTAGGGGATAGAAATAGCCTGTGGCAAGATCAAAGGCCAGACAAAGGTCAAAGTGTGAGTGAGAGGGGATCAGCACATTGTCTTGACTGAAATTAGGAAGGCAGGGTCATACAGTGGAAATAACATTGCCTTTGGAGTCAGAGACTTGAGGTCAAACCCCTTTTCTGAGACTCTTTGGACCATGGGCAAGTCAGTGGGCCCCATTTTCCTCATCTGTAAATTGAGGAGTTTGGATTAGATGCTCTCTGAAGCTCCTGCCAGCTCTACAGCCATGAGCCTATGAATGGAGAGTCTAAGGGGCAAATAGGAGTTAAACATACACAGAACAACAGCTATCTCGCTATGCCTTGGGCCCCAGGACCTCTGAGTCTTTTCCCTTCCTCTCTCCACCTCAAATAAGATCTCAGTCCTGGCCTCAGAAGATGATCATTGAGAATAACACCCCTGCCGTGATGTGCTCTCCCTTGAGAAATGGGGAGAGCCTGGGGAGATGGGGAGATGCAAGAGACAGATTGAGACGGGGAGAGGTAAGAGCAGAAGCAATTGCTGAGTGAGAAGGGCCACTGGGCTCATGTGTGGAAGGCTGGGTGTTTGGGGCATGGAAGGGGTAGATAGAGATGGGATGAACAGGAAGGTGATGCATGGTGCCAGGGCTTCTGCATAACATAGGAGAGTGTGTTCTGGGCCGCAGGGCTTCCGTGTGAAATGAGTGTCTGCTTTCACGAAGTGTCTCCTTGCAAAGCTTCCCTCCTCCTTCTTCACCACCACCCTCCCTCCCCCAAGACAAAGGTCAAGGGGCCACAAAAATGCCTTTGTTCTCACTGATACTCGGGTTTCATCTCTGGGGATGGGGACCTAGGTGATGAGCACACTTGTATTCCTCAAGAAAAGTTTCCACCTAACCCCTCAAATGGAGCTGGCTTCCAAGTGCAGGGGAGAGGGAAGGCCTGGGACCCAGGAGTTCAGGATATGCTTAGTCTCCTCCCCTTTCCATCTCTCCTTCCCCTCCTCCCAATGGCTCTCCGTGCCCAGGGGGCCAGGTTCAGGGAAGAAGGCTCCATGTGCTGGCTTAGTGCCTGCTTTGTGGGTGGGCTCTGAGGAGCCTGGACCAGAAGTTCCAGCAGGTGGGTGACCCAGCCCAGCAGGTTCATGTTTAGGACCTGGGACAAGTCAGAAGAATCTTCTAGGGAATTTGAGGGCCCTCCTCCAATTTATTTCAGTTCTCAGTAGATTCACTCCTTCCTGCCCTCTCCCCCAAATAGATCTCTAACTGTCCCCACCTTCTTGGCCTTTCTTCTTCCTGTCCCATCCACCCCATTCAGCATCAATTTATTTAGCCTCTAGCAGATGTCTCTGTTTGGATGACGTAAAACACCCAAAAGGTTCTAGGCTGGGGAATCTGGTTTATTGCAGATGATTGGTGTGAACTCAGAGAAAATGGTCAAAGGTTTGGCGATACCAGGGGAAGTAAGACAAGTCAAGGAAAGAAGGAGGGGTCCTTGGCTCAGGCTCATTCACAGATGCTTCTGGAAACAGACACTCATGACTGGGGCTCTGACATTTACCCTCAAAGACACGCAATCAAGAATGTGTACTTACTCCTAGACACACCCAAATATGCCTGTGCGCGCACACACACACACACACACACACACACACGCACGCACGCACTCACAGTCATATATACATATAGAATAACACGGTCATGTGTACAAACACATATTTGTGTGTGAACACAGCAACGTGCTCGTGCAAATGCAAATACATACTAATAAGTAATCTGCACATGCAAACACATACATTGACACATATGAACCCACATAACCCCAGATACACAAACCCACTGGCATGGGGTGATCTTCTAATATCCCTCTGTCCTTCTGCTCTTAGCTCTAGTTAAGGGAATCTAAACGCTTAGAGAACTGAGGCAAGGAGGTGGATCTGTAGGTTCTGAGCCATTTTAAGGAAAGCAGGGGGAGTTATAGAAGCAGGTGGGAACTGATTCTGCCTTCCAGGGTCAAGTGAGGGAATCTACCAAGCTCCTTCTTTGGAATAGCTCAGCAGCTCTTGCTGCTTCTGTCTGCTGACCTTATCCCTTGCCCCGGTCCTTCTTACACCTACCAGTACCTGCTGCTCTGCTCCCCTCCCCTCCCCTCATATGTATCCTGTGCAGGGGTCACCCACTGCATCACATGTACAGGAAACTGTTTTCCATCCTGTACTGGGGCCAGCTTCCACCCTTGGCAGGATGAGAATGTAGGTGGGGACAGGCAGGTCGTCTCCTGTCCGGATATGGAAGAGAGGCACAGTAGTGCGTGGATGGGAGGCCCCCTCCAGTCCAGGGCATAAGCTCTGACCCCCACAGTCAACAGCTCCAGGTTCCCCTAACTTCTCTGTCTCTGGGGTTCATTCTTCTTGCCCCAGAGGGCCTGGTGTGGGGCCAAAGCGACATCAGGCTTTGCTGCCTCGAGGCAGGCTCTGGGGGGAGTGGAGTTCCACAGATTGCCTCCTCCTCACTTCCCTTTCCTCCCAGTCTGCCTCTGGCTCTTTCCCCTTCAGAGTGGCCAGCCTTTCTGAGAGGCTTTTAGCATGTGGGAATAGGAGGTAGTTGTAGATGAGTGAGCCTAGGATGGCACCAACCAGAGGTCCAATCCAGAAGATCTAGAAGATGGAGAGAAGACAGGGTTAAGGAGTTAGAACCAACTGAAGGAGGTGTTTCTGTGATTCTAAGCCATTTCCAAGGGGAATTGTAGGAATCCTAGAGCATCTTGGATCTTCCTTACCTCTGACTTGGCCTGACTTGGTTCTACCTTCAAGAACCATCAAAGCCTCTTAGGGAGTCTGGAGACTCTACTATTTTGGTGGTGGGGAGTAGTTGAATCCTATTCCTTTGGGAAATCCCTATGAAATTAATCCTTTAACGCTGAACCAATTCCCCTTTCCCAGAAGGGAAATTTCCACATACTGGCCCTTGATCTCCCTCTAGGATCTTTTGTGGGGAGAGAAGAGGGTTTCATCTCTTACCCAGTGGTCATCAAACTTGCCCACGACAACCGCAGGGCCCAGAGAACGGGCTGGATTCATGGAACAGCCAGTATAGTGGATCTGGGAGAGAAAAAGATCATGGAGAATCCTCAGTAAGGAGGGAGCAGGGTTTAAATAGGTGCTTTAAGGCAGTAAGACTGAGGATTTCACTTCATGTCCAAGCTCAGCCTGAGCCTCACTCAGGGTTTCCTGGATTCCTCATTGTTGGTATGCTCACTCCTCCCTGTACAGCTCCCCCCACCACCACTTTGCCTCCACATAGCCGAGGCAGAGGTAGGCGTCCATAGGCACATAGGGGGCAGAAGAAAGGATGAGGATTTCACCATATGAAATCAGCTGCTGAATGGGAGCTAGAGTGTAAAGAGGCCTGAACTTCTAGAGAGGAGAGACCTAGGTTTTAATCCCGCCCTTCAACGTGTACAACAGTCATGTGACTCCTACCTACCCCTGCTCCAAACCAAATGTCACTGTAAAATGGGTACTACAGTGCCCTCCTCGGAAGGTCTGCTGTGAAGATCCAATGGCAACCTTAAAGTACAATGAATAAATGCCAGGTATTCTTAAATCATCCTTTTTATGTCTTACCACGGAATTGATAGTGGGGAGGGACACGGTACATATTAAGGGATGGCACTGGGATTCGTATCTTCTCCTTGGGAAGGGTGTCTCTGCATTTCCCCTCTCTCAGGAAGCCTGAACTGGGTTATGACTTACTCCCAGCAAGTGGCCCAAGGCCACCGAGAAGCCGATGGAGAGGGCTGGAGAGCCAATGTTGTCCTCTCGACGGTCGTCAGTGGAGGCAAAAATACAGAGGACCAGTTGCAGGGTCAAGAAGAGCTCCATGGTGACAGCTTGGCCAGCAGTTGTATTGTTACTGAGCTAGAGAAAGAGAGCAGTCAGGGGGTAAAGGGTGGCCTGAAGGAAGCAGAGGAGATGGGACCCTAAGCACCCATGCAAGCAGGTACCCCTTCCTTCTTCCCTCCTTCCCTCTCTCCCTTCCTTACTTCCATCCTTCCTTCCTTCCTTCCTTCCTTCCTTCTATCCTTTCTTCCTCCTTTCCTCCTCCTTCCCTTCTTTCCTTCCTTCCTTCTTTTCAGGAAGTTCACAGGGCTTCATAGCTGGAAGGCTATGTTTTGGTCTGGGCCTCATTTTGCAAATAAAGAAACTAAAACCTAGAGATATTTTGTGGTTTGGCCAAGGTCACAGAGCTAGTAAATGGAAAGATAATAATCACTAACATCTATATAGTGTTTTAAATTTTGCAATGCACTTTACACATAGTCTGATTTTATCATCCCAACAACCCTGTAAGGTGGGTGCTATTATGATCCACATTTTACAGATGAGAGAAACTGAGACTGAGTGAGATTAATTGACTTGCTCAAGGTCACACAACTAATAAGTATCTGAGGTAGGATTTGAACTCAAGTATTCCTTACTCCAAGCCCATCACTCTATCCACTGTGCCACCTAGATGCTTCAAAGGAATAAGTCTCAAACCCGGTGGAACTCTAAGTCCAGTTCTCTTTTCACTAGATACCTTATTCTTCCCTCTGCCTCACTACCATTCCATATGGGAATAATATAGAATGGATATATACTAGGGTCACCTGTCATCCTAATCCCAAGCTCATGATTTCTTCCTATCTTGTATCCCTACCTGGAGCTGGGAGAGTAGGGACATACCCAGATAAAGGAAGGGGAGTAATCTTCATGGTATAAATGTTTGGGAGCCAGACTGCGAAGAGAAACAGTGATAGGAATAGATATTGTCTAGGCTTGAGAAGAAAATGGGGGTGAGAATAAGGAGACATAAGGCACACCTCATCTTATTATGCTTTGCTTTATTGCACTTTGCAGATTTGCGTGTTTTTTTTTTTTAACAAATTGAAGATTTATGGTAATCCTGCATCAAGTAAGTCTATTGGCGCCATTTTTCCAACAGCATGTGCTCACAACGTGTCTCTGTGTCACATTTTGATAATTCTTGCAATATTTCAAATTTTTTCGTTATTATTATTCTGTCTGTTATGGTGATCTGTGATCAGTGATCTTTGATGTTACTGTTGTAATTGTTTTGGGGCACCACAAACCAGGCCCATATAAGACAGTAAACTTAATCAATTAAGGTGTATGTGTTCTGACTGCTCCACTGACAGGCTGTCCCTGTCTCTCTCCTCCTCAGGCTCCCTATTCCCTGAGACACAACAATATTTTGAAATTAGGCTGATTCATAAGCCTACAATGGCCTCTAAATGTTCAAGCAAAAGAAAGAGTCAATAGATGTGGTAAACTTCATTGTTGTCTTATTTTAAGAAATTGTCACAGCCATCCCAGCCTTTCGCAGCCACCACCCTCCTCAGTCAGCAGTCATCAACACTGAGGCAAGACCCTCCACCAGCAAAAAGATTATGACTCTCTGAAGGCTCAGAGGATGATTAGCATTTTTAGCAATAAAGCATTTTTAAATTGAGTATGTACATTGCTTTCTTAGACAGAATACTATTGCACACTTAATAGACTGCAGTGTAATGTAAACATAACTTTCATATGCACTGGGAAACCAAAAAATTCATGTGATTTGTTTTATTGCATTATTTGCTTTATTGCTGTGGTCTGGAACTGAACCTGCAATATCTCCAAGGTATGCCTGTACTGAGATCATGATACAGGCTCAAGCTTCTTGTAGGATAAGAGAAGCAAATGAGATAAGAGAGGAGGGGGTTTCCACTGCAGGAGAAGAGAGTTATGTTAGACAGAAGGAAAGACTTTGACTACCATGGATTTCAGAGCACCTTGTGTGGCATTTTCCTTGAGGAGGCTGGGGAGGGGGAGGGCAAAGTTATTTTTGGGGGGAGTTTAGAAACTAAGTCTATACTTCTTTAGAGGCTAAGCCTATAGTTCTTTCCCTAAATTTTGGGGAAACTGGTTGGCTGCTGAGGCCTTAGGTTTGGGGGAAGTTTTCTATGGTAGGGAGAAAAGCCTTTGGAAGGTTATTCCCACTCCCTAAATCTTTCCCTGGACCAAGATTTTACCCTGTTACTACATGTTTCTGTTTCTAGGGTTGACCTATTCCTCAATGTATTCCTGGCCTATACCTATTCCCTCTCTGAGGCTCACTTTCCCTAATGATGCTGTCTCTCCATCCATCCCAGTATATCTCCTGGCACCTACCTCACCCCTGTGCCAAGCTGGGTGCGATCAAGCAGAGCAACCTTAGGCAGAAGAGCTAAAGGTTGATTTCATAATCCAGCCACACCTAATCCCTAGCCTAGTTTTTGCCACTTATTTTGCCAAGCCTCTCCCTGCCCTCAGGGATTGGGCATTGGTCTGAATGGAACAGCTGCCAATAAAAGGCCCCCCTGCTTCTTCTCCAGGTCCCAGTCTGCCTTTTCTTCCCTATCCTACCCTGGGTTATAGTGTTCTATCTAGGCATCCGAGGCCCTTTTAACATCAAACCTTAATTTCTCCCATTATCTTTGGTGATCAGAGCCACTAATGGGCACATGGGGACTCTTAGGCTTCTCAGAAACTCTGGAGTCATAGCATCCATTATCCTGCTTTGGGTCAGGATAGCCTCTGAGCCATTCCAGCCATGTGAAGTCCTCCTCTAGCATCTGAAGTTGATTCCACCAACTCTCCTAGATTGGGGGAGCCTAATTTGTTAGTTCACTAGCAAATGAACTAAAGAAGTTCCTCCTTTGTTTTAAATCAATTACAACTTAAGCAAACGTATTAAATACTCATTTATAAATGTGAGATATTATCATTGTTATTACTGTTATTGTTATTACTATGTTCAAAATATTCTGTTAGGACCCTGGGGATAGAGTGATGAAAAATATCTTAGTCCCTGCCCTCAAGTAGTTCCTGCAATGCATACAATAGGCACTTAATAAATGTTTGTGAATTGGAAAAGTTTTCACTTTAATGAGGGAGACTGAGATACACAAATCAATATAATAATAATAAGTTATAACCTCCTAAGCATCCTAAGAGTTGGAGCTCATGCTTAACCCAGTCTTACCTTAGTCTCTTTTCCTGATGGAAGTTCCTGCCTAAGATCAACCAATAGAAGGCAGTCATCCTCCTTCAGATTAATTTCCATCTTGAAGGAAAAAAATTCCTCCTACTCCCCAAGACACTCACATGCAAAGAGAAGGGAGGATCTAGTGAGTGTAACAGAAGGGGGAATCACAGAATCAGGCAATTTCAAATTTAAAAACATAGGTGGTATAGTAGATAGCGTACTGGGCCTGAAACCAGAAAGACCTGAGTTCAAATTTGGCCTCAGACCACAGCTCACTAGGAAACAAGTCCACAACCTCTGTCTGTGTCAGTTTCTTCATCTGTAAAATGGTGATAATAAGAGTTTCTATCTTCAAAATACATATATGTATATGCATATATATATAGTGCTTTATAAAATTCCAAATGTTATATATTAGATATTAATATTATTGAGTCCAACCTATATCCAAGAAGGAATTCCCAGTACAAGTACAACATGCCTGACAAATGGTCATCCAATCTTTGCTTGGAGATCTCCAGTAAGAAAGCCTCACTGTTTCTTCCCTGCTCCTCAGGCAGCCTGGCTCACTCTGCGGCTGAGCTAGTTGTTGGGAAGTTTGTCTTCCAGCCTAACTTTGCCTCTTTGCTACTTCTAATTCTGCCCTCTGGGATCAGACATCACTGAGCTAATCCATCTTCCATGACAGCCCTTCAGAAACTTGAAGATAGTTATTATATTTCCTGTGAGCCTTTTCTTCTTCAGGCTAAGTAGCCTCAATTTCTTCAACTAATCTTCACCTGTCATGGACCTTTCGCTGTCTGGGCCCCCTCTGGAGTCCAGAATTTAACCTAATACTTGACCTAATTACCTGGATACCTAGACAGTATCGGACAAGAGCAGAGTATAGGTAACCTATTACTTCCTTACTCCTGGAAGCCATGTCCCTCCATGCAGTCCAATATTTTATTAGTTTTTAGGGCTGTCAATCACATTTTAAAAATTTTTATTGATATCTGTTGTTTATATATCACTTCTATTTTCAAAAGTTCTCTCTCCCGCTTCCTCTCCCAGAGAGGCATCACTTGCAATGAAAAATGAAAAGAGGGAGAAAAGAGAGAGAGACAGAGACAGAGAGAGAGGGAGAGAGAGAGAAAGAGAGAGAGAGAGAGAAAGTTTCAGAAAACTAACCAACGCACTGATGGAGTGTGACAATGTATACAATGTTCCACACCTATCGTCCTCCATCTCTACAAAGAATGAAGAGAGGTGCATTTTCTTATCTCTTTTTGGGGGCCAAAGTGGGTCATTATAATCATAGTTTCTTTTCTTTTCCTTTCTCTTTTCTTTCCTTTCCTTTTCCTTCTTTCTTTTCTTCCTTCTTTCTCTTCCTTCCTTCTTTCCTTCTCTCCTTCCTTTCTTTTTCTTCCTTCCTTCTCTCCTTTTTCTTCTTTCCTGTCCTTCTCTCCTTCCTTTCTTTTCCCTCCCTCCTTCCTTCCTTCCTTTCTTTCTTCTTTCCTTCTCTCCTTTCCTTTCCTTCTTTCCTTCCTGTCCTTCTCTCCTTCCTTTCTTTTCCCTCCCTCCTTCTTCCTTTCTCTCTTCCTTCCTTCCTTTCTTCCCTTCCTTCCTTTCTTTTCCTTCCCTCCCTCTTTCCTCCTTCCATTTCTTTCTTTCTTTCCATTCATAACTAAATCAACATTATTGACTCATATTGAGTTTGCAGTCCACTGAAATCCCCAAGACTTTTTCCAGACAAACCATTGTCTAACTGTGCCTCCCTAAGTCTTTCAAAGTCAACTTCTTAAACCTGAATGTAAAACTTTCCTTTTTCCCTTTTGAGTTTCATCTTATTAGATTTGACCTAATTTTCTAAGCCATAACGAACATTTTGGATACTGTCATTCAGTGTATTAGTTATCCCTACTAGCTTTGTGTTTTGCAAATGATAGCTGAATGGGATGAACTTTCTTAGGGTTCAGTCTTGCTGATATTTCTTGGGAGCATCCCATTTACCTCTTCTAGGAGTTCAGAGAGGGCCAAAAAGTGGATCCCAATATCACTGCATGGGAGAAACTGAGGCAAAGAAGAAGAACCTAAGTGACCTGGACTTTGTTCCCTACTGCCCTCTCTGACTAACAGGGAGGCTGGGGTGGGGGATAGTAAGAGTTATGTGCCAAATCCTACAGATTACTGTGGAGGTAGGATCCAAGCCCCTCAGTTTACAGAAGAAAACTAAGCTGCGGAGAGGTGAATGGATTGGCTGAAGATCACATAAGTAAACAACAGAGCTGGGACTCAAATCTGACTCTTCTGCCTCCAGACCCAGGGCTCTTTCCACTGTATTAATGGATTGCTTCAGGATTGTCAATCTGATACTATTGAATAGCCTTGGGAAGTCTGGGGAACTGCTGGGAGAAGGGATGAAGAATCAGAGATTATGTCCCAAGCTGAGGCCAGTGTAGGAGGGTAGCACATGTGCCTGGCATACCTTGGGCTCTCCCAGTGCTGGCTCTCTGCATGCCAGCCGATGAATCAATCACTACACTATGATAATAGCTCAATTTTTACATATCTTTAAGGCTCCCAAAGAACTTTCTTTACAACCACCCGGTGAGATAGGTAGTTGTTATACCCATTTTTTACAGATGAGGAATTCACAAAAGTTCAATTACTTTCCAAAGACAATGCAAGCTGTATTTGTTTGAAGACATGGACACAGGGCTCCTAACTCCAAGGCTAGAGCTCTTTGTAACTCATCACAGTGCCTCTCAAGGAATCATGTTTGCAATTCCTAGCTATTATTAACTCAGAGGCCTTCCCTGGGACCTCTCTATGGCTGTGATTAGAACTGGTGCTCGGGTTTTCCAGGTCTCCTGGGGGGTGATGGGCAGTCTGTTCCAACTACACAAATAACTCCTCCCTGCAAACACTACAGCCCAGCAGCACCACATGCACACGAGTAACCTGTGTTTTGTCTCAGTTTTAACTTAGCAAGAGGCTGTGGGGCATAATGCAAATAGTTAGAGGACCTAGTCTGGGCTCTGCCACTAACTAACCTCCCTGGGCTTCAGTTTCCTCATTTCTAAAATGATAATAATAGAACATATTTTTCATAGTACCTTAAATAATAATGGCTAGTATTTATATAGCACTTTATAAATATTCTCACAGCAGTCCTTGGAAGCAAATGCTATTATTATTCCCATTTTATAGATGAGGAAACTGTAGCAAAGTTTAAGTGACTTGCCCAGGGTCACATAGCTAGTAAGTATCTGAGGCTGGATTTGAATTCAAGTCAAGAAGACTCTAGGAACCGTGCTCTGTCTGTGAGATAGGTAGTACAAGTATTATTAATTTCATTTGCTAAATGAAGAAACTGAGACTCGAGGAGTTTTAGTGACTTGCTTAGGGTCACAAGGAATCATCAACACAGCTCAAGTAAGAAACTGGTTCCCCCACAGGATTAGCTATTACCTGTGTATCTGCTGCAGTGGGTGACCCCTGCCTAGGCTCTAGTAGACAAATTCATAGGAAGGTGGGAGCAGGGATGATGGGCCCTCATAGGTAGAAACAGAAGGATTGGGGCAAGGGATGAAGTCAGGGAAAGGACAGGAAGAGCTGTAAGTGGGGAGCTTGGTAGATTCCCTCACCTGACTCTTGAGGGGAGATTCAAAGTCCCCGGATTTCCAGTTGTTCCTAGAATGCCCCACTCCTGACTTCTACTCCTCCTCATCAGGACTGCTCAGAACCCACAGACATACCTCCTTCCCCTTGGTTCTAAGTGGACTAGAGCTAGAACCTAGCTCTCCCGCTGAGCAGCCTAGCACCTTTTCTGTTACAATAGGTGTTTTCTTCTCTCTCTCTCTGTCTCTTTTTTTTTTATAATAAGAGTTCTTAACTGGGGTGCATGAACTTGTGTTTAAAAAAAAGCTATTTTAATAACTGTGTTTCAATATAACTAGTTTTCTTTTGTATTGTATTTTATGTATTTAAAAACCTTTTTCTGAGAAGGGGTCAGATAGGCTTCACCAGACTGCCAGAGGAATCCAGGACAGGGAAAAAAAAAAAGAAAAGAAAAACAAGAGGTTAAGAAGCTTGTACTCTAGTGCTGATTTTTAAGGTTGTTTCTTGGAGGACAAAAATTGTGCATTTATGTACCCATTATGAACCTCAGTCCCATCTCTGTTCTTAAGGATAACTTAGACCTTTGATAGCTTCCAATTACATTTGTAACCCCAATTCTGATTTTGGCTAGAGCCTCCACCTGGGGATTGAATCTTACCTCCAATCTCCAACATTCCTCACTAAATATAGACTGTCCTAGTTACCTCTTCTTCCCATTAAAACAACAACAACAAACCTAGTGTCTCATATTCAAATCCAGAATTCTGAGTTCCTAGACAATCTTATCCTAATAATCAGCAAAAGCCTTTCCTGGCCCTTTTCTATTCCTAGAGGTCGAGAATAATAATAATTCCCATTAATACAATGTTTTCCACCTGACAAAGATCTTGTGAAGCCAATGGTATGTGCTGGTATCTTAATTTTACAGATGAGAAGATACTTTTAGAGATATAAAGTGATTAGACTAGAGTCACATAACCAGTAACACCTGACATTTGTAAAGCCCTTTTTGATTTACAAAGCACTTAATAACGATTAACTCATTTGATTATCACAATAACTCAGAAAGGCAGGTTCTGTAGGAATTGTCATTTATGTTTTACAGGTGAGGAAACTGAGGAGCAAAGAAGTTAAGTGATTTGACCGCAGCACATAGCCAGTGAGTAACAGAAGACAATTCAGAACCAGGTCTCTGCTAAAGTCAAGGTCCCTGGATTTTCACTATTTAGTTATTAAGTGGAATAGTGACTTGAAACTCTCTTGATCCCTACTCTGGTACTATTTCTATCATATAAGACTTCTGGACTACTCACCGCATTGATGGCTAGATTTCCCCTGATGTCAGGTGGAGTGAGCTCATGGAGAAGGGCAGCCCCAGCTACAGCCCCCAGGATCTGGGCAGCCACGTAGAAGGTAGCTCGGAGGAAGGAGACGTGGCAGCCCACCAGACAGGCTACAGTCACAGCTGGGTTAATGTGGGCTCCGCTCACATGGCCCAAGGTTTGCACCAGGGTGCCAATGGCCAGACCAAAGGCAAGAGAGATCTGCAGGACAGAGGGCTGAGCATGAGGCCAGTCGAGGGCTGACCCCAGGCCAAAGAAGACGAAGAGGAGTGTGGCCAAGAACTCTGCACAGACAGCCCGAGAGAAGGCTAAGGAACGCAGCTCCCACATCCTTTGGGCTGGGGCCCCACTTGGAGGCTATGAGAGATATAGAAGGACTCAAGTGACAGAGGTTTTTCAGGCAGTCTCTGGAGAAAGCTAGGATTGGGGCATTTATAGAGCCATCTAAGGCACTGGCTTGGGCACAGGGGGAAAATGAGGGGCGGGGAGTAAAGCTGGTGTCCAATAACCTGGCTTTTTGGTAGCCACACTCACCCCCACCTTTTGACTGCTGCCAGCGTGGTTATCACCCCATCTTAGCCTTCACAGCTGACTAAAGTTCCCCATTAATAAGTCCTAGATCACTGCAATATCTCCCTCTTTTCCTTGTTTGTTCTTCTCTCTTGCTGTGGATGGCCTCTGGCCCTCCGTCCCTGGGCACTTCCTTCTCCCCAGGTACATACCAGTGAAGGAGAAACTCTGGAGGTCATTCAATTCAATTCAATTCAGGATTTTTTTTTAAGTGTGTACTACATGCATGGTACTGTACTAGACTCTGGAGATGTAAAGACAAAAACAGTCTGTTCTTTCAGAGAGCTTAATAGCTCACATTTAAAGTTTGCAAAGGTGCTTTATTATCTCATTCAGAGTTCCCCAAAGTGGACAATACCACCCCATGGGGAGCACTGGACCAATGGGGGGTAGTAGCCCCAGGTGCAATTGGGGAGCATTGAATAAAAATAAGGGGGAGTTGGAAGCATAAGGAAAGGAGATAAGAAAAATTGGAAAAACCATGTGTATATGTTTCATCTGTTGTGTAACAGAGGTAAAGTCATGGTGATTACATTATTTTCCAAATAAACACACAAAATGCAAGTTATAACCAATCAGTGGTCAAGTCCTCCAACAGGTCTTAACAAGCAGGTGTTAGCAGGCTAGCGAGGAAATCCAACATGCATCAGCAAGAACATGTGTGTGTAATGACTTGTTTACCATACTATACTATATGGTTACATGATGCGATATTACATCATCAAAATTTCAATGCAGGAAAAACCCCACAAATTTACAATAAACTATTAAATTTAAAATGCATCATTTAAATATATATTGTATATTTTTTGAAATGATGCAAATTTCAAAAAAATAAAGCAGCTATTAAAGGGTTAAAGAAAGTAGATTTCCAGCGGGGGGGGGGGGGGGGCTCTTGGTAATTTTTTTTTTTTTTGTGAAGACAGCAGTAGGCCAAATAAGTTTGGGAATCTCTGTTCTACATGGTCAAGAATGGAGACCAAAAGGTGGCACAGTGGACCAGGAGGACCTGAGTTCAAATCTGGCCTCAGGCACTTGACACTTACTAGTTGTATGATTCTGGGCAAGTCACTCAACCCCAATTGCCTCACCAAAAAGCAAAAAAAAAAAAGGAAAGAAAAAAAAAGAATGAAGAACAAACAACAACAACCTACTAAGTCTGGGGAGCCGGGAAATATTCCTGTAGGAGAGGGTTGTGTTACAGAAGTCCAACAGAAGAAAGAGGATTCAGGAAGACATCCCCACCCCTGCCTTCTGACAGCGTCAAAAACTGGAGAAGTCAAGTAGAACGAGGACTGAGAAAAAGACATTGTATTTAGCTGTTAAAAGATCTCAGACAGAGCAGCCTCAGTAGAACAGTTAGGTTAGAAACCAGATGGCAAGGAGTTGAGAAGTGAGTGGAAGGTAAAGAAATGCAGGCAATGAGTGGAGATGGCCCTTGCCAATGGTGTAGAGAATGGTAAGGTCAAGTAAATATTTTTTGTATTGCTTTGTTTTAAGGGTGGAAGAGATCTGGGCATGTTTGTAGGCAACAGGGAAAGTGAATAAGCACATATTGAAGATGGGAGAGGGACTGGTCCAAACGGCCAGCTCCCAGAGAGTTGGGGATCAAGAGAGGAGAGGGTGGGACCAAGAATAAAAGTAGAGGGATTGACGTTGGCAAGGAGAAAAGCCACCTCTTCCCTAGAGACTAGGGCAAAGAAGGGGAGAATTGGGAATGATGGAGAGCAGATTTTGGGGTACAGAACAGAGAAAAAGGATCTTGAGATGGATGAACTCTGTTTAGCATCTGTGGTCCTCTACTAAGAGGGAATAAGAAAGAGAAGGAATAGAGAGACTGAGGAGAGAAGAATTTGGAATAGCCCCTGAGGAAAGCATGTTAAATAATTAGGGAGGAATGAAAGGATTGCTTTATGTCTGTGAGGGCTCAGTGGAGATTTCTCTAGCAGTATTCAATGGCAGCGAACAGAAGAGGAGGGTGATGTTTGAGGTAACCAAGGGTTGGTGTTTGTCAAGGTGTGACTGGTAGCAGGACAGCAGGGCACACAGCAATAACTAAAAGGGATGGATATTTCATAGTATAACTCCTCCATAAACAGATCCACAGTTTTCTTTCTTTTTGTCAGGGTTTGTATTATTTTCTTTTCTTTTTAGCATTCATTTAAAAATTTTGAGTTCTAAATTCTTTCTGTCCCTTTAGCCCTTCCCTGAGAAGGCAAGCAATATATTCACGTGAAATTATGCAAAACATATTTCTATATTGGCCATGCTGCCAAAAAAAAAAAAAAGCGAGAAAAACAACGTGAAAAAACATTCTTCAATCTGCACTCAGAGTTCTCTCTCTGGAGGTGGATAGCATTTTTCATCATGAATCCTTTGGAATTGTCATGGATCATTGTATTGCAGATCCACATATTTCAAAGAAAACAAAGTTCAAAGTCAGTAAAAGCAAGACTAATATAATGAACTCTTCCAGCTGACAGTGAATGCAGTGCCGTTTTTATTTAAAATGGTCTGTAAAAACGAGGTCAACGAGCTTGTTGAATTTCAAATCTTGACTTGGGTACAACCTGTCACCATTATCATCAGCTCTTCTTAAGCTCATGACACAGATGAATTGTGTAATCTGCAGAATTTCAGTACGAAGTACATAAGCTCAAAACTAAACAATCTTTTGTAAAAGTATTATAATATGTATTTTATTTCTCAATGTCATTCATCTTGATAAGTACAATTGTATCAGGGACCATCCCATGGACCATACACATACACAGGGCTGGGTCTGTGTCTCAGTCCCTTTGAGTCAACATGGGTTCTAGCACTTTACTAAAGGATATATATGACTAATAGATATGGGTTGATCCTTTGGTCTTTGTTATGGGCAGAAGAATGTGTCAAAGAGGATTGCCAATTGAGCTAAGAAGAGCTGCCCACTCTGTGCTGCAAGGAGAGATGGATCTGGTCCCTTTGAAAGCAGCCTCTTTGTTGGGGTACAACCAACATCAGCTCTCCTTTTGACTTCTATGGGGGAGCAAAGGACTTTTCTCTCCTGCCCCAACCTAGCAGCAATGGCAACCCACAGTTTAAACACATTACAATAGTGACTTGCTTGTCTAGGTAATCCTGAAACAGTTATCTTTGGATAGCTGCCTTTTCTGTTTTGTGTTTCTTTTCCTAAGTATCAGTCCCAGAAAAGTGATCCTGAGAAATGGATGTTTCTAGTTTTCATGGCTACCATTTGAGTTTGAGAGAGTCATTGAATTGGATTACCTAGTTTGGGGTGCTCCCTCCTTGGAGAAGATGACCATGACTAGGACGATGAATCACACATGCCTGGTTGGCCAGAAGATATGGACCTTGAATTGCCACTCATAGTACGGATCTAATGTGAATACTGAAATAACTATTCAGCAGCTGGGAGTCTTTAATGCCTGGAAGAGTTAAATAGAAATGAGGCATTATAGTGTATGTTTTAAATATGTGTTAGTACACATGTATAAGTCTTATAGTGCATATTCTAAATATTTGTAAATGAGTGCTTATAGTTCTTTGTGTTTTAAGCATTTCTTTTGTTGTAGAGGAAATCAATTCCTGATACCTACTACTTGGTACATTTAAATAACTTTTCTAAAAGGGACCATGCTAATCCCTTTTGGGGAAACTCTAGATAGAAGACATATCTAAGTTTTTTTTAAAAGGAGATTTCTTTTCCATAGGGCTCCCAGTTGGAGTCATAATGTGAGTGTGAAAAAAGCCCAATCCCTTTTTTTTTGGAGTCAGGCTTACCCAAGACTGAATCTGGTTTACTAGAGTCCAAAGTCAGAGTCTTATATGTTAGAGGAATGTTTCACAATATAATAAGTTGGTTTCCAAAAAATCTGCAACTTAAAAAAAAATTGAAACCCAAAACAATTATGGATAATTACTTTAAATTTTAAAGAATTAAAGTTAATTATCTTTGATTTTTCTTTCTAATTAAAAAACAAAGTTTTACTGATATCTTTTGTTTTCACATTGCATTAATTCCCTCTTGTATTCCTCCCCTTGTCCATTCTGTGCCTAATTTTAAGAAAAGTGAAATAAGATCTCTTTGTGATGGGCTTTACCTTGGGGCTCCACTAATCCTGATTCGTGAATAGTTCAAATATGGCCCATTATATCAGGCTGACTGCCTCAGACATACTTCACTTTATTTCCTTATCATCTCTTCATCAGTCATTTTGCTGCCTAGACCTACAAGATTTAACCTTTGCAGCTCCAAGTCTCCCTCCCTGGGGCCCCTGAAGTCCTAATTGGTGACTATCTCAGCCGCTTCAGTAATGTCTCATTTTCCTTCCCAGTCATTGTCTTGCAAGCTACTTTGCTAGCCACTAGCACTTCTTGGTTCACCCCTTCCTCTCCCTCTCCTCACTTTCTAGTTGTGGAACTATAATCAAATCAATACTGCCACTGCCACTGCCACTGCCACTGATAAGGGTGTACACATATAGCTTCCTCATGACTCCCCTCGCTACCCTTTTAACTCTTTAAAACAAAATACCCATTTCTGACCAATAGTCCTTTATATGGACTGACGCCTCCATTAGAATGTAGGCTCCTTGAGAGCAGGCATGGACTTTTGTTTCTTTTGTATCTTAACACAGTGTTTGGTACATGATAAATATTTAATGCTTTCTTATTCATTCATAAAGACATAACCAGTTTGAGAAAATCTACAGGTTGAAACTAATAAAAGTATACCAGAGTTTTAGGGTCAAACATGTAGCCTATATGGATGGTCACTTCATTCTGCTGCATAACTCATTGCCATATTCATTCTCTCCTCCTGGGTCATATGATAGTTAGGGAGAATATTCTGTTATTTTCCTATCAGTTGCTAAAATTGCAATTAATTAGCTCTGAGGCCCCATCTTAGTGTATTAAATATTGTTTGTTTAACAAACTAGAGAAATTCTTTTGCATATGAGCATTACTCATCTCACTATATACATAAAAATGTTTTAAACATTAAAGTTACTGCTGATGTAATTGATTAACAGTATAATGCAGAATAAAATGAAGATATAAGTAATTATTTATAATGTTTTAGCTATGAGAAATATTATACCCAGAGTTGCCTCTAACCATCGCTCTTGATATCTGTTCACTTCTGGAACATCATCTCACTATTTCAGTCTCCAGATAGCAGTCAGAGTTTTTCGAGAATTCCCTTTTTGGTGTTTCTACACAAGATAAAAATTAAAAGTTCAATCAGATAAAAAATTCTCTTCATTTGCTCTCTCTCTGTGCCTCATTCAGTCTTTCAACAGCCACAAAAGGTTATAATTTCTCTAGCATGTCAATTTCTCAAGATCCTATTACCTATTTAAATTTTTTTCTTAAATTTTGAACTTAAGCACCAAAACCCCTCAGTGTTTCCTTACACATAGCAGAACACAAAAAGAGGATTTTATATAAAAACCATGAATCTCCATTTTATACTACTTGTTTTAACACATATACACATACATTTATGCTATATATGTGCACATATACATATATGTTTGTATATGTGTGCATATATATCATTACACATGTAATAGAAGTATGACACATGTGCAGAGGGCCTGTGATATCATCTCTTCTTGTAGAGAGTCCTTGATTCCAGGAGAATCATGATGATGTGTAAAGAAAATGCCTTGGGGACCCTGTGGAGCCTGTGAAGACATCTTGTAACTGATTCTGGTTAACTGACCATATATTGAATAGAGGGATCATTGATTGGCAACAGAGGAATTCAAAAAGGTTTATCATCATGAGCAACATCTTTTGTCTCACTCATTCTTGAGGGATCTCAGCAACCCTTTTATTCATGGAATCCAGTGAGAGAGCATGCCTGGCACATAGTAGGCACTTAATAAATGCTAATTAGCTGACTAATTGTAAGACCACATCTTTTGCCATGTGGAATATTGTATTCCAAGATCTCCTCTCATTTTAAGTAGATACTGCCAGGTCCTGTGTGATCCTGACTAGTTTGTTGGTACTTGAATGGTTTCTTTCTGGATGCTTGCAGTGTTTTCTTTGACTTGTGAGTTCCAGATCTTATTTATGACATTCCTGGAACTTTGTCTTTTGGAGTTCCTTTCAGGAAGTTGTTGGCAGGTTCTTTCCATCTTTATTTTACCTGCTGGCTCTAATAGACCTCAGCAGTTTTCATTTATGATTTCTTAAAATGTGGTGTCTAGTTTTTTTTTTTTTAATTGTAATTTCCAGAAAGTCCACCAAGTCTTAAATTCTTTCTCCTTGACATGTTTTTTCAGGTCAGTTTTTTTGATGTCATATTTCTTCAATTTTTTTCCCATTCTTTTTTATTGTATTCTGGCATTTCTTGCCACCTCATGGAGTCATTTGTTTCTTCTTGGTTTATCTTAGTTTTCAGGGAGTCCATTTCTTGAGTAAGTTTTATTGTCTTTTAAATGACTTACTCTCTTCACAATTCTTTTCTCCAGAGCCTCTATATAATTTTCTTTCTCTTGCTTTATTTCTTCTAGGAATTCATGTAAGTCCAGGATGGAAAATTAATTTTTTTCCTTTGAATCTCTGCTTGCAATTTTTACGGAGTTACTCTCTTTTTGACATCTCTAGATTTGTGACAATTTTTCATATTGATTAATATCTTCTTTGCTTTACTCATCTCTCCAGTTTTAGTTCCTGAATTGAGTCTTTGTGCCAGGGCTAGGTTCTTCCCTCTGCTGAACTTTTGGGTGGGTTGGTCAATCCTACCTGGGTTCCTATGTTGACCTTCACTTCCTGCAGTTAGACCCCTTTCCCCCTCATCCCCCATGTTGGATCTTTAAGGTTCAGACCACTGCATGTATAAGGCCATCTCTAGTGTCTCAAGAGAGGATTGTTAGGGACCTTAGTGCTGCTGGGCCAGGAGTATTTTGGTCTGAGTATTAATGCATCATTAATCATTAATGCATCATACTGAGTCTTCCAAAGTCCTTACCCTGGTAGATGGCTCAGGAGAGTGAGGCTGGTGACTTTTGCACAGCCTAGCCTCACTCAAATCCAATTCACTTGCAAGTCATGAAACCACTTTCCTGATGCCATGGTCCTCTTTGAGAACAAAAGACAAACAACAACAACAACAACAACCTTATCCTGATGTTTCCTGACAATTTTGAGGATTTTTCAGAGGACTCTCTACTCTCGCTGCCTCTGGACACAGAGCTTTGCAGACTCCATGGGTCCCTGGCTGCATTGGAAGGGTACCATACAATGATGCTGTCTTCGCTGGCAGGAGCTCTTTACTATTTTCTGTGAGCTTCTGGCTGGCTTTTGTGTGCAATTCTGAATTGGAGGAAGCATTTATTATAATTTCTTATTGGATTTCTTGATCATTGTTCAGTCTGGTTCTAACTTCAGAGCTTTGCTGTAGTGGTTATGTGGGAGCTGGGCAGTCAGCCTCCTATTCAAGAAGCCATTTTGGTAATGTCAGGACTTTATTGCCTTTTAATGATACAGTAATGATATCTATGGTCTCTGTGGGAGAAGCTATTGAAGGTGGTATTATGAAGCAAAGATAATAGAGTCAGTTTAAGTAACAGAACTACAGAAATACAAAGAAAGCTTAAATTCAGAAGATACAATCCGCTATATTATCATTAGGATTCACAAGTACTGTTAATGATAGAGATGAAAAATCATTGTGCTTGTATAATCAGAATATGTGGCAGGCCCCTGTGGTCTACTGTGGCTGGTACATACATTATGGAGTGCTGAGCCTGCTCCCTGGCCACTTCTGGGGAAACATGCTCAGCTGGGAAACATTTGATGCTCTGTAATGACACAACAAATTCTGAGCAGTCCTTTGATTTCTCTGCTCTCTCCTTCATGATAGCTATGGGGCCTGGGCAGTGTGTCATTTTAAAATGAGAAACAACTTCTGTTCTCTCTTTTCATTTAACTCTCCAGTACATGCGGCATAAACTAACTCTGGGACTTCTTTTTTGAGGGGTAGAAGAAGGATGCACTTGGAGCGTGGTGACTTCAAGCAGATGTCAATGGACACATGTCCTGCCTAGGCAAGCCTGAGCCTGGACCTTGGGCTTCTAACTGCCTCATCTGTTTTGTGTTCCCTGAGCATAGGTGACTGAGCTGTGATCTTGACATAAACATGTCCAACCTTGGAGTCAGTCCCATGAGTTCAAGTTGATAGCACCTGGTTAGACAGAGCTGACCAATAGTAGCAGGAGTATTTTGAAATAACACTGTTCTTGGAGAAGATTCTCATGAAAAGGAGTCCTAGCCTGGCTTATTAGAACACATGGACTTTGCGAAAGTTGTTTGGACAATGTGAAGGTGAAATTATAACTTAGCAGTCTCCAAAAATGTCTCATGTTTGGGTGTTTTAAGTATGATCCTCTCAGGAGAATATAATAGTAGTTTTAAATTATCATGACTTAAGTCCTTAAGAGTCAGGGCACCCAGGATTGAGTCTACATCCTTGTAAGCCTGAGGTGCCTTGTTGGAGCCCCTGGGTTGTTTAGAACAATTTTATGGGGAAAATCTCCTCTTGAAAATTGGAGTTGGAGGATATTTTTTAACTGAGTACTCTAAATAAATGAATGCAAGATCTTCATTCATACTAGAATTCAAAAAAACAAAATAATGGATTTTATGGAAAAGTGAGAACAATGGTTAATAAATTTAAAAAATAAAATTTTTACATCATTTTTAATTTTTAAAAAATTTCAGCTTTGTGAATGAAACAGAAGAAAGTAAAGACCTGTTTACTTATCCTGTGACTACAGAAGAATTTTTTATTTGATTTTTAAAAGTTTTTATTGACATGTCTTATTTTTATATCACATTCATTTTGAAATATATTTGTCCCCCTCCCCAATGAGCCATCTTTTGTAATGAAGAATTTTTTAAAAGAGACAGAAAGAAGAGGAAAAAAGCAGTTCAGTAAAGATAACTAACCCATCAATGGAGTCTCACAATGTATTGTTGTTAAGTTGTTTCGGTCATGTCCAGCGCTTCATGACCTCATTTGGGGTTTTCTTGGCAAAGATACTGGAGTGGTCTATTTCCTTTTCCATATGAGGAAACTGAGATAAACAGAGGTTAAGTGACTTGTCCAGGGTCTTACAGCTAGTAAGTGTCTAAGGCTGAATTTGAATTCAGGTCTTCCTAACTCCAGGCCCAGTGCTCTATCCATTGCACCACCTAGCTTCCTCTGATAATGTAGGCAATATTCCATATCCACAGTCCTCCATCTCTTCAAAGAAAGGAAAGAAATGCTTTTTCTTTTGGGGAGCCAAGTTGGGTCATCATAATTGCGTAGCATCCAGTTTAGAGTTTTTCCTCCATTTACATTATAGTGTTTGTATATATCATTTTATTGTTTCTGCTCCCTTCACTCCACATCTGTTCATATAAGTCTTTCCATGCTTCTCTGAATTCTTCACAGTCATTGTTCCTTACAGTGAAGTGATATTCCATTACATTTATGTACTGCAATTTGTTTAATTACAGTACATCTCAATCAGTCAGAGATCTGCTTCATTTCCAGTTCTTTGCTACAGCAAATGTGCTGGATGAATATTGTGGCGTGTATCTTATTTTCTTTTAAACACCTAGATATTTTAAAATATGAATAGATGATGAACTCATTTGTCTTGGACAAATATGATGCATTTGATCTTACTCTATTTGAACAAGAATAGTTAATAATCTCGTAATAGCAGACTTGTTCATAGACTTATAATAGCTTGTTTAATGTTGAAGCAAGCATTTAAGATCTGAAAATTTTCATTTATTTTGGCTAAAGATGAAAGAGAGATTTTTTTCATCCATCAAAAGAATAAAAAGTTTACCATCATTTATAATATTTTATTTGTATGAAATACAGTTTTCTGCTGTTGCTATTATAAAGACAAAATATTAATCTTGATTAGTATTTAAAAAGGAATTACAAATAGCAATTTCACCACTGAAATTATGTTTTGAAAAATTTTGCAATGGAAAACAACACCTATGGTTTTTATGGTTTTGTGGTTATTATTTACATAAATTTGAAAGGGGGAGGATTGGATGTGTGATTTCATTGGCACAGGGAAATCCTGCTGAAATAACTTTCTCTGTCAATGCAGATTAACAACTGTTCAGCAAATTATAGTTTTATAGAAAATTATCTGGTGGCACTGACAGATTAAGTGATTTGCCTAAGGTTATGTATAGTCCGAGGTAGAACCTGAACACAAATGTTGGTTGAGTTCACTACAGATTCATCTTATTTAATCTCAACTAGGCCATCACTGTAGAAAATCCTTTTGTTCTCCCCAAATTGATTATTGAGCTCACTCTCCATAGCAGCTTTTCCAAATCTTTTCTTCTTGGGCAGTTAGGTGGCAGAGTGAATAGAGCACCCATCCTAGAGTCAGAAGGACATGAGTTCAAATCTAACCTCAGATACTTACTAGATGTGTGACCCTGGCAAGTCACTTGATCCTGATTGCCTCAGAAAAACTCAGAATCAAATTTTCTCTTTAATCAAGTCTCCCACTCTTCCTCCTTGCTTCTCAACAAAGGATCTCCTCTCATGCTTTTCTAAGGAAGGAGGCAGTGATAAGCTCCCTCTTCTCCTCGAGTCTATACTTCAAAACCTGTGTCATCACCCTGTATTCTCTCCTCTTTCACTCTAGTTTCTAATGAAGAGATGACCCTTCTCATCACAAAAGACAGACCCCCGATCTCATCCCCTGCTGTCTTATTCCTAGAGGAGACTTATATATGCTTAAAAATCCTTCACTTAATCCTACCATTTCCTCCATTTATCCTCCCATACCTTTCCTTTTCAAAACCTAAGAAAGCTGTGTAAACTAGTTGTCACCATTTCCTCCCTTCTTCATTTGTCAGCTCCCTGAAATCTGGCTACTGATCTCATCACTTAATTAAAGCTGTATTCTCCAGCATTATGAATGACTTCTTAGTGGCCAAATCCAATGGTCTTTGACAGATTGGAGTAGGGGTGGAGAAACAAATCAGAAGTTATTACACAGTTCAGGTTACTTCTGAATTGTTAAATTTGATGAGCCTTTTCTCAAGTCTCATCTTTCTTGACTTCTCTGAAGCATTCGAAGCAGTTGACCACCTCTTCCTCTTGAAAACTTTTTCTTGTCTGGGTTTTCATGACACCATTCTCTCTTGGTTCCTCTTACTTATCTAATTGATCCTCCTTTGCTAGATTATCATCCATCTCCTGTATCCTTATTGTGTTTTCACCCCAAGGCTCTCTTCTGGTGCCTCTTTTCTCTCTCTGCAGTCACTTTTGGTTCCATTGTGTGCAATTATCTTTAAGCAAATGTCTTCTAGAGCTGCCTACTCAACCCAAGTCTTTTTCCTGAACTCCAAGCCCCCATCACTAACTAGCTGCCTATTGGACATTTCAAACTGAGTGTCCTGGAGATATTTCAGATTCAACCTGCTCCAAACTGAACATTATCTTTTCCCCAAAACCTGGCCCTCTACCTAACTCTCCTATTTCTGTTGAGAGCACCACCATCCTTCCATTTTTTCCATATTTGTAACCTCAGTATTCTCCTTAACTTTTCACTCTCCCTTACCCTTTATATCCAAACAAATGCTAAATGTTGCATTTTCTACTTCCACAACATCTCTTGCATCTTTTCCTTTCTCACATAGGTCACTAATGTAATTCAGGCCTTCTTCATCTCTCACCTAGATTATTGCAACAGCTTCCTAACTGTTCTCCTTGCCTCAATCTCCTTTCTACTTAGATTCATCCTCCAAATGACTGCCAGAGTGATTTCCCTTAAGCACAGATCTGACCATGTCACTCAACTACTTAATAAATTTCTGTGGCTCCCTTTTGCCCTATAGTCAGGAATTTATTAGTTATGGTTTATCTTTCAAAGCCTTTCACAACTTATCTTCAACGTGTATTTCTACCCTCATACATTATTCCTCTTCTAGCACTTTACATTGCAGTCAAAATGGCCTTCTCTCTGTTCTTTACACTTGGTACTTTTATCTCCCATGTCCACGCCTTTGCACTGGTTGTTTCTCCTGGGTGGAATTCAAATCTTTACTCCCGCCTTATAGAATCCTTCACTTCCTTTCAAAATGCAGCTCAAGCACCAGCTTCTACACAAAGCTTTTCCTAGTCCTTCCCGAGGCTAGTGCCTTCCCTCCCTGACTATCTTGCATTGAACTGCCTTGTCTATTTTAGATTCATTCTGTATGCACTTCTTGTCGTGGGAGCAATATTTCCCTGGACTCTGCTATTAAAGATGGACTAACTTTTTCTGGAGCCCTACCCCACATAGGTTGGGCTAGTTCTTTTTCTTAAGAAGTCTCTCTTTGAGACTTGACTGGCCAAGGAGACGGCCTAGGTACTTAACATGGTTTTCTGGTTTCCTGAGTACAAAAGGCCACAAGGCCCTAGTGTCTTCTCTGTGAGGCTTCTGATCCTGGACCAACAGCATAACTAACACTGGGAAGCTATGCTTAAGTATATCAAGTATATCATTCTTGAAAATTCTAACCTCTTGTTAACTATGGAATGATCTGCAAGATTCTTACTTTAGGGGCAGTTAGGTGGTGCAGTGGATAGAGCACCAGCCTTGGATTCAGGAGGACCTGAGTTCAAATCCAGCCTCAGACACATAACACTTACTAGCTGTGTGGCCCTGGGCAAGTCACTTAACCCCATTGCCTAACCAAAAAAAAAAAGAAAAAAATTCTCATTTTATTCCAGTACTGGACCTAAGCTACCAAAGGACAGACCTTCCTGAAACAAGCCCAGTCCACCACAACTTATGTATGTCTAACAATTAGAACCGCCTCTGGCCCCGGAGTGCTGGGATGCTATACCCTCTTCCTCTCCACTAAGGGATTTTTCTGCTCTAGACTGATGTACATGGTTCAGACCACCAGGCTCTGGGGAGCCTGACTACATAAAAGAAGGGTCAGATTCCTTTTCCCTTACTATTTAGCTTGTTATACACCACTTGAGAGCTCTGAAAAAAATTACGTATAGCTTAGGTTAAGCTCACATCTACCTTCTCTCCAAAGTAGATAAATACTTAATGTAGAATGAGGATCAGGGATAGGACAGCTATGTATTTACTCTATGCCATTGATGTGTGTGTGTGTGTGTGTGTGTGTGAGAGAGAGAGAGAGAGAGATAGACAGAGACAGAGACAGAGACAGAAAGAGAGACAGAGAGAGAGAGACAGAGAGAGAGAGAGAAAGAGAGAGAGAGATAGAGACTTCTTTGGTAGCCTAGTAAATCCTATGATCCCATTTTCAGAATGATGTTCTTAAATGTATAAAATAAAATACTTAGAATTATGAAGGAAACCAGTTTTATTGAAATCCAGCTACAAAATATTTTTAAAAGAAGTTCATAAACACCAAGTTAAGAACCTCTGCCCTATACAAAAGAAATGCTTAACACATATGAGACCCAGATCAGCTCTTCACACAAATAAAGATAGACCTAAATAATTAGAGAAATGCTAATTGCTCATAGGCTGTCAAAATAACAAAAATGACAAAACTGCCTAAATTAATGTAATCATTAAGAATCATACTGATTACAATACCAAAGGATTACTTTATAGAATTAGAAAACAATTATAACAAAATTCAGCAACTTTTAACTACAATTATACTCTCCTGGGAGGTTGATTCTTAAAAAAAAGATCAAAACACAAAGCCTTTTGTGGGACCACTGAATAGACATTTTTACATTTCACTTTGGCTCTGTACTGTCCAAACAATTCTCTCCAGGTTTATATTTTTGGCAAGCCAGGCCAAAGACTGAGCCTTTCTTGCTGTTAATGCAAAAATACTTCCTGTCACCAGTCAGTTCCAAGTGACCCAAGATCTCCAACCTTCTGAACTCACAAGGTTGTCTCCTAAATGGGAAACACCCATTCTCAGGATTGCTGTTTGGACGCCTATATTCAGGAACTAGACCTACACTGGTATTGGACTTAGGATTTCATCGGTAAAGGGAACCCTAGGTGGAAAAGCTCACTTTTCTGCAACTTACAGTCATAGAAAGTTGATAAGTACTGAGAGGTTAGGGTACTTGCCCGAGGGTGACACAGGCAATATGTGTCAGAAATAAAACTTAGTCGTGGTCTTCCTGGTTTTGAAGTCAACTCTTTATCCACTATGCCCCACTGCCTCTTGTAACAAGGACAGGAAATACAAGGAAAAAAGGCATCTGGATGCAGAGGCTCAAGCTCACTTAAGTTTTGGCTTTTTTTAAAGATCCATTGGGTCTCTGGCTCTTCCTGATCAGTAGCCAATAAGGAGAATGCTTCAGTGACTTGTCCAAGGTCACACAACTAGCATCTGAGGTAGGATTGAAGCCAGGTCTTCCTGACTCCAAGCCCACCACTCTATCCACTACGACAGGTTGCCTCTACCAGATAACGGATCATGTCGCTTCCCTATCTAAATCCCATATTCCTAGGACCTCTCAGAAGCTCTTTGAGACTCAGAAACTTGGAAGATAGAGGGACAGAAGGCTCTCCAGATATCAATTCCCAACTGCATACCAGGCTGCTCCATAGTTCAAACATTAACGTTACAAGATTTTTGACCAGGATCCTAATGCCTGAACTCTCCCTAATCCCTGGAGCCACCTGGGCAACTGGGCTGGGACATTTCTTTGAGTTAGTGAGCTGTGCAGCCTCAGGGAGGCCAAGATCCCTTGATAACCTGGCTCTGTGGACTTCAAGTTCCAGTTGAGCCTCCTCCCGTTCCTGCTACCATATCCTAAGCTTCATGTCTTACTATTTTCCTGTTGGAATAATGTTCCAAGTTCCTGCTCCCCCGTTGTTCCTAAGCAAGCCACGTCCTGCTACGTGCCCAGAAAACCTGACCCCACAAGACAACAGAGGGATGATCTATTGAGAGCCATTTCAGAGCCATTCCTCTCTGTCTCCTTGTCCTCTAAACTCAGAGTCAAAAAGAACATTTACTAAAATAAAATCATCCACAGCTGGCCTACCTTTAAGACTGTAGGATGTGCCTAAGTCTCAGATATCTGGGTTAGAGAGCCATAGACATTAACCTCTCTCCTCTTTCCAGATTAACTTACTCTTTGACAGTACTATTTGCCTTCTTCCTCACACAGACTCTCCCTATATCCTCTTTTCATTTCTCTCCCCTTTTTTCCCATACTGCTTTATGCTCTTCTCTCCTGGAAAGACTTCTGTAACTGCTAGCTTCCCACCACTCTGTTCTTCCTTTCTCTATCCTCCTCTTCCCCCTCGTTGCTTCACTGGGTTTACACTTGTGTCTGTGTCTATCTATGTCCCAGGTATTTGTCCCGTAGCCTTCTTCACACTGGGAGCTCCCCAAGGAGAGAAGTTGTGTCTCTTCTTCTTTCTAGATCAGAGTTTCTTAACCTTTTTTGTGCCATGGACCCCTTTGGTGTCCATCTGATGAAGCCTATGGACCTCTTTTCCAAATAATGCTTTTAAATGCATAAAATAAAGCACACAGGATTGCAAAGGAAGCCGATAGCATTGAAATACAGTTATCAAAATATTAAAAACAAGTTCATGTTCCCCAAGTCTAGATCATTAAGAATTCTTGCTCTAGATTATTGTGTCTATGGCACCAGGGATAACTCAGCACTGGACAAAGCTATGAAGTGGGTCAAATTTGTCTCCAGCATCCTTCCTCTTCATTCCATGTCCTTTCCTTTATAAGGTCATTGTCCTTTGACCTGCTGCTGATAGATATAGTGAAACTCATTCATACTTGGGTTTTAGAAACTCAAGTTTTGCTTCTTTAAGAGGATATGATTTTTAAAGGAGGATAAGAAAAAGAAAGCAATGGTTGGTACAAGAGGATGAACTCCCAGTGGAATTTTGAGCATGGAGGGGGGGATTGGAGGTAGAAAGATGTTTGCACACACTGCTCCAAATTATTTGCCTGAAAGAGAAAAGCTCATCTAATTTACAAACGAGGGTGGCCCTGAGATATACCCCTGCCCTCTCCATTTTAGAGGGAATCTGCTTGTGGGGTGAAGTATTATTGGTGGGGGGGGGTGGAGGTATGTGCATGACATTCAGAGGGAGAAGGAGTAACTGAAAGTTTCTAGGACACTGACACAGACATAAACACAGGGACACAGACAGAAAGATAGGCTTCTTTTGTCTAACTTTTCTTGGTACTCCCTTGTTTTTCCTGGATTTTCGCCATGTCCTTCTCCTCTTCCCTTCAGGGCAGATGGGTCTTAGCCCCTCTCCTGGAGCTTAGGGACAGTGACCAATCTAGATAGGATATATCTAGAAAGATGAGTCCAGAAACCAGCTTTGGACCTTCCAGGCCTCAGGGGAGGTGGATTGTAAACATTTGGGAACCACAGGTTCTAATTATCCACTTATTCATTCAATAAGCATTTACACAGAATAGTTCTTAAAGACCCCTTCTCAGAATAATGCTTTTTAAAATTTGAAACAAATGGTAAATTTTAGTTAGAGCTTAGTGAAAATTAAGATGTAATTTTTTTCTACCCAAGTTCACAGACCTCCTTCAGTCTTAACCTCCAAGGTTAAGAACCTCTGATTTAAAGCCTTCTATGTGTAACTCCACTGTGCCAAAAAATAAAAGTAATAGACAGCATTTATATAGTGCTTTAAGGATTACAAAGAGCTTTACATATATTATCTCATTTGAATCTCACAACAGCCATGTGAGGTAGGGGCTATTATTATCCGCATTTTACAGTTGAGGAAACTGAGCCTGAGAAAGGTTAAGTGACTTGCCCAGGGTCACATAGCTAAAAATGTGTCTGAGGCAAGATTTGAAATCAGGTCTATCCTGATTCTAAGTCCAGTGCTCTATCCACTTTGCTACCTAGCTGCTTATAAAAACAACATTGGCCCTGATTTCAAGGGACATATTCTAATAGGAAGGATATGACATGTTTATAAATAAGTATAATACTCAGTAAAATGTGATGGCGCAAAGGAGAGATTCAAAATGCTCTAAGAAAATCTGAGGAGGGAGAGCTAGGGAGAATAAAATAAAGTAAGTCTTCCTCGGAGAGAGAGGCATTGTGGCATAGTGAGTGGATAAGAGAGCCAGTCTTAGAAACAGAAAGACCATAGTTCCAATCCTTCCTCTGGCACATACTGGCTGTGTTACCCTGGGCAAATGACTTCATCTCCCACTGCTATAATAATCCTCTAAGACTCTAAGTTGCTGACCTTCATTGGTAGGAGGAAATTTCTCACTGGGAAATTCCCTCCACCAATGAAATCACAACTTCAGTCTGTGTCCTTCATGCATAAGGTGGTATCTGAGGCAGGTCTGGAAGGAAGAGAAGGATTTTAATAGCTAGAGGTAAGTCTTAGAAGAAGGAAAAGGCTGAGGGAGTTTAGGTAAGAGGTGATGAGGATCTACCCTACTAGACGAATGTCAACTACAATATGCATAGTAATACTTTACATTTCTATAGCGCCTTGCAGCTTACATCCTTCCCAACTACCGGTAAGACAGGTAGTACAAATATTATTATCTCTGGTTTATAGAGGAGGAAGCTCTAAGTGGCTGTTTAACTTGCCTATCACTGCACATCTGGTGTGTTGGCAGAAAAGAAGGCATCAAAGATAACTGAGGTTTTGAGCTTGGGTGACTATGGGCTATGTCTTTTTCTCTCTAACTAGATCAGGAGTGGGGAACCTGTGGCTTTGAAGCCACATGTGACTTTCTAGAGCCTGAAGTGCAGCCTTTTGATTGAATCCAAATTTTACAGAACAAATTTTGTTCTAAGTGAACTAGATTATAAGTTCCCTGAAGATAAAGACCATGTCTACCACATATTTATCTCCCCCGGGGTCCTCAAGATGCCCTTGTTCTCATGTGTATCTGCCTAATTTGTAAAATCATAAAGTCCCTTCTTTATGTAAGGACTTATTTATCTTCATGTTATTGCAACCAATAGAATATTAACTGCTTTATGGCATTGACTCTCTTTCTAGTCCTTTTCCTTTTTTTTTTTTCCATCTTCAGGTAGTTTAATTATCTGTGCTTTCCTTGATTGCTGTATTCAATTATCTTTCTTGTGTTTTCTGTTGGACAATTTGTTCAAGTCTGGGGGTCTTTACGGGAATGCTTCAAAAGTCTCTTTTAGAAATTAAATTTCCATTTTTTTCCTCATTAGATTAGGCTTAGGTTTGTAGGATTTCATCTTGAGCCCTTTTCTCTTTGAAACACATTATTCCTTTCTGTGGTTTCTAGTGGGTGCAGAAAAAGTCTTTCCTCTTAGAGAATTTGTTGTCACTGGAATTATTAAATTTAGCCACTATGTGTCCTGGAGTTTTCAGCATAGTGTTGTTTGGGCTTAAGTTTTGTTTTTGTTTTTGTTTTTGTTTTTTGTTTTTGGAAGGGGAGCTGTAGATTCTTTTACTTGGCACTTTATTTTCTATGGTCAGTAGTTCTGAGAAGTTTACCTGTACTACTTCTTGCATTAAGGCATTGAGGTTTAGGGATTTGTCATGTCAACCTGGAAAAGTTACAATCTTTACGTTGTCATTATGTGCCCTGTTTTTGAGATTAATGCGTTTTGCTTGCACAGATCATATTTTCTTTTAATGTTACCACTTTTCTCTTCTTCCAGCTTGTCTTTCACTTCTTTGTATTTTTGTCCTTAGTCAGTTGTTCTCTCTTTTGTTTTTTTGGTGGAGTTTGCCATGGTGCATTCACGTTTTTCTAGTCTGACAATTATTTCTGCTGTGCAGCCCATAAATTCTGCTTTCACAATTCTTATTTATCTTTTTTTTTTTTTTTTGCTTAGGCAATTGGGGTTAAGTGACTTGCCCAGGGTCACATAGCTAGTGAGTATCTGAAACCAGATTTAAACCCAGGTCTTCTTGACTCCAGGCAGAGTATTCTATCCACTGAGTCATCTAGCTACCTATTTCCCCACATTACTCACTTTCTAGCTCTTCCCCTTTGATACTGGTTACTTCAGGGGCTGTACCTCAAAGCTATCTCAGCCTCTTTCCATGATGGGGAATTCATGGTTCACTGGCCTCAATTTCTGCCAGAAGTGACTTCTGAGGGACAGAACTAGCCCTAGATGAATGCTGGACCCTTTCTTTCATCCACACAGGTTGGTGTCCTGCCCCAGTTTTCTGTTTCTCAGTTCTCTGAGGAGTACAGTTCCCTGACAGCACAGAGCTCTGACAAATTGCAGTTCCAGCTAGAGAACTGGTATCATCTCTGAATGGATGTGCATATTTTATGAATATGCTACAATGAGAAAGAATAATCATTAAATTCATTAATATGGATTCTGTTCACACTTATATTATGAAAGCTGATCAGGTATTAACTCAAAGAATACTGTGGGCTTGATTACACCTTCCATTATGGAAAAGTTGACTAAGCCTAGGACCCTGCTTTGAAGCAAAAGGCATGAAGTTCAAATACCCATAACAAAACACGACACTATCTTTTTGTTCATAGGGACTGATAATTTTAATGAAAATGCATCATCTTTAAAACAAATTTTGGTTTCCTTTGGTATAAACAGGAGGGAGAGGATAGAGTTGAACTTTGTTGCAAGCCCATAGGTGGTCAGTCAGTCCGTCAATAAGCATTTATTAAGTGCCTATTATGTGCTAGGCTAAGTGAAGGTGATACCAATAAAGGTAAAATGCCATCCCCGTCCTCAAGGAAATCACAATATAATGGGAGAGACAAACTATGTACAAACAAGCTATATACAGGATAAATAAGAAACAATTGACAGAGGTGAGGAATCAGAATTAAGAGGGATTGGGAAAGGCTTTTTTGTAGAAGGCAGATTTCAGCTGGAATTTAAAGGAATCCAGGGAAGCTAAGAAGCAGGGATGAGGAGGGAGAGAGAACTTTCCAGGCAAGGGGGACAGCCAATGAGAATGCCTGGAGCTGAGATATGTGGTGTGTTGTTCAAGGAACAGCATGGAGGCCAGTGTCACTGAATGGAAGAGTGTGTGTGTGTGTGTGTGTGTGTGTGTGTGTGTGTGTGTTGGGTAGAGGGTATAATGTGTAAGGACACTGAGAATGTGGGGTGGCGCTAGGTTAAGAGGGCATTTAGGGTACCACACAGGTGATTGGGAGGCACTAGAGTTTGTCGAATAGGGGTAGTGACATGGTTAGACCGGAGGTTTAGGAAAATCAATTTGGCAACAAAATGGAGGATGGATTGGAGCAGAGAGTGACTTGGCAAGTAGACCAATCAATTGGCTATTGCAATAGTCCATGCATGAAGAGATGAGGGCCTGTAGCATGGTGGTGCCAGCATCAGACGACAGAAAGGGGCCTATATGAGAAGTGATATGAAGGTAAAGTTGACAGGCCTTGGTAACAGGTTGGATATGGGCGTGTGAGAAATAGTGAATAGTTGAAGATGACACCTAGGTTGTGTACCTGAGGTACTGGGAAGATGATGTTGCCCTTGATAGCAATAGGAAGGTTAGGTGGGGGGAAGAAAGATGCAGAAAGATGATAAGTTCAGTTTTGGACATGTTGAGTTAACATGTCTACAGGATATCCAGTTTGAGATATCTAAGAAGAGAGTGAGAGGAAAGGAAGAGGAAAGGAAAGAAAGCATCTACTGGACACAGACTTCTCAGGAAGTTTAGCCACAAAAGACAGAAGAAATATGGGACAATAATTAGAGGGGATGGATGGTTCAAGTGAGTGTTTTTTGATTTTGGGGTTTTTTTGTTTGTTTGTTTAGAATGATGGAGACATGGGCTTGTGTGCAAGGCAGTTGGGGAAGCAGTCAGGAGACTAGAAAGGACTGAAGATAAATGAAAGAGTGGGAATGATAGAGAAAGTAATCTGTTGGGAGAGTCAGGATGAAGTGGGATCAGTTGTGCAGGTAGAGGGATTTATCTTGACCAGGAGAAGGACTATCTCTTTATGTGAGTCAGGGATGAAGAGGAGGTGGTGGCAAAAGGTAACTGAGTGATATGAGACGAGAAAGAAGGGAGAAGGGGGAGCTCTTGGCAAATGACCTTAGTTTTGGGGGTTTTTTTGTTTTGTTTTGTTTTTAGTGAACTATGAGGCAAGGTTCTCAACTGAGAAGCTAAGGAGAGAGGGAGCCATAAGAGGTTTGAAAAGAGATTTTAAAAAATTTGGCAGAGCAATGAGTTTCCTCTGAGCAAGAAAGACCTGGGTTCAAGTTTAGCTTCTGACATATACTAGTGGTGTATATGTAGGAAAATCTTTTAACCTCTGAGCTTTGAGCCTCAAACAATTCTCTAAGAGTACATGTTACTATAAAGTTGTTGACTCACTGTCTTGGTGGAGGGAATTTCCTTGCTGGGGGAGTTCTCTAAACCAAGGAAATCACAGTCTAGACTCCTTCCCCCCAAACATCCTCAACCCCTAGGAGTCCTCAGTAGGGAACACCCCTTCCTCTCCTCATTGCCTTCTTAATTCTTCTTCTCTCATCATTACACCCAAACTGCTCCCTCCAAAGCAACCAGTGATCTTTAGTTGCCAAATTCAATGGCCTTTTTTCAAGCCTCATTTTCCTTGATCTCTCTGCAGCTTTTGACACTGTAGATCTCTCTCTCTCTCTCTTTCTCTCTCTCTCTTTCTTCTCTTTTCTTTAGGTTTTTGAGACTTAATTCTCTCCTGGTTTTTCTCCTAACCTATTTGATCTCTCCTCAGTCTCCTTTGCTAAATATTCGTTCAGAAGACTTACATGAACTGATGCAAAGTGAAGTAAGCAGAACCAGGAGAACATTGTACACAGTAACAGCAATACTGTATGATGCTCAACTGTGAGTGACTTAGCTATTCTCAACACTACAATGATGTAAGAGATAATCCCAAAAGACTCATGATGAAAAATGCTATCCACCTCCAGAGAAAAAGCTGATCAAGTCTGAATGCATATCAAAGCATACTATTTTCCATTTTATTTTCTGTGGGTTGTTTTTTTTTGTTGTTGTTGTTCTGTGTTTTCTTTCACAACATGACTAATATGGAAATATTTTTTGCATGATTGCACATGTATAACCTATATCAGCTTACTGTCTCAAGGAAGGGGAAGGAAGAAGGGAACAAATTTGAAACTCAAAATTTTAAAATGAATGTTAAAAATTGTTTTACATGTAATTGGGAAAAAATAAAATATTTTTCTTTTAAATAGTATTTTTTCCAATTACACATAAAGACAATTTTAAACATTTTTTAATGAAATTTTGAGTTCCAAATTTTCTCCCTCTCTTCTTCCATAAGACAGTAAGCAATTTGATATAGGTCATATATGAGCAATCATGTAAAACATTTCCATATTAGTCATGTTGTGAAAGAAGAAACAGAACAAAAGGAAAAAAAATTATGAAAAAAACAAAGTGAAAATATTATCCTTCAGTCTTCTTTCAGACTCCACCAATTCTTTCTCTGGATATGGATAGCAAAAAATAAAATATTATTCAAAAAAATAAATATTCATTCAGGTTATGACCACTAACTGTGGGTGTCTCCTGATTCTCAGCTCCGACTGTTTCCAGTCCCATATGTACTGGGTCCCTCCTCACTCAAAGCAGGTGTTCCATTGTGTGAAGCTGGGAAGGCAGTTGCCCCTCCATGTTTGTGGTCTCCAATGATCAATGACAACCCTCTCTGGGCCACCATCTTGCTGTCATCTCCCTCCCTTGTCTCCTCTCTATCCCTCCCTTTACCTCCTGCTCCTCCCTTCTGCCTTTTCTTAAGCCCCTAACTCTCCCAGGGACCTTTGTTCTCAACCCTTGCCCATAGGCTAGGCAGTAGAGAGAGGGGGAAATGCCTGAAATGTGTAAGACCCCAGAAGAGGAGAAATATGCATTCCAAACTTCGTAAAGGCAATTATTGGTCAAGGGAGATCATAATGAGTTATAAAATTTGCTGGTTATAGTGTTTATTCATGCCTATGACCTTCCTCCCAAAGGTCACTCAAACCTGTTTTACTCCTTGACTCTGAACTCTGAAGTGGTTCAGGGCTGTCCTCACCTCTCTGTTGTCATAGCCACCCCCACCCCACCCCAGCCCACTGGGCTATTTGGGACAACCTGTACTTGGTGTTCTTTGGTGGGGAAGGGAGGGAGCCGTGGGGACCTGAGTGCCTTCAAATGCTTTGCCCACCTAGAGCATCACAGGAAGCAGCATGGTGAGGGTGAAAGAACGTTGTACTAGAGGGAAACATGAGCTCCACCCTCAGAGTTCTGCCATTTAGCAGCTATGTGACCTTGCCAAGTTACTTTAATGACCCTAATCTCAATTCCCCCACCTGTAAAATGGGGATGATAATCATAATACATCATCTACTTCATAGGATGCTTATGGGGATGAAATGAGATGATATATATAAAATCACTTAGTTATTATTATCTGGGTGATGGAACAGGCTAGTTGGGGATGGATCCCTAAGGTCTGATCAAATCTAAATTCCTTGGTCTGGGCCTCAGCTAGGACTCTCCTCTCCAGGTGAGCACACCTGCTCTGGTGATTTTCTACCTCTGAATTCTCCTCCAGACAGGAATATCCTCTTTGCTCACCCTGTACCAGCCTCTTTCCTTTCTCCTAACCAAATGCCACACTTTCCTTCTCCAAGAAGCTTTCCTGAACTAATATTTTTGGTTTTCCTCCAAGGCACTCCCCATTCTATTGGCACTAATGTCTAGTGACCAGGGGCAGCCAGGTCCCTGGATAGAGCACTGGCCCTGGAGTCAGGAAGACCTGAGTTCAAATGCGGCCTCAGACACATGATACTCACTAGCTGTGTGACCCTGGGCAAGTCACTTAACCCTGATTGCCTTGCAAACAAAACAAAACAAAACAAAAACAAACAAAAAAAACCTAATATATAGTGATCTCAGACCACCTACTCCTAATATGATCTTTCTCGGTGTCTGTATGCCATCTCTTGTCTCCTCCATTAGTCCAGGCAGCTCCCTTGAGGGCAGAAATTATCTCCTTCCCCCCTCAAGTTTCCCCCCAGAACCTAGGACAGGAATCTACACAAAGGAGCCCTTGGCTCAGCTCAGGGGTGGTGGTATAGATTAACTGAGGGCTTGAAAAGAACATATTTCTTTCTTGGGTCTGCCCCACCTCTTCAATCTTCACTTCAGCTCAGTAGGCTGTGATTCCTTAATCTCCTGCTTGATTACCTCAGAATGCCAACTTCTCATGGGAGCAAGGCCCAGTTGCTTGGTATTTTCCTGGGCACTGGGGGATGTCTAATACAGGTGGGGCACTTAATCCCCTGCTTACTTTGTTGCAATACAATATCAGCCTCTACTTCATGCACTTTGCTGCTACATCTTCCTTCTATGATGGAGAGAACGTTCAGTTTTGTTCTTTACCAAAATCCCCTCAAGAATTCTAGATCCTGATACGCACATTACAAAATCCATCTCCACCCCTATTTCCAAGGCCGTCATGTCTAGGTCCCTGTTTCCAGGAAGATCTCCTCCTAATCTATCAAGAACAAACACTCTCATAGCTCTGACACTTAGTACCTATATAACCATGGGCAAGTCACCTATACCTATATCACTGTGGGCGTGACACCAGGACTCAGTTTCCCCATCTGCAAATGAGGAGGTTGGACCATATAATAATAGCTTGCATTTATGTAGTGCTTTAAGGTTTACATAGTGCATTACAAATATCTCATTTTGTAGTCACAAAAATCCTTGAAGGTAGATGTTACTATTATCCCTATTTTACAGATGAAGAAACTGAGGCAGACAGAAGTGAAGTGACTTTCCCAAGGTCAAACTACTAGAAAGACTTGTCCAGAGTCCTGAGGGAGAATTTGAACTCAGGTATTCCTAATTTCAAGTTCTATCCACTGTGCCATCTAGTTACCTTTTATGATCTCAGAAATCCCTTCCAGTGCTAATGACCCAATGACAGTTATCCTAATTCTAAAGTTCTCCAGGGATAGGGGTCTCACTATCTTTCACGAAGAGTTAAATCCTCCTGCCTTTTTGGTATCTAACCTAGATCTTGCAGTAATTTTTCAGCCCATTTGCCCCTTCTGTACTCCATGGAAATGTAGAACAGCTGGTCAATAGTTTTCTTATGTTGTTGTTGGGGCAGCTAGGTGGCACCATAGTGCAGAGTACGGGGTGTAGCATCAGGAAGACTCATCTTCCTGAGTTCAAATCTGGCCTCATACACTTACTAGTTGTGTGACCCTGAGCAAGTCACTTAACCCTGTTTGCCTCAGTTTCCTCATCTGTAAAATGATCTGGAAAAGGAAATGGCAAACCCCTCCAGTATCTTTGCCAAGAAAATCCCAAATGGGGTCATAAAGTGTCAGACACAACTGAAAACTACTGAACAACATTCTCGTATTGACCCTTTAAATGTTGAATTTGCTCTCAGCATTCTTTTCTTCAGCTTAAAAAGAAAGAAATAAAGTGGAGTATTGGAAAAGGAGAGTTTCTGTGCCAATTTTCTTGGGATTTCATCATTACTCCCATTATCCTCACTACCATAAATACCATCAACAACCCCATCATCATCACCAAGATTACCATTACAATCACAACATTACAGTCCTCACCAGTAAGTACTATCAACATCACCTTCACAATCATTGGCATCACTATCCTAATCGTCATTATTACCACTGCTGCTGTAAAAATCTTGTATTATGTAATTATGTGAATGTTGTCTCCCCTATTAGAATGTGAGCTCCTTAAAGGCAGGCAAAGACTGAGGGTTTTTGGTTTTGTTTTGTTTTTTACTTACTTTGTATCCCCAGTGATTAGTACAGTGCCACATATATTAAATGCTTAATAAACATTTGTTGACTAATTAGTTGATTCCAAGATACTGTTTTAGGTGTTGAGGATTCAAGACAAAAATGAAACAATTCCTGCCCTTAAGAAACTTATGATATGTTAGGGAAAACATCACAAACACATACAAATATACACAAAATATATATGAAGTAAACACAAGATAATTTGGGGGTAGGGGAGGACGGAAGGAAACATGCATTTATTAAGTGCCTATGACTTGCCAAGAACTGGCTAAGCACTTCACAAATATCCGCACAACAACCTTGGGAAGTAGATGCTATTATAATCCCTATTTTACAGTTGAAGAAACTGAGGCATACAGTGGTTAAATGATGTCCCCAAAGTCACACAGCTAGTAAGTGTCCCAGGCTGAATTTGAACTCAGGTTTTCCTGACTCCAGACCCAGCACTCTATTTACTGCACCACCTAACTACCTCTTTCCTAGCTTCAGGAAAGGTTGTAGGAAGCAAAGCTTGAACTATGCATTTAAGGAAGCTAGGGATTCTAAGAGATAGAACTAAAGAGGGAGTCTCCGTCCCCCAGGGATGGGGGCAGCCTATGTTAGGGCACAGAAACAGGAGAGAGATAGAATGTCTCTGTGTGAGAAATAGTGAGAAGGCTAGTTTGATCAGACTGTAGAATGTGGAAAGGGGAGTAATGTGTAATCAGCCTGGAAAGTCAGGTTGGAGCCAAATGAGGTTAACAACAGCTTTGGTATTTTGTGGCTACAAAATGCTTTATATGCATGATTTCATTTGGTGGAATTTACATAGAGGTAGCTTTCAGGTCAATGGAAGGAAGGAGAGGGAGGGAAAGATGGAAGGATAGATGGAGAGAAGGAAAGAAGGAAGGAGGTAGAGAAGAGAGGGAGGGAAGAAAGAGGGAAGGAGGAAAGGAAAGAAAGGAAAGAAGCATTTATTAAGTACCTATTATGCACCAGGTACTATGCTAAGAACTTTATTATATGATTCTCACAATGAGCCTGTTAGGTGCTATTACTAATCCCATTTTACAATTGAGGAGACTAAAGCAGGCAGAGTTTAGTTAAGTAATTTGCCCAGAGTCACACAGCTAATAAGAGTCTGAGGCCAGATTTGAGCTCAGGAAGAACTTTCCATGAATTAGAGAGACACAAAAACGGAATGGATTCTCTTGTGAGAGTTCCTCATTAACCAAGGTATTCAAACAGAAAATAAATGTCCACTGTTTGGGAGTGGGAGTCACGGATCATTCAGAAGAGATAATAGATTTAGAGATAGAAAGGGCCTTAGAAATTCTTCTCCATTACTTTGTAATGGGGAATCTGGGGTTCAGAGAAGTTGTGACTTGCCTAAGGTCACACAGTAATAAGTAAGAGTCTGGATTTGAACTGAGATCTTCTCATTTCAAATCCAATATTCTTTCCACTTGCTCAGGACTGTATGCTGGAAGACAATTCACATTGATATAGTGATTTTAGTTTTACAAGTCATTTTCATCACAACACTCTTATGGAATAAGTGTTACATTGTATTAGCAGTTGTAATTATGTAAAATGTGGTCATTGGTTCCAGCCCAATGGAAATATTTCCAGTGTGAATTTGAATAATATGACCATTTCACAGGACTCATTATAATTGAGATCTGACTATAGTGTATAGGTGAAGAAATTGAGCCTTAGAGAAATCCAATCATTTGCTCAAGGCCACTCAGCGAGTAAATGTTATCGGAAGCATTTGAACACATATCTTTTCATTCTAAGACCAATTTTTCCATGATACTATGCAGTTTCTCTGAGGTTCCCTTAATGAGACCTTTAAAGGCTCTTCCAGAGAGAAGGTTCTCTGAGTGTGTAAAAAACAGAGAGCCTATCCTTACCCTGTGCTTCATAACCAATCTCTAGGCTTCCTCAGATCATCTCTTTCATTTTCTTGGGCTCCCCAACCCTATTCTCTCCATCTCTTAGGTCAACCTGCTTAATGTTCCATTTTGTCAAGTTAGGGAATTGGGGGGAATTGAGTGAACCCCACTGATTTCATCTTGTGACTCAATTCTGGATCTAACTCAGTTCCCTTTCATGGGTCTGATCCAAAATTTCTATCTTGTGAGAAAACTGTATTCAATTATGTGAATTATTAGAAAACTTTATTGTATTGTTTGAATCTGTGTGGCTGAGAAGCTGGACCATCTCCACGTGTTGCTTAGAGACCTTAACTAAGGACTTAGGTTATGCTGACCAGAAACCCAGTCAGATCTGAAGACTGATACAAGGAGTTTTCTCACAATTGTACATCCCAAGCAACCCATATGTCTTACCTGAAAACTGGCCCTGTACTGGTCTTTCAGCTACTGTTTCTATGTTCCTTTGATTGAATACTTGAGGGAAGTAGGGCATCTCTTTTTCTGATTTCAGTGAATTTTATCTGTTCTATCTCCTCACTCCCAACTCAGAAAGCCCCTAATTTTTTTCTACAGAAATCAGATCAACGGATCTTGTATCCTGGTTTTATCTCCCGTTAATTGTTTTCCTTTAATGCATAGAAATCTGTCTCCCTATTTGGGGCCTGGTACCAAGCTGAGGAGGCCTGATCCTGATTTGTTATGCTATTGGCATGCATTGCTTAATAAACTGATATGCTTGGAAGTTCAAACCTTTGTTTTCTCAGTCATTTCAATCAATCTGCCCATCACACAAGCCCCTCATATCCTCCTCTCAAGACTAGTGTCCAGAACAACCTCCTCCACTGGCCAAACTATCTCTCTCATCATTTGATAGTTCTTGAAATGTTTCCTCCAAGAAGTCATATTAAACTGACTAGAATGGAGGTGAGGATTTGTTTGAGCCCTACCTTGCCCAAATGTGAAAGCTCATTCCCTGCCTCCTCCCTCCCTCGCCCAGACTCCTTGTTTTTTAAGGCAAAGCATTTTTGTGCTCCACTAATTGGTCCAGTTTGTTTTGTTGTTCAATTCCATGTGATCTTCATGTCCATCCACGTGTTCTGTCTCTTACATTGAGTCAGGAGATCCAAAGCGCCTCAAGCAATGGTCTACTCCTTCCCCTCCTCCACCTGCTCACTCTAACTTTTTTTTTTCTGGGTCATAGACTTCTGATTACCTCCCTTCACAAACATCTCCCCTGTCCTTCCTTTTAAAGAAATTTTAATTAATTTATTTTGATTTATCAACAATCACTTCCGTAAGTGTTTTAAATTTTGAGTTTCAAATTTTTCTCCCTTTCCCTCCCCACCTCTCTCCTCAAGATGGCATGCAATCTGATATAGACTATCATATACATTCCTATTGAACATATTTTCACATTAGTCATGTTGTAAGTAAGAATTAAAACCAATAGGAGGAACCACCAGAAAGAGAAAACAAAACACAACAGAAGAAAAAAAAATAGCAAATAGTATGCTTTGATCTACATTCAAACTCCATAATTCTTTCTCTGGATGTGGATAGCATTTTCCTTCATGAGAGGACTAAGTCTACCAAAGTTAATCATCACACAACATGGCTGTTATTGTGTACAAAGTTCTGGTTCTGCTCATTTCACTCATCATCAGGCCATACAAGTCTTTCCAGGTTTTTCTGAAGTCTGCCTGCTCATCATTTCTTATAGCACAATAGTATTCCATTACATTCATATACCACAACTTGTTCAGCCATTCCCCAATTGATGGGCATCCTCTCAATTTCCAATTCTTTGCCACCACAAAAAGAGCTGCTAGAAATATTTTTGTACATGTGGGTCCTTTTTCCCCCTATCCTTCCTTAAGTCATTCTACCTGTGTTTTACAGCATCTTTTCTCTTCTCCATTCAACCCCATTCTTCCCCTTCTTCCCAACCCAACTCCAGATGGCTCTCCTCCTTCAGGAAGCCTTCATGGAATAATCTTTTTCAGGTTTCATCCCTCCCTGCCACTCCCAACACTCTATCTAAAGCTCAGTACAGCTGCTCCTAATTATGTCCTTGTCTGTTTGTGTGTTTATTAACCATCTCCACTTTTAGACTGAGATTTCCCTGAGGACAGAGATAGTGCTTCTTCTCCTTCACTTCCCCACCATTGGCTTTAGAGGATCCTGAGGGCAACAGATTTGTCATTCAGGTCCACAGTCCATTTTCATTTATTCCAAAAACTGTGTAATTCATTGCTGGATTCTGTGTGAGATAAAAAAAAAAAAAGATAAGATAGGGTCTGCCTTGAGGGAGATTGTTTTTTATCTAGTAGAGGTGATAAAACATACACAGATAAATATGTGGCAATACAAATTAAAGTGCAGTAAGTACATGAGAATAGGGCAAAGTTCTATGAGACCTGGTGAGTGATAAATCACTTCCAGCTGGAGGAACCAGGGAAGACTTCATGAAAAAGTGGAATTTTTGTGCTGGGCTTTGAAGGACATCCTCAGTTAGGCACATACTCATATGGGAGGATGATGATGGGGTTGTATTTGGACGATGTCTGATACAGTAAAGCTTTACTGCTTAGTGATAGGTCCCTGTTTCAGCCAGGGCAAGGGGAAATAGGAAGTACTTTGTACTATCAAGTAATACATTCCTTGGTAATCCAACCTGGGGTTTCTTCAGTACATGGCTTGGGCATCTGTCTGAGTTGCAGAGGTAGCAATTATTTGGGCCATTTGGGGATTTTATTACCATCATCAGGTTCTAAATACTCCACTTAAGCAGTAAAACATGGCTTTCTGAAGGGCCCAGGGGTTTGATGTCATGGCATCAACTCTGGGGAGCCTGAACATTGGGAGCCACTAAGCTACACAGGTGTGGAAAGTTTAAAAAAAAAAAAAAGAAAGAAAGAAAAGAGAAGGAGACAGGATCAGAAAGGTTGGAAGAAGCAGGACTCGATGCATAGTCCGTGAAGAAACTTCAAATCACTCCTCATACCCTCTCTGGTAGCTTAGCGAGTCACCCAGCAGTCTAGGCTGCTTTAGAGTGGGCTTGGATAGTTGTGGACACTTCCTAAGGGTGCATCCACTTTGTTCTTCAGGGACTAGGATGTACAAACCAGTATCACCCTCTTCCCTCCATTCTGTCTCTAAAGCTCTATGCTTTAGATTTTTTTTCTTTGCAACCTGTGATCCATTACGAGAAGTGCAGAGAACTATGGAATCCAGTTTCAATTTCAGAGGCCTCCCTATAATCATAACCTTTGTTGGTTCACGCCCCCAAAACCAGAATGTGGCTTGTATCTAGAAGGGTCCTGAGATTCCATGCAAGCATTCAAGCTAACAAAACACCAAAGATAGGAGAGATTTTAATTGACCTAAAAGAGCCTAGTACATAGTAGGTACTACTAAGTGACAAGCACATAGTAAGCACTTAATAATACTTGATGTGTTGATTGAAACATATATTGGAATATTTCCTAAGTATTATCCTAAAAATATTAATACATTCCACTTATTTGGAGTAGAATGTACCTACTCTGTATGTGTACTAAAGTGATAAGGGAATGTACAAAGATGAATAAGACATAGAGGATATCCTTAAGGGGTTCATAGTCTAATGATATTTTTAAAACTCAACAAAATTTAAAAAATCACAAAATGTCAATCTCTAAGAGTCTCTTTGTGTCTTTACTGAAATACCTTGAAAGTGTAAAAGTCAACATTTTCATTTGCCAGGATCACATGAGGACCTAATCTCTAGTCCACCACTCTAGGCTGCAAGGATTTACACCTCCTAGAGAATGAAAAATCTAGAAGAAATATTTCAAATCAGTGGGCTAGAAGAAGATAGGAATGCCCATCTAGCATCTGGAGGAAATGGCTATTTGGAAAAAAAAAGTTTTTGCTGATATCTTTTGCTTTTACATTACCTACATTTTCTAATGTATTCTTCCTTCTCTCCCTCCTAGAGAGCCATCCCTTATAATAAAATTTTTTTTAAAAGAGGAAAAAAAAATTCTACAATACTAACCAGACAATCAAAAAAGTCTGGTGTTCCACAATCAGTGTTCCACACCCATTGGACCCCTTTTTCTGATATGAAGTTGGGAGGAATTGACTTCCCATATCTCTTCTCTAGGCATTATTATTGTGCAGCATCCAATTTCAACCATCTTGTTGTGTTGTTCTTTTGATTTATGTTGCTGTAATCATTGTGTATGTTGTTTTTCTGATTCTGCTTGCATCATTTCATATAAGTATTTCCATGCTTCTCTGTAATCACAGCATTCATCATTTCTTAGAGCATAGTAATATTCCATTACATTCATGCATCAACAAAATGTCTTTAACCATGCCCCAATTGATGGACATCTACATTTTTTTTCTAGTTCTTTGCTACTACAGAAAATACTGCTACAAATATTTTGGTGCACATGGGGCTTTCCTTTTTTCCATTGACCTCTTTGGGTTATATACTTACAAATAATATCTCTAAGTCAAAGGGTATAGTTAAGAATTCTTCCTCTCTCCCCAGCCATATCTATGTTGACCTGCTTTTCTTTTTTTTGTTCTAATATTTCTAATATTAAGATTTAATTTAATTAATTTATTTTAATAATTTCAGGTCACATATCCATTTTGGATTTGTTGTGGTATGTGGTATAAAATGTTCTTCCAAACCAAATTCCTGCCAGATTACTTTCCAGTTTTCCCAGAAATTCTTGTTAAACAGGGAGTCCTTGCTGGGTATTTTATGTTTTCAAGTTTATCCCACATGGGGTTATTGAGTTTCAGGTACTTGTAATTGATTTTTTTGTTTCTTTTTTTCCCCCAGTGATCTATTTTTTCTATTTTTAACCAATATCAAATAGTTTCAATGATTATTGCTTTATAATATTGTTTGAGGTCTGGATGTGTTATTCCTCCTTCATTCCTAACTTTTAAAAAATTATTCCTTTGATATTCTAGATCTTTTGCTCCTCAAAATGAATTTTATTATTATTTTATTTAGCTTTGTGAAGTATTCATGTGATAGTTTGATTGGTATGTCACTAAATTTGTAAATTGATTTGGGGAGTACTATTATTTTTATTACAGTGGCACAGCCCAGCCATGAGCACTAAATATCTCTCGTGTTATTTAAGTTGTTCTTTGTTTCTTTAAGGAGAATTTTTTAATTGTATCTATACAGGTATAGATAATTTTTTTTTTTTACCGTATTTTAACTATTTTTTTCTTACAGGGCAGCTAGGTGGCATGGTGGATAGAGTACCAGACCCATCTTCATCAGTTCAAATCTGGCCTCAGGCACTTACTAGCTGTGTGATCCTAGGCAAGTAATTTAACCCTGTTTCCCTGAGTTCTTCATCTGTAAAATGATCTGGAGAAGGAAATGGCAAATTACTCCAATATCTCTGCCAAGAAAAACCCAAATGGGGTCAAGACAAGTTGGACATGACAGAAATGACTGAACAACAACAAAACCATACTTTTATTGCATTTTTATAACTTTTACTGTATTAAAGAAAAGATCCAGGGTATGGTTGTTGACTTGACTTTTTTTTTTTTTAGCATAAGTGAATGTTATATTTTTTCAAAGACTTTTTCTACATCTATTAAATGGACTTTGATAGCTGATTTCCATTTCAAGATACTTCAAATATGACTTTCTATTATTTCTGATTTTTATTACTGTATATAGAAATACTGTTGATGCTTGTGGGTTCATGCTACATCCTGAAATTTTACTGAAGTGATTAGTTGTCTCACTTAGTTTCTTCATTGCTCTCCTAGGATTTTCTGAGAGAATTACCAAGTCATCAGCAAAAGAGGATTTTTAAAAATCCTCTTTGCCTTTAATTTCTTTTGTCTTATTGTCTTATTTGTCTTATTGCTGTTGCTACAATGTCTCAAAACTATGTCAAATAACATCAGGGAAAGGAGATATCCTTGCTTTACTCCAGTATTTATTGGGAAAACTTCTATTATTTTCCTTATCACATGTCATGTTAGCTTTTGGTTTTAGATGGAAACTTTTTGCTATATTAAAAAATTATCCTTCTATGCTTGTGTTTTGTAGGGTGTGCTTATTGATTTGACTTTTTATAGCATAAACAAATGTTAAACTTTTTTAAAAAACTATTTTTGCATCTATTGGTATAATCATATCCAACCAACTACTTTAAGATGGTAGGGTGGAGTGAGTGCTCCATTAGCCACTTTGATGAAGGGCAGCTGCATGGAAAAGGATGCCAACACTTTGGCAAGGATAATTCATGGCTTTATTGTTTTTTTTCTTTTTTTTCTTTTTTTCTTTTTTTCTTTTTAACATGTGTTTTTAAGACTTTGGGTTACAAATTTTCTCCCTTCCTCCCTTCCCACCCACCCTCATTGAAAAGGCAAGCATCTCGATACAGGTTATAGATGTGTAGTCATGCAAAACACTTCTATAGTAGTCATGTTGTGAAAAACTAAGTATATTATTTCCCTTCATCCTATCTTGCCCCCCATTTATTCTATTCTCTCTTTTTCTATTTTCTATTCTATTCTCTATTTCTATTCTCTCCTGTCCCTCCTCAGAAGTATTTGCTTTTGTTTATCCCCTCCCCCAATCTGCCCTCCCTCTCTATCAACCCCCTCCTCTCTTGTCCCCTTCCCCCCTTATTTTCCTGTAGGGTAAGATAGATTTCCATATCCCATTGTGTATGTTATTCCCAAATCCTATGAGAATAAAATTCACTCATTCCCTCTCACCTTCCCCCATTTCCCCTCCATTGTAAAAGCCTTTTCTTGTCTGTTTCATGTAAGATAATTTACCCCATTCTACTTCTCTCTTTCTCCTTCTCCCAGTATAATCCTCACTCACCCCTTAATTTTATTTTCCAGATATCATCCCTTCATCTTCAACTCACCCTGTGCTCTCTATCTATCTATACATGCATATAATTTTTTTTCCCTCCCACTATCCTAATACTGACAAAGGACTCATGAGTTACAAATATCATCTTTCCCTGCAGGAATGTAAACAGTTCAACCTTAATAAGTCTCTTATGATTTCTCTTTCCTGTTTATCTCTTCCATGTCTCACTTGAGTCTTGTATTTGAAAGTCAAATTTTATATTCAGCTCTGGTCTTTTCCTCAGGAATGCTTGAAATTCCCCTATTTCATTGAATGACCATTTTTTACCCTGAAGGATTATACCCAGTGTTGCTGGGTAGGTGATTCTTGGTTCTAGTCCCATCTCCTTTGCCCTCTAGAATATCATACTCCATGCCCTCTGGTCCCTTAATGTAGAAGCTGCTAAATCTTGTGTTATCATGATTGTGTTTCCACAATATTTGAATTGTTTCTTTCTGGCTACCTGCAATGTTTTCTCCTTGACCTGGGAATTCTGGAATTTGGCTATAATATTCCTAGGAGTTTTCCTTTGGGGAATCTCTTTCAGGAAGTGATCGGTGGATTCTTTCAATTTCTATTTTGCCCTCTGGTTCTAAAACATCAGGGCAGTTTTCCTTGATAATTTCTTGAAAGATGATGTCTAGGCTCTTTTTTTGATCATGACTTTCAGATAGTCCAATAATTTTTAAGTTCTCTCTCCTAGATCTATTTTCCAGGTCAGTTGTTTTTCCAATGAGATATGTCACATTCTCTTCTATTTTTTCATTCTTTTGGATTAGTTTTACAGTGCCTTGATTTCTCAAATTGTCTCTACCTTCCAATTGCTCCATTCTAATTTTTAAGGAAGTGTTTTCTTCAGTAAACTTTTGGACTTCCTTTTCCATTTGGCCAATTTTGCTTTTTAAGGCATTCTTCTCCTCATTGGCTTTTTGAACCTCTTTTGCCACTTGGGTTAGGCTATTTTTTAAGGTATTGTTTTCTTCAGTATTTTTTTGGGTCTCCTTTAGCATCACTCTCAGTTTTTCCTCTACTTCTCTTACTTGCTTCTCAAAATCCTTTTTGAGCTCTTCCATGGCCTGGGATCAATTCATATTTTTCTTGGAGGCTTTGGATGTAAGAGCTTTGGCTTTGTTGTCTTCTTCTGGTTGTGTGTTTTGATCTTCTTTGTCACCAAAGAAAGATAATACAGTCTGACTCTTTTTGCGCTGCTTGCTCATGATCCTGGCCAATTACTTGAGTTATAAACTCTTTGTTAAGGTAGGGGTTTGTTTCCAGTGTGGAGAATGTACTGTCCCAAACTTCAGGGGTTTTGTGCAGCTGTTTTCAGATATACTTCTAGCGACCTGTAAATTTTCAGTTTTTCCAAGGTGCTATATTCAAGGTTGAGGTGTTTACTCCTTTGCTGGCCTGTGCTCTGGTCTATGACTGACCACTCATAGACAAGCTCTCTTTTCTGTCTTGCAACTGTGAGGAGGATTTCCTCTCCACAGCCACTACAAGCTCCACCATGCCAGCACACCTCCTCACCCCAGGACCACCACCCAGAACTGTGACCCAGATACAAGCACAGGCAAAACAAGAGAATCCTGCATCAGCAGAGAGATCCCTGCAACCCCGCTCTGATAAGCCACTCAATTCTCCCTCAGTCTGTGGGCCTGAAGCTCCGGAGGCAGCCGCTGCCCCAGGGCCAAGCTTGGGGGATAGGGCTGGGACCCTGCGCTTTTCTCTCATGGCAGAAACAGACTTTTCCCACTGACCTTCTAAGTTGTCTTTGGCATTCTGAGTTGAGAGGTCTGGAAACCACCACAGCTGACCGAGATTCAGTCCTCTGAGGCCTGCTCCAGGTTCGCTACAGCCTGCACTCCCATGCCGAGCTGTGCGAACTGCTCCTCTCTGAACCTTTCCTATTAACCAACCATCCAGGTTGTCTTGGGCTGGAAATTTGTTTCACTCCGTCTTTTTGTGGGTTCTGCTGCTTTAGAATTTGTTTAGAGCCATTTTTTGCAGGTATTTGGAGGGGTTTCTAGATACTGATTTTCTTAATGAATAGATTGGTAAAGGAGGTGTATGGAATTATTTCTGATAGCTTTTCACTGGTATCGATGTGCATGTTTTTTATGGTAAGTATGGATAGTTTTTTTGCTCTTGGACATGCCATATGAACATCTCTGTGCATATTACATATGAATTATGCACATGAAGAAGTATGTATTATTGTTTGTATATGAATGAAGTATATGATGACAAGTGTGTATTTTAGAATAGATTTGGGCTAATATCTTTAAACAGAAAAGCTGGTGACAAACTGATTAAAGCCCTTTTATAATTCTAACAAAGAGGTTAATCATTTTAAGCTTAAATAAGATCATAGCTTTTGTTATAACTGTCATTTTATTAAAATATAGGGTGGGGTGCTCAGGCTTCTAGGAAATGTCAATGTGTACAATTCACACATACTTATGAAATCCCCACAGATTATCTCTCCCCAATTGATCTTATAAATAAACTATAATAAACTAAGAAAACTTCAGGGGTCACAACTTATTACAGCTGAATAGTAGAGGAATAACCACAAATTTAATAAATTTATCAGTCAACCAAAAACTACTGAATACTATATGTCAGGCATTGTGCTGGTCACTGGGAGTACAAATGCAATAAATGAAACAGGTACACAGACAGACAGATAGATGGATAGATAGATAGCTGGACGGATGGACAGATAGATGTATGGATGGATGGATGGATGGATGGAAAATGTATTTATTAAGTGCTTACTTTGTGCCACGCACTATGCTAAGATACATTGGGGATATGAATATAAGCAAGCAAAAACAGTCCCTGCCCTTAAGGGGCTTACTATTCTAATAAGGAGAAGATAACATATAAAAGGGAGCTAGAAAGAGGGAGAGGGGATGGTATTAAGTTTCATGATCTGGAAATAGTATTAAAAAAGTGAAATGGAGGCCTAGTTCCAGCTAACATAGTGCAAAAGCTCACCTATCATAGATTGGAATGATTCCAAGGTTCCGGAAGTAGGAGATGGGGGAAGGGAGTATGATGAGAATGGTCAGAGTGCAAAAGGTTTACGTTCTAATGAGGGAGACAACAAGGGACTATATAAGTATATATAGAATAAATATAAAAATAATTTACCCAATTATTCCCTGTTAAGAGTTAAGGCCCAGGGTCTGTCAATCTGTGCATATGAATGTGAATTAGTCACTAGTACTTACTTATTCTGTATACCTTAAAGTTTAAGGCTTCAACTATTCTTCTGCATTATTACCTCTCCACTCTTTTGTAGCCAAACTCCTAGAAGGAGCTATTTATACTCATTTCTTCTACTTCATCTACTTTTACTAATTTCTCAACCCTCTTACAATGTGGTTTTCAACTTCATCACTCAACATAAGCTATTCTCTCCCCAGTTACTAATAATCTCTTAATTGCCATTTGTTCAGTTGTGTCTGACCCTTCATGATCCCATTTGGGATTTTCTTGGCAAAGATACTGGAACAGTTTGCCATTTCCTTTTCCAGCTCATTTTACAGATGAGGAAACTGAGTCAAACAGGGTTAAATGCCTTATCCAGGGTCACACAGCGAGTAAATGTCTGAGGCTAGACATGAACTCTTGAAGGAGAATCTTCCTGGTTCCAAGCCCAGTACTCTATCCAATGTGCCACCTAGCTGCCCCCTTCATTGCCATATCCAATGGCCTTTTCTCAGTCTTCATACTTTTTTGACCCCTTTGCAGCATTTGATATTGTTAGCCAGCCTCTCCAGGATACTTTTTCTCTGGATTTTCATGACATCCCTCTCTCTTGGCTCTCCTACCAATCAAGACACTCTTTCTCAGTCTCCTTTGTTGTGTATTCATATTCTGTTCCCTAACTGTGGGTGTACCCTGAGGCTCAGTCCTGGGTCCTCTTCTCTCCTCTCTCTATACCCTCTATCTTGGTAATCTCATTACCTCCCATGAGTTCAATTTTTATTTCCCTATAGATGATTTTTTTGAGTTCAAGAGAAGTCCATTGGTTAACCACAGTTTCCTTATCTGTAAAAGAAGGATAATGATAACTCTGAGAAGATAACCACCAGCTGAAGAATGACTGGCAGTTGTTTGATCAGTACAAAGCTGAGTTAAAAATGTAAAATGCCTAATCAGCAGTCCTGAAAACCATTCTATGTCCTGATGAGGTTTAATAATCAATCTCCTAAGAGAATACAATAGTAGTTATAAGTTGGTTTACTGAATTCTGATTTAAGTCATTCTATCAATGTGCATGGTGAGTCTTTTGTGTTTTTAACCTTTCTTTTCCATGTAGGAAATACATATTTTCCCCATGATTTTACGTTGTAGGTTGAATATGTTTCTGGGAGATATGGACGCGAAACCAAAACCAAATTTTAAATAATTTGTCTCTAGGGGACCTGAATGGGTATTTAACATACTGAAGAGCATGAGAAAAGAGACCCTAGCCCTCTTCTCATTAGAAGCCAAAGTACCTCCAGAAATGAATCTGGTATAGACTGCCTGGAGGGGTCTGGAAAAAGGGAGTCCCTTACAGAGAGGGGGAGGGTGCAATGTGCTGGTCTCTTGGGCCTTGCAATGGTTCCTCAACTGTAGATGTCAATAAAATTTTAAAAAGATAAGGAGGAAGAAGAGGAAGAAGAAGATGATGACCTTGATAGATCTTAGAAAGATAACCGATCAAATAAAAAATATTTATTAAATACCTACTAAGTGCCAGGCATTGAGCTGGATGCTGGGGGTACAAATACAAAAATGAAACAGTCCTTGCTCTCAAGAATCTCACACTCTATAAAGGGAAATAATATGTTCATGTGTAAGTAAATGCAAATGCATCCATAGTAAACACTTAATAATTGTTGTGGGCAGGAGGCCCTTGCAAATGGTCAGGTGAGGTGTTGTATAATAGGTGGCACTTGAGCTTATCTTTGAAGGAAACTAGAAATTCTAAGAGGAAGGGGTAAGGAGGGGATGCATTCCAGGCGTCAGCAACAGCCTGTATAAAAGAACAAATAGGAACTAGAATGTTGTGTATGCAGAACAGCAACTAGCTCATTTGGCTAAAATATAAAATGCACAAAGTGGAGTAATGTGTAATAAGTCTGGAAAGGTAGGCTGGAGTCTGTTGGTGAAATCCTTTTGAGTATGAAACAAAGGAGACAAGAGAGAATCACTGTCTATCCTTGAGTATAATAGACCTGTGCTTTAAGAATATCACTTTGGAGGAAAGATTAGAGATATAATTGAGGCTGGGAGGCCCTTTAGCAGGCTATTACAAGTCTTGGGATGAAGTGATAAGAGCTGAATACCATGTTTTAAGAAATCATGAAAGAAGACAAGGCAAAGGGCAGACTGTTAGAATTTACAGGTTGCTACCAGAGAGGAATCTCAGCTTTCATTCATCAATAAATGTGATTGTCAAATTCCATGGCTCCCAGATCAAAAAGAAAATATTGTGAGCAGCCAAGAAGAGCCAGATCATGTACCGAGGAACTCTAATTAGACTCATGCAGAAACAATGGAAAAGAAAGGAAAGAATAGAATATGCCATACCTAAAAAATAAATGGAAAATGACTTACAGTCAAGAAAAATTTATCTCTTAAATAGCTGAACATAATCCTACAGGGAAAGAAATGTATACTTAACAGAACTCCACCATTGCATTCCAACTGAGAAAACCAGAGCTGGGCTGAGTCTTAGACAAAATAAACTTGAGGAAGGTAAACAAGTTTGAACACCTTGAAAAGGCTAAGTGATTATCCATGCCTACCTTCTGAATGGGGGAGAGGAAAAAAAAACTTATTGTCCTTTTAGAGTGCCACCCTTTCTAAGTGTTAATGAAGGAACAAACAAAGACTAGTTTTGGGCTTTGAGTGTTTAAAAATAAGGAAATAGATAAAATGAAATACCACCCTAAGGAATGAAAGGGGGGAGAAATATTTCTTGAAATTGGGGTACTGGGATAAAAGATAGAGGGAAATGGAATTCTGAACTTAACACTTAGCTGAGTTTAACCAAGGAAGATTAACAAAAAAGATTATAGTGATAAAAGTACTGTAGAGTAAATAGGAGATTGATTTGGATTTCAATGAGAGAAGGAACACATGAATGGGAGGGTGGGGTTGGGAAGGGCATTGATTCAATCAAATCAAATTACCACTGTAGATGACTGATTACAAAAGAAAAAAAAATACTAAGACTTAGTGACTTGGGCTGGGCTGAAAGAGGGAGGGTAAAGAAGGGACCAGGATTAAATTTTTCTAAGTGTTATAAACTGCAGTAGCTAACTTTGACTTCTACTTTTTTTTTTCCTTTTGGAAGGAGGAAAAATAGGGAAGATATATTATAATAGTATTTGAGTCAATTCTATTCAACAAGCATTTTTAAAAATATTTTTTATGCTTTTTTTTAAAATTTTGGCAATTGGGGTTAAGTGACTTGCCCAGGGTCACACAGCTAGTAAGCGTCAAGTGTTAGGTCTGAGGCCGAATTTGAACTCAGGTCTTCCTGACTTCAGGGCCAGTGCTCTATCCACCGTGCCACCTAGCTGCCCCTCAATAAGCATTTTTAAAGCACCTCATGCCAGGTACTGTGCTAGGTACTTGAGGTACAAAGGCACTAAAAAAAAAAAAATTGAACAGTCCTTGTCCTCTAGAAGATTATGTTCCTTTTTTTTTTGTTTTGGTGGAGGGAAAGGAGCAAACAACATATACCCAGAAATTAAATTTAAAACATGTAATATGAGTTGTACAAAGCATGTGCAGACAGCAAGAGAAGGCTGACAGCAAGGAAAGTTTCTGCATTAGAGTAGATGGACACTGGAAAGAAGACTGGCCTAAATCTGGCCATTTGATTGAACAATGGCTAACTTAGGTGAAATAAAAAATAGCTAATTAGCAGTCTTGTGAAATGATTTTATATTCTTATTTGTCTTAAATATTGTCCTTCCAGCCAATTGTAACCTTTGTCACAAGAAAAATTACTTAATCCTGTTAATTTTGCTAAATTGAACCGTGACTCTATATTTAGCATTTCTTTTTCTGTGTAGGAATATATTACCTATTTCAGATACTTATTCATATTGTAACAATGAGTATCTCTTTTACTCCCCATTTTTTTTGAGGGGGAGGGCATATATGAGCTATAACCTAAGCTAAAAGTAAAATTGTTCCTGGGAAGGTGGAAATGGAACTCTAATGAGACAGTTGAGAGGGAGGAAAGGGAGCCCTCTCTCAGAGATAAGGTCCCCAGGACTGAACCCAATCCAAACTTCATGGCTCCCTGGGCTCAGTCAAGCAGCATCTCAAAACTAAAAATACATACAGAATGATTTCTGAGGAAAATTTATTTATTTTTTTCATATGGTATGTCACCTTTACAAAACCTGATCACATGTTAGATTGTGGGCAAGGACTGAATTTTGCCTCTTTGTATTCCCAGAGCCTGGCATACAGGTGCTTAATAAATGTTTATTGAATGAATGAATAGAATGAATAAAGAATGCATCCTCTATAGACCATGGTGAGGAAAAATTAAAATCAGTAAGGTAAATTTAAACAAAGGACATAGACTTAAAAAGTTAAAAATCTAAATAATATTACTTAAGGCACAATTCAAACCATAGAAGATCAAAGAAGCAATATTGTTTAGGATTGTTTCTTACTATTCCCTTCGTGACTTCTTTATTTTATAATATTTTATTTTCCCTCAATTACATGTAAAAGCAATTTTTAATATTCAATTTTTAAAAATTTCAAATTTAAAAAATTTTAAGTTCCAAATTTTCTCCCTCCTTCCCCCTTACCTCCCCCCTCCCTGAGATAGTAAGAATTTGATATAGGTTATACATGTGCAATCATGCAAAACACATTTCCATAGTCAGGTTGTGAAAGAAGACACAGACCAAAAAAAACAAAAACAAAAAACAAAAACCACACACACACACACACACACACACACAAATAAAGTGAAAAATAGTGTGCTTCAATCTGCATTCAGACTCCATTAGTTAATTCTTTGAAGGTGGATAGCATTTTTCATCATAAGTCTTTTGGAATTGTCTTGGATCACTGTTATTGCTGAGAATAGCTAAGGCATTCACATTCAATCATTGTACAACATTCCTGTTACTGTGTATAATGTTCTCCTGGTTCTGCTCACTTCACTTTGCATAAGTTCATGTAAGTCTTCTCAGGCTTTTCTGAAACCATACTGCTCATCATTTCTTATAGTATAATAGTATTTCATTATATTCGTATACCACAACTTGTTCGGTCATCCCTCAATTGATGGGTATTCCCTCAATTTCTATTTTTTTTTTTTTGCTGCCACAAAAAGAGTTGCTATAAATATTTTAATGTTTTTGCACAAATAGATCCTTTTCCCTTCCTGACTATTTTCCAATCAAACTGGATTAGCTGTTCCCCAAAACTTATACTCAACCTCCTGCCTCCGTGTTCATTGATACCATGTTTAAGTATCATTACCTTTCCTCCAGGCTTTGGTGCTAAATTCTTGCTGAAGTCTTCTCTGATCCCCACTGACCTAGTGATCTCTAAGTCTTCAAATTAGCTTGTATTATACTTATTTGTGATTGTTATCTCCCCCTTTTCCTCCTATAAAATTGGTAGTCAGTCTAATACCTCTTCTCTCCTATACTTTCCGTTGGAGCCTCCCAAAAAATGAGTTAGCTCTGACAATAGATGTGTCGACCTCATTATCAGTGTGTACATCCCTGGAAAGTACACTACCAAGGTAAGTGAACTTATCCACAGAATTCAAAACTTTTCCATTTGCTGTAATGGATGGTCCCACTTATGGATGGTGTGGTGCTGGCTTATGGAGCACCTGTGTTTTCTTGGTGTTGATTGTTAGGTCATAATTAGCACAAGCAGCAGAGAATTGATCCATACTTTGTTGCATCTCAGCTTCAGAGGCTGAATGCCTTTGAGTGCATATTGAGTGCACAATCATATGCAAACAGAAAATCATGCACCAATATTCCCTCTACTTTGGTCTTGGCTTGTAGCCTTTTGATGTTGAAGAATTTACCATCAGTACAGTAGCTGACCTTGATGTTGTGGTCATCCTCATTGAAAGCCGTTGACAACATGGCTGAAAACATCAGGCTGAAAAGCATGGGAGCAAACACACAGCCTTGTTTCACTCCATTGATGACTGGGAAAGCACAAGAGTATTGTCCATTATCCAGAACCCGGGCAAGCACGCCATCATGGAATTGATATACAATACTGATGACCTTCTCTGGGCAGCCAAATTTTGACATAATTTTCCATAAGTCCTCATGACTGACAGTCTCAAAGGCTTTTGGTCAGATCTATAAACGTTGTATACAGACCTCTGTTCTGCTTCTGGCTTTTCTCCTAGAGTTGTCGAGCAGTAAACACCATATTGACCGTTCCTCAGCCCTTTCTGAAGCCACATGGTCATCTATAGAATGTAAAGGCTTTGAGGACTGGGTCAGGTTTTGTTTATGTTCTTTGTGTATGCCCTATGCCTCGAAGTATGGCTCAACAGAAATTGCTCTTTCCAAAGTGATCAATCCTCCCTTTAACTACCTTTTCTCAATCTTCATCCTTTCTTGATCTCTCTGCAGCCTTTGCCACTACCGATCACCCTCTTCTCCTGGATACTTCCTACTTTTTTTTATGACACTGCGCTCCTCTGTTTCTTCTACCTGACTGATTGCTCCTGGTCTGGTCTGTTCCAAGTCACCATCACTAACTATGGTTGTCCCCCAAGGCTATTCTTTCTTTTCTTCAAATACTACACTTCATCCCCTCTCCCCATTTTCATTGATTGTCTCCCCTGCCTGGATTGCTCTCCCTCCTCACCTTTACCTCCTGGCTTCCTTTAAGACTCAGCTCAAATCCCACCTTTCCAGCCTCTCCCCAACTACCTCACTGCTAATGCCTTCTCTCTGAGACTACCTTCAATTTACCCTGTATATACCTACTTGTTTATACCCTTTTATGTACTTATTTGTTTTTATGTTGTCTCCTCCCATTGAAATATAAGCTCTTTGAGGGCAGGGACTACTTTTGCCTCTTTTTGTGTCCTTACCACTTGGTGGCCCAGGATAGAGCTCAGGGCTTAGAAACAGGAAGATCAGGGTTCAAATCTGGTCTCAGATACTTACTAGCGGTATGACCCTGGGCAAGTCACTTAACCTTGTTTGCCTCAGTTTCCTCATCTGTAAAATGAGCTGGAGAAGGGAATGACAAACCACTCCAGTATCTCCGTCAAGAAAATCCCAAATGGCACTTGACACTTACTAGCTGTGTGACCCTGGGCAAGTCACTTAACCCCAATTGCCCAAAAAAAAAAAAATCCCAAATGGGTCATAAAGAGTCGGACATGACTGAAACAGCTGGGCATTAACAACAAAATAGCACATACTAAGCACTTAACAAGTGCTTATGTTTGTTGACTTGAACCAAGCTGTTCTGGGATTATTATTCAGTCATATCTGACTTTGTGACTTCATGGACCGTACTATCCATGGGATTTCCTTGGCAAGGATACTGGAGTGATTTCCTTCTCTAGTGGATGCAGGTGAACAGTTTGCCCAGGGTCACATAACTAAAGTGCCTGAGGCCAGATTTGAACTCAGGCCTTCCTGACTCCAGGCCTAGCATTCTATCACTTCAGCCAGCTAGTTCTGGGATTATACTACAGAAAATCCAGAGACAAGGAGGAAATAGATAAGGCATTCAGGGAAGAGATCATAAGTCTGGCGTGAGGGCTTTTAATTATCTAGGCATCTGCTGGAACTTTCTCTGCCAAAAGCAAAGAGGTTAATAAATTCTTGGTGTGCCTTAGTAATAATTTCATCCTTCCAAAGGTAGGATGGGTGGGAGCAACAAGGGAATTGCTATTCTAGTCCTGATTGTGACTAATAAGGAAGAATTGGTGGCTAAGGTGGAAAAAAGAATGGGAACTATGAATGAAAGTGACCACTCCATCTTAGAATTCATGAAAGAGAAGAAAGTGGAAATTGGCCATTGACTGATATGAATCCTGGATTTGGGGAGAGTAGATTTAAAAGAGCTTAAAGAAAGAAGAGGTAGGATTATCTGGCCTAAAATTCTACAGAGAAAGTTAACCTAAAAGAGCTGGGAAATTCTTTATAATAAAGAGCTGAAGATACACATAGAAACAATTCCAAGGAGGAAGAAAAAGATGAGCTGCCTAAAGAGACCACCACCCAACTTATATTAAAAGAGGAGAAAAGCATATAAGATGGAAACAAGGACAGATACTAAAGAGTAAATTCAACATTGTGCCACAGACCTTGAAGAATAAAGTTAGGACACACTGAAAAAATAAAAAGCTGATGAAAAGGTCCCAATATTTTCAGACTTGAAAACATTACAAAGGGATTTTTATCAATAACCAGATCCTTGGTAAAAACTCCATAAATAGATCTATATATGGAAGAGAACAGATATAGGCCAACTAAGCCAGGTCCTCAGTTTTACAGATGAAAAAACTGAGGTCCAGGGGTCTCTAACAATATGCTCAAGTCACACAGATATTGCAAATCAGAGGTAGGATTTGTGCCCAGGCTCTTTGATACAAGAGCCGAGTATTTGGGCAATTAGGTAGGACAGTGCTAGGCCTGGCATCAGGAAGACCTGTATTCAAATCTAGCCTCAGACACTTACTACTTGTGTGAAGACCCTGACACTTAACTTCTATCTGCCTCAACTTCCTCATATATAAAGTGATGATGATAATAGCATCTACCTCCCAGTATTGTTGCAAGGATAAAATAATATTTGAATATATAGAAAGTATTTTTTAATGATTTTATCTAGAAAATGAATCTGTGATCATGAGATCTAGTCTGACTTCATCAAGAACATGCTAAACTAACCTCTTTTCCTTTTGTTGGCAGGGTTACTAGAGTAACCCTGGTCAAGGGATGCATATACCTAGGTTTTAGCAAAGCATCTGATAAAGGCTTTCATGCTATTAAACTATTCATTAGTTCAATTAATTTTAGTTGACTCTCTAGAGTTCCCTAATTATCAGATCATATCATCTGCAGAAAATGATCATTTTATTTCCTCCTTGTGTATTCTTATTTGAGGAGGGGAGGGGATCTTATGATTTTGGTAGACTGCAAGCCCTATATGAACCAACAATGTGACATGGTAGGTAAACATAGGAACCTAGGAGTATGTAGCTGAGATGGACACCTGCAAGACCCAACCGAAAGCCAGCCCTCCAGAGGTTCTGACAATGTCTAAAAAGACAGTTTTCTCTCTTCTCATCTGAAAGGAGCTGAGGAAGAGGAAATCTTATGAAAAGGGTAAAGGGAGCAAGAGCACTGTGGGGAGGATATGACGTCTTCCTCAGTGGTACCAGGCAGAATGAGAGGGGGACAAGAGACCAACCACGCCAGGAGGTGACTCAGTGCCAACATGACTGTTCCTGGTGCTCTTCTTATAGCCACTGCTTTGAATGGGAGTAAAGCACTGAGAAAGAGGATTGTGGACAAACTATTTGTAAGCCTCTGAAGCAGGCCACCTTCTTGTGGTGTCTGTCTTATGCCCAGGAAGAGCACAGGAAAAGTAAGACGATGCTATCAAAAAACACATTTCACAAGTGTTATTTTGTATTACAGTTATTCATCTGTCATATCAAGGACACCAATGCTGGCCTTGGAGTTAGGAGACCTAGCTTTGAATTCAGGCTCTGATACTAGCTTTGTGATTATAGGTAATTCATTTAGCCTTTCTGACCCTCAGTGTTCTCTATAAAATGGGGATAATTGTAGACTCAACTACTAAACAAGAAACATGACCTATAATTGTTATTATTTCCTTAATAGACTGTAAGTTCTATGAGGGCAAGAATAATGGTGTAATTAAACTTTGGGTCTCTTTTAGCATCTAGTACAGTTCCCTGCATTAAATGTTTGTTGATCAAAGGAATGAATGAACAGCATGTCTGAGGATGGGGGAATAGAACTTTTCACCATCAAGATTTCTTCTATGATACCAAGTTACCTGCCAGTTGTCTCCCATCCCCACCCTAACTTTCCAGGAAGTCCAAAGAAGAAAGTGGGAATCAAGAGATAATTCAGGTCTCCCTGTTTCAGATTTCTAAGAGCTGATTGACAATCTTTGGAAATGATAGTTTAGGCATGAGGGCATAAATCAAATCTCCATTAATCATCCCAACATGCCAAACCTGGCTGAGCAAGACCAAATAACTTGAGGCCATTTAAGGCAAAGGGTTTGGAGTAAGAAGCCTAGACGATGTTCTGAACTGGTCCCTACTTCAGCTTTTACTCCTTCATAAGGATTAGAGAACTTGATTGGCACATCTAGTCCTGGAGGGGTTATCTTGCAGAATGCCAGGATAAATGACCTAATAAAAGTGAGGGTCAGTCCATAATGTCAAGGATGACATGGTAGACAGACCAATTCTCACTCATCGGGCTTCAGTTTTATCTTTACAAATGATGGATGGATATAAGAAATGGAGGATTGTTCCCCTGTCAGGTGCCTCTGTATTTAGAGCAATCCAGTTTATGTACCTGCCTTAAGACTGTTGATTGCCTGGGGATTACAGTGCCCACCCAAGACAAATCAGTTTTTTGGGATGAGGATGATGAGGCTGACAAGGGTAGTGAGGGTAATGACGGCAAGGCTGAAGATGACAGGCTCTCTCCTGTCTGTCCTCCCTCCATAACCTCATCAGCTCAGGCTTGGACTACTGCAGTAACCTACAGGTGGGTCTGCCTGCCTCAAATCTCTTCTCGCTCTAATCCATTGCCAATTCATTTGCCAAAGTGATTTTCCTAAAGCGTGGGTCCAACCATGTCACTTCCCTTCTCAATAAACTCCAGTCTTCTTATCACCCTTCAGGATCAAATACAAAATTCTCTGTTATGAGCATTTATAGTTTGGAAATCAGCAAAAGCTATAAATCAGGGTTTGATTTATTGTTTTGTTGATTGTCCAGACTTAAGAAAGTAATAGAGAAAATGTTAATAAGGCAGAATAAACTTAAAAGGGTGTCAGACATAATTTTTTCTCATATATTTTTTCTTAAATGTTGAACATTTAACAGCACACCCTTGAACTTGATCCATGATGGTGACCATTGACTGGACCAGGAGTTAATTCATCTTTGCTGTGGCTCTGAAGTTCCGGATACTGTACCTGAATGAATGAACAGCATGTCTGAGGATGGGGGAATAGAACTTTTCACCATCAAGATTTCTTCTATGATAGATAGAAGATAAGATAAGATACCAAGTTACCTGCCGGTTGGCTCCCATCCCCATCCTAACTTTCCAGGAAGTCAGAAGAAGGAAATGGGAATCAACAGATGATTCAGGTCTCCCTGTTTCAGCTTTCCTTTTTTTAATTTTTTTTTTTATTTTTAGGCAATCAGGGTTAAGTGACTGGCCCAGAGTCGCACAGCTAGTAAGTGCCAAATGTTTGATCTGAGGCCGTGTTTGAACTCAGGTGCTCTTGACTTCAGGGCCAGTGCTCTATCCACTGTGTCACCTAGCTGCCCCTCTGTTTCAAATTTCTAAGAGTAGATTGACTCATCGTCACTGCTTTGTATCAGGGGATCCATTGTGAATCTCCTACCACAGAGACCACCACCACCACTCCCTCCCCTCCCTGCCTACATGGATTGGATTGTTAAAAGCCATAAAGTGGTCCTTTGGAAGGGGAACCACAAAGCCTGAAATATCTGGCACTTCTCACATCCCAAGGTCAGGGTTGTCCCCTACTGGTAATTAATGATCCTAAGGTTGTTAAGGTGTGGAAGATCCTCTGAAGAACTTTTAGGACTTTGTCATCAATGGGAATAATGTGATAGGAGTGCCATCCATTAAATATCTGGTTAGAGCTCATGGCAATAGGTCATGTTGTGTAGTGAGAAATTCAACATGGAGTTAAACTTAGTTTCCCAGTCACCTAAAGCATAAAATTCCAATGCTGCTATTGTTGTAGTTCATCCTTCATTTTGGAAGAGGACCAGTGACATCACAGGGTGATATCTTGACTTGCATGTGGATTGGATTTAAGCAAGACACAGTTGCACAAAGTCATCAGTCTCACTTTCTCTTCCAGAGTCATTGAAGTGCAGTGACAAGACAAAGTCAAGACGCCCAGCAATAACCTGGGATGCAGTGGATGACTTTGGTATCTTCGATGTCTGACTAAGCTCTTAGCACTCCACAGTGCCTGCTTTAGCCGTCTTCATGGCCAAATTGTTCTCATCTGCCTGTTTCACTGGAGGAAGTCTTCACATAGTTGGGGGTAATTAACCCTGTCAGTTGCCTTCAAACTGGTTTAGCCCATCTGCCGAGACAGTTTTAGCAGGGTGGGGCCACTACATATGCTATAGTTTCTTGGAGTCACAGGTCAGAGTTGGGTGAATCAGATGAGTGAGTAGTTCTTGAAAGGGATTGGTAAGCCCTCACACCAGAGGTGCTAATCCTCCCCGAACACCAAAAATTCCAGTGCACAAATAGTCAAAGATCCTCAGGATTGATTGACTTCCTATTGTCACATCAACACACCCTTATGATGGGATGTAGCAGTAAGGCAAATATGGAGTCAAGGAGAATGGTGCCCAACTGAAACCAATAAAGTAACTTTGCCAAATAGCCTTTCTAAGCTATTGTTGAATCAACTTCCTTTTGCTAAATGTTAGATGGTCTATGAGTATCTAATTTCATTCCAGTCCCAAGCCTAAACCACCAGATTGGCCTGAGTCAAGCCCAGCCCAGAACAATAATCAACCTTTGTTTTTTTCTTTCATGGGAAGGGAGCCCAGATTTCAGAAATTCCTATGAGACCTTTATGTGCTCCTCCCACAGATGAACAGGGAGCAAAGAAGAGAGCTGGGGATCCCAAATGAAGCAGGGGGGAGGGAGAACCCAAAGAGATGACCTTGAAGAACCAAAATGATCTCTCATTAAATACCTGAAAGGCAAAAGGCACACATACACAGTTATTATTTTGAAGTCAAGCGCCCTGGGCATTTATTGTGACAAAGAACGGTAAAGTTGAGGTAGGGAAGGTCAAAATCCCAAAGGCCAACACTAAGAAAATCTTGTCTTTGGGAAAGTGCTGACAACTCCTTTTTCAGCCCTGGGGACCATCATCATTAGAGTGAGTGTGATAATTAGAGTCTTTATTATTGTTGATGTTCTTCTGTTCCTGGAATCTCTTAATAATTATTGTTCCTGGGAAGCTTTTGCCTGAAACAACCTTCCATTTTTAAAATGTGACATGAGAATCACAGAATTTTAGAGTTGGAAGGAAACACAGGAGACATTTAGTGCAAGTTTAAAAAAAAATTATCCTCCAGAACATGTGGTCCAAGTCTCCACTTGAAGACTGCCACTGAGAACCCATTTCTTCTTAAGGCAGGCCATTCCACTTTTGGACAGTTCTAATTGTTAGAAGTTTTTGCTGACATAGAGCCTCAATTTCACTTTTTTACAACTTCTACTTTTGTTCCTAATTCTGCCCTCAGGGGCAAACTGAGTAATCTCCCCCAGAAACAGCTATTCAAATACTTGAATACAGCTATTTCATCTCCCTTGAATCTTCTCTTATCCAGTCTAAATATACAGTTCCTTGAACTGATCCTCACATGACATGGACTCAAGGTCTTTCTGGGCAGCTAGGTGTCACAATGTATAAAGCACCGGGCTTGAAGTCAGGAAGACCTGAATTCAAATCTGGCCTCAGACACTTACTAGCTGTGTGACCCTGGGCAGGTCACTTAACCCTGTTAGCCTCAGTTTCCTCATCTGTAAAATGAGCTAGAGAAGGAAATGACAAACCACTCCAGGATCTTTGCTAAGAAAACCCCAAATGGGGTCATGAAGAGTTAGACACGTCAGGAATGACTCAACAATAACAATAACAACAACAAGGTGGGTCCTTCACCATTGTGGTTCCCCTCCTCTAGATGGACACTCTTCGGTTTATCAATGTATTTAAACTCTGATGCCCCAAAATGAATCCAGATGTGGCCTGACAAGGTCAGATGTCTAACCTAGGATTTCTTATTCTACATTCCTTATATCTGGAAGCTATACCACTCTTTGTACCACCCAAGATTTCATGACTTCTTTTGACCACCAAATGACATTGTTGACTCATGTTGAGCTTTCAGTCCACTAAAACCCCTAGGTATTTTTCAGATAAACTGCTGTGTAGCCATGCCATTCCTATCCTGCATTGTTGACGATTTTTTTTTACCCAAGTTTAAAACTTTACATTTTCCCTATCGAATTTCATCTTATCAGATTCAGTCAGCCCAATGTCTTAGTCTGTCAAGATGTTTTTAGAACCTGACTCGTCACTCAAGTTGTTAGCTATAGTTCCCGGTTTAAAGTCATCTGCAAATTTAATTAGCATTACATTCCACATCTTTATGAAGGTGTGATTAATATAAAGGGAGGTAGGGAAGTAAGTAAGGTATGCCCTAGTGTAACACTTTACTGAGAGAGATTACTTCCACATGCCAGGTTCAATGGAGGTGGTTCCTACAGGCAATACAGATCTTCCTTTCCCAATCTTGGCTCACTTTTTCCTCAAAGGCTTATATTTACTAGGTCTAGGGGTAAAATCATGCACACACACACACACACACACACACACACACACACACACACATATATAGGAGCTTGACCTGCACATGTTCAGATCACCTAACATGGATGTACCCCGCATCCTTGAGTTTCCCTACCACGTGGGTAGGAATAACTTTTTTGTTTGACTGTATAGCCAGAAAAGTCTATATCTTTAAAATTGGACTGAAACAATCTCTTTCTTGTGTACAATTTCCACCTGTGTCCAGAGGGTGAAGATCACAGTTAACCCACAGTGCAGGCAACCTGAACTGAACCAGGAGGGGAATACTTTCCCTGTTACCCTCTCCTTTTAGATCTCTTGCCTGGAGATTTGGGGCAACTAGTCGGCACAGAGTTCCAGGCCTGGAGTCAGGAAAACCTGAGTTCAAATCTGGCCTCGGATACTTCCTAGCTATGTGAACCTGGGCAAGTCACTTAACCCTGTTAGCCTCATTTTCCTCACCTGTAAAATGGGCTGGAGAAGGAAATGGCAAACCACTCCAGTATCTTTGCCAAGAAAACCCCAAAAGCGGTCACAAAGGATGAGACATGACTGAAATGACTGAACAACAATAACAACAACAACAAAACTGGGGATTTGATCATCTGTGAAGCTAATTAAAGGAGGCTACTCCCACCCACAGAGTTGGGGAACTCAGTGAAGTAGGGTAAGGTGATCTGGGCATGTGCAGGTCAAGCCCCCTCATAGATAATTAACCTATTTATAGACTCCCCTGTTTTATAGAACTTGCACTTTCTTAGTGCTATCATTTCAACGTGCCTCCATGGGTTTGCAATTTCCGAATCAAGTTGTTATCTACTCCCTGTCCCCTGTTTCTCGCTTAAACTGTGTTCTTTTATTTAAAAAAAAAAATACAAGTTTAAAAAAATTTTTTTTTGGCATCCACCAGATTTTCTTTGGTATAAATGTAGGGGAAGTAAAACAATAGCAATGAAAGGACAATGAGCAATGGGAAGAAGAGGAGGGAAAGAGAATTTGTTATATAGTGGCTGTAGAGGCAGAACCAGCTTCTTTATCTGAGCTCAACCTTTTCCCAAAAAGGAGAGGAAATTATCCACCAGTTTAACAGAAATTTGAGCTTTGAATCAATTCCTCTTTAATAAACAAATGAAGGCAAATGCAGTTCCCTTTGGCTATTCTCCAGCTTTATCAATATAACCTCATCAATTCTTGCACAGAGAAGGTTGACTTTTGTTCCTTAGCATCTGATACTTGTCTTTCAATCAAGTCCTAGTGGAAGGGAAAGCCGTAGGCTGTGCTCACCACTCTACCCTCCTGCCTTCCTCTAAGTGTAATGGGCTACAGAAAGGATGGCCGTTAATCCTACCTTCTAGCATCTTTCTAGTGGAATTCTCCATAGACATATTCCCAGAAGTCCAAGTTCAAAACATGTCCTCAGCTGGTGAATTCTGAGATAGCATCCATTTGAATCTCTTATCTCCATAGCAATGAAGGTGTCACACAGGTAGCTGATAAAAATGTTAACAATAGTGGATAGGACACAAATCCCTGGAATATTCCATTGGGCATCTCCTATTAAGTTGGCATTGAACCATTAGCCACTACTCTACAAGTCACACCATCCAATCAGCTCCAAATTTATGAAATTGTATTATTGTCTAGTGATCCACACTTCTCCATCTTCTCCATAAGAATAGTATGATATATTTTACCAAATGATTTGCTAAAATCTAGGTAAACTATAGCTACAGACTTCCCCTGATGTACTAATTTAGTAACCTTGAGAAAAAGGAAATAGTCTACGAAGATCTGCTCTTGATAAAGTCATGTTGGCTCTTTGTAGTCTCTATCATTACCCATTAATTCTCCCTCAACCCACCCATCATATTGGCATCAACATGTTGGCAGTGTCTGAAAATGTAGACCTCATTTTCATGAGGTGGCCAGGTCATGCTCATATCATTTTCAGTTCCACTCCTCACTCTCTGGACTTTTCTAACTCCCAATTATTTATTTCCTCCAGTACAAAAGAAATGTTCAAGATGTAAAAGGCTCATAAGTGTGCATTCACACATTCTTAACACGCAAAGAATCATCACCATCATTACAATCTTCTTGAAAGAGAAAGGCACTTTGTGGGACTGCTTAAACAGACTTTTCAATTACACCTCAGATATGCATTGTCCAAGAAATTCTGGCCTAGATCTGGTCAGCTAGGCATGGTCATTCAGCCCCTTCAGATTCAATACGCTCCTGTTGGTCATTTCTTCCTTTGAGAAGTGATGTAGTTACAGACAGCACCTCTTGCTAGACAAATGGAACTGGCTTAGAAATCTAAGAATTCTTGAACTAGCTGAGTTCTGCTAAGCTAGATGCCAAGGCTGTTTCTGAATGTCCTTTATCAAGAAGTTCCTAGGAGCACATATCCCACAGAAAGGGACCAGAGTGTATACCCAGCTATGTGGAAAGTGCCCCAATCCAAAAGATCAGACTCCCTTCTCCACAATCCCCAATCATACCCGTGACAAATTATTGCAGTCATCTTACAAATTATTCTCATATTATTCTCAAATTATTCTTCTCATTTCACCATCAACTCATACAAGCCTTCCCAGGTTTCTCTGAAATTATCTTTTTCATCATTCTTTTTTTTTTTTTTGGGGTGAGGCAATTGGGGTTAAGTGACTTGCCCAGGGTCATACAGCTAGTAAGTGCCAAGTGTATGATCTGAGACCAGATTTGAACTCAGGTTTTCCTGACTCCAGGGCTGGTGCTCTATCCACTGTGCCACCTAGCTGCCCCCTTTATCATTCTTTATCACACAATAATATTCCATATCTTCAATTACCACATTTTCAGCCATTTCCCAATTGATGGGCACTCACTTTGTTTCCAGTTCTTTGCTACAAAAAGTGCTGCCATAAATATTTGTGTACATTTGAATCTTTTCTCTCTGTCTTTGACCTCTTTGGAACATACGCCTGGGAGTGGTATTGCAGGATCAACAATTATGTTTAGTTTAGTGACTTTTAGGGTATGGTTCCAAACTTTTCTAGAGTGATTGGAACAATTCACAACTCTACCAAGAATGCATTAATATACCTGTTTTCCCACAGCCCTTCTAACAATTGCCATTTTCATCTTTTGGCATCCTCATAAATCTTCTTGGTGTGAGGTGTAATAGAGTTGCTTTAACTGAATTTTTAAAATTATTAATGATGTGGAGAATTCACTCATGTGTTTGTTGATAGTGTGCATTTATCCATTTGAAACTTGCATGTTCATATCATAGTGACTATCCATTACATAATGGCACTTGCTCTTGTGTTTGAGTCATTTCCCTGCATATCTTTGATATCAGACCTTTATCAGAGACACTTGCAGCAAAGACAACTGCTTCTTCTCATCCTAACTTCATTGATTTTGCTTAGACTTTTTTTCAACTTTATGTAATGAAAATTATCCATTTCATCTTCTAATGATCACCTCTATTTTGTATTTAGTTAAGAATTCTACCCTTAGCCATAGCTGTGAAAGGCATCTCTTTTCCTTCTCTAGTAAGGTCATATATCTGTTTGGTTTATTATGGTGTATGTTGTTGAGTGTTGGTCTAAATCTAATTTCTGCCAGACTGCTTTCCAGTTTGCCCAGCAGTTTTTATCGAATATTGAGTCGTTCCTCCCAATAATTGGCATCTTTGGATTTATGTGCTTCTGTATTTAATTATTTGGGGGTCTTGTTTACCTAATTATTTCCACTAATCAACTTTTCTACTTTAAAAAAATTTGGTGGTTACTGTTTCGTAGTATCATTTGAGATCTGGTAATACTAAACTCCCTTCATTGCTACTCCCCCCCCCATTATTTTCCTTAGATTCTTGAGCTTTTGTTCCTCTGCATTAATTTTGTTATTACTTTGTCTAGTTATATAAAGTTACCCCAAACATCAGTGTGTTGTATGCCATGAAATCCACAAGTGCATTGTTGATGTGTGTAATTAAATCTGTGAGGCATCCAGCAGAAATGAGAGCTGAATAAAACCTTCTTGATTATGATAAGGATAAGAAAAATAACTAACCCACTGAAGGGTAGTTACTCAGTAAAAACTTGATGAATAGAGCCCTTTATATTTTCCAAAGCACTTCCATATATGTTATCTCTTGGATCCAAACAATAGCTGTGTAAGGTGGGAGGAAGGAGTATTATGATCACTTTCACTTACAATAGGCAGTATGGCATAGCAGAAAGGGTGATGAAGTTTTTTGTTGTTTTTTTTTCAATTGTATGTAATTGAACATAAGGCCTGAGAACCTGAGTTCAAATTTTGCTGCTGTTACTTGATACTTATTTCTCCTGTATATTGTTGGGTATCTTTCCTCCCTTTCAACTGTTAGTGGGGAAAACTGTCTCTACTTTCTATCTTCTCACTCCTCAACTCCTGAAGTTAATAACCTCATCACTTGACTAAAAGTATCATCTCTACAAAGTTACTACTGCTCCCTTCATTGCCACATCCAGTGTCCTTTTGGCAGTCTGCATCTTTTTTTATTTTTATTTTTTACATCTTTGAAGCATTTAATACCTTTGACCACTGTTCTCTTGGATTCTTTCTCTTCGGAGTTTTCATGATGCAGCCTTCTCTCTCTTCTCCTCTTACCTATTGGTTATTTTCTTTTCACAATCTTTTGCTGGGTCATCTTCCACATCCTGTTCCTTAACTGTGAGTATAACCCAAGGCTCTGTCATAAGACCTTTTTTTCTTCTCTCTCTCTCTCTCTACAATGTTTCTCTTGGTGACATCATTAGCTCCCTTGGGTCCAAGATGACAGCAACATGTGAAAAATGTCTGTGACTGCTACAAAGCTAGACTAGTAGGATTAGCTTTGAGAAGAAGCTCACCTTCCAGGTATAAAGGACACATGGGATATTTGACTTAAAGCTGAAAAGCTTCTATTGGTTTTTATTTCAGCTTTTGGTAGGTGCTTCATTTGGGAAAGATTTGAATAAAGTCTGTAAGAGATTGCTTTCTAGAGTTTGTTTAGGTAGTGGTACACCACCTTCTGAGACGAGATTAAACTGTTCCTTACCCTGCTGTGAAGTGGTCCCATGCTGTTCGAAATGGCACCAGTTGATTGAGGATAAAACTAAATCTAGTTAGTCCTTAGGAATGGCCCATTAAATCAGCTGATCTGGCCACATTTCAGTACAGGTAAAAATACTAGGTTACTGTGTTAGGGGTGGTGGAGTGCAATGAAAAGAGGTTACTTCTCCATGCTGAAGACCTATTTAGGTTTCAATTAAGAAGACATCATGCTGTTGGTTGACCTTTGCTACTTCCTCTTGGGACGGGTTTGAATTGTATTCTTTGGAAAAGATGTCAGTTGAATATGATGCTGCCAGAGAACCTGCTATTTATGCTCAGATTTATCAGACAGCTGATACATGAAGGGTAGAATGTTGAGTTCATGTCTTTTGAGTGTCTGCAGCTTTCATTCAAGAGGCCCTGTAGTATTCTGCATCTTAAGGCAATAGTCACAATGTCATCCATAACCAGCAACACCTGGAGAATCTTTCCAGTCTTTCTTCACTAAATCTTCAACTTGGAATCTGAAGGATATCCTCTGTGACACTGGTGAGTACCATAAATGAGGAAATGAAGGTTCAAAGAAATTACATCACATGCCTAACAAGAAGAAAAGCCAAGACCTGAACCCAATATTCTGACGAAAAATCTAATGTTCTTTTACTACTACTCTACGCTCTCTCCCGTCAGTAAACAGATTTCTCCTGGGTTCCCAGAGGCAGTGATATTATACAGTTTATGAAACAATAAGTCACCCCAAAGAAGGAAAAAAAGATAGTGGGAAGTTCTAGTTAATATGGCGGAGTGATCAGGAACAGAATCGCCTTGCTTTCACCCAACTACTCCAGTAAGAATTAAAAAAAGGTATCAGATTGAGTAATGATCAAGAAATCTAAGGAAAAACTACAGAAATGCATTTTTCCAGATAACATCTACACAAACAAGTGTATAGGTTCTATAGAAGGGGTCCAGCCAGAACAGTGGAGCTTGAGAGTATAGCACACCAAAGCCTGGGGTGAGCCAGGGAAGCTTGGAACCTGCAACTGTATTCTGGGGGTAGAGAGACAAGAGCGTGAGCTGAGGCCAGTTCAGTGACATTTGGAGCCTGAAGCTCTGTTGATCTAATCCTGGACTGAGGTTGAGAGCCTACAAAGCACAAAATGTAAAAACACCAATCAGAATGAGCCCTTATGGTTCTATAAGTTTGTCACTCACTGGCCTGAGCTGCCCTTGAGGTCTTTGAAGAATGCAGTGTTTGGTACATAAAAAAGGTAATGACAGGACCCAAGACAACACAGCTCAGAACCAAACAAAACTCCATTATTCCTTTTAGAAGCACATAGAACTTGACCCTGATGAGAGTCTTCAATTAGGAGGTAAATGAGTAAACAGAAAAAGACACCAATGATAAAGAAATATTATAGATCCCAGGACACCCAAGGCACAAACCCAGAAAAAAAAAAAGAATAACTCTGTAACATCTACAGGTAAGGCCTCAAACAAAACACAACTTGGCCACAAAGTTTACTAGAAGAATAAACTGCTTAGTACAGGAGGTATAAAAACTTGCTCAAGTAACTGGCTTCCTGAGAATTAGAATGGACAAAACAAAAATAAATGACTTCATGAGATAATAAGAAATACTAGAACAAGCTCAAGAAAACTGAAAAAGAAAAAAATTTGAGATATGGGGAAAATAGGCCAAGCAGAGATCATCTAATAATCATTAGTCTCCCTGAATCCTGAGACTCCCTAGCAATTATAACCAAAATAAAAGCATAGGATCCATATTTTAAAAATTCATGAATTAAAACTGCCTAAACTTATTAGAACCAGAAGGCAAAGTGAAAATAGGAAGAATCCACCAGTCATCTCCAAAGAATACCCAAATGAAAACTTCTAAAAACACCATAACCAAAATGCATAGTTTCCAAGTCAGAGAAAAACATATTACAAATATTCAAAAGAAAGGGTTCAAGTCCAAGGAACCACAATCAGAGTCTCACAAGACTTCATAGCTACCACGTACAGTAGAGTAGACCTTGGAGTATGATATTTCAAAAAGATAAATGCTTACAACCAAGAAAAACCTACCTGACAAAATTAGGTATAATGCTTTAAGAGGGGGAAAAAAATAAACCTTTAGTGAGATAAAGGAATTCTAAGCTTTCCTGATTAGAAAAAAAAAAAAACAAGCAAACAAACAAAAAAACCCAAATCAATAGAGTTGAGTAGACATTTTGAAATGTCATCATAAGACTCACCACCATTCTTTCAATACCCAGGTTTGCAACCTTGGTATCATCCTTGGTTCCTCACTTTTCCTCCCCCTACCTCCCAGCCCCGGCCACCCCATACCCAAGTAAGTCAACAAATTCTAACAATTGTAGAGATGACATCTCTTAAATCCATTCTCTTCTCTCCCCTCATATGACCATCACCCGAGTTGAGGCTCTCACCAGCCTTCACTTGGGCTGTCAAAGTACCCTTCTAAATGGTCTCCAGACCTCAGGTCTATGCCCTGTTTAATCTATTCTCCATGTGACTGCTGAAGAGATATCCTTAAAGCCCGGATTTGACCACATCACTCCCCAGCTCAAAAAGCTACAATGGTTCCCTAAACCTTTGAGATATTATAAATCCATCTGTCTGACTTTTAAAACCATTCACAATCTGGCTCCAACCTACTAGTCCAGGCTTATTACCCATTACTCCCCTTCACATACATTCTAGCCAAAATGACTTATCTGCTGCTCCTCCTATGTTGCACCTCATCTCTTATCTCCATGCCTTGCATGGGCTGTCCCCTATGCCTCGAATGTGCCCCCTTTTCACCTCCATATTTTAGAATCCTTCATAATTCAACTCAAGAGCCACTGTCTAAGTGTGGTCTTTCCTGATTCCCTGCACCACCTTCTAGTGTCTTCCCCACCCTCAAATCACCTTCTATTTTGTAGGTACTTTTAACTTATACTTTTAATTATGTGTATATGTATGTGTGTATATATGTATATATCTATATCTATATATATATCTATATCTATATCCAAAATTTCCCCCCATTAACTTAGCTCTGCCAAGGATAGAAATGGTTCATTTTTGTCATACAGTATCTGGCACATAAAAGGTGCCTCAATGTGCCGATTGATTGATTGATTGATTGATTGATAACCTCTGTAACCTTGGACAAATCACTTCATTGCTCTGTTCAATTTCCTCATTTGTAAAATAAGAGATTTGAGCTAAATGACTTCTGGAGTCCCTTCCTATACTAAATCTGCCGTATCTCTCCATAGAATTTAAACTCCTTAAGATTAGGAATTATTTTGCTTTTGTGTTTGTATTCTCTGTGTCTGTCAGTGTCTTGAACAATTTGGGGGTGTAACATTATCAGAACAGAGAATTCCTGGTGAAGAAAGTCCTTCTGCCAGCACAGATAAGCGACTGTTCAGCAATCTATAAAGTACCTGAGACACTAAGGAATTTGGCCAAAGTCACACAACCTATAATTGTCAGCAATGGAAATAGCTGAACCTTGGACAGGACACAATCTCCATTAGCTTTAGTTTCTTCATCTGTAAAATGGAGGCGATATTGCCAAGAAGTAGTTCTTGGGATTGTTGTGATGCTCATCTGAGACAGAAACAAGAGCTGAAAGGAGGTGGGGGTTGGAGATAGGAGTGGGTCATGGGGTTAGGGTAGAGAGGAAAGAGGAGACGGGAATGTAGCCTTATCGATGCCAGATCTGGCTTCTGGAAAGAGAAGGGAAGAAAGGTGATTCAGGTCTTCCATGCCTGCCAAATATTTCTTATCACCTATATCTTGGAGATTGCTGGTAAAGTCAGGGTGGGAGGGAGGGAAGGAAGGAGGTGACTGGGAGAGGAGGGTGCAAAGGACTTACTAGGTTTTAGGAGTGAAGGGTGGGTAGTGGAGGGTAGATGCTGAAAGAATACACTAAGGAGGAGCTGTTGTGTAAACAGCCTATGCCTCACTGGGTTGCTAGGGTCAAGTTTCTTGATGTGTGGCTTCTTGTTGAGTTAGGAGGACTGAACAAGTGAGCAGAGTGGACTAGGGGAGGAAAAAGGTTTTTCTGTGACTTGTGAGGTAACCTGAACTTTTTTCATGGGTTGGGGGAAGGGTAGCTACAGTGTAAGCCTCTACAACATGTGGAGAGCCTGACGGGCCCTGCCTGATCTGGGTAAATAGTCCCATCATGCCCAGTGCAGAGCAAGGATTAGAGGGGTGGCAGGTATAATTGTGGCATTGCTCCTAGCTGTGCTTCGCAAGCGATTCGATGAAAGTGAGAGATCTTGGCCCCAACCATCTTTGGCCTTAATGACATTTTCTCCCTCTCTGTTTAGGGGAGACTGGCAGAATGGATCTGATTCTGGATGCTTAGAAATCTAGGCCCCCCCCAAAAAAAGAAATCTAGGCCTCAGTCAGGATGCAAGGAGAAAGGATGTCCCTTCACCCCAAGACCTCCACCCCTTACTTTGTAGTCTTGTATATTGATCACAGGGTTAGGAGTCAGAAACCTAAGTCTTCCTTGGTCCTCCCCACAATAGGCTACGTGACTTTGGGTGAATCATTCAACATCTCAGACTTCAGTTTCCCAAGCTGGAAAGTGAGGGCAAGGCTAAAAATGAAAATGAAAATAATGATGATGATGATGATGATGATGATGATGATGTTGATGATGATGATGATGATGATGATGATGATGATAATAATTGGCCACTCACCAGGGCAGAAAACAGAGGTTGTTATGAAGATTTGAAAGAGGCAACAGGAAACAGAGCTGGCTGACAACCCTCTACCCAATATATAATAACTCTCTGCCTATGAATGTGCTGGACCCTGAGACCAAGGACTCAGACATTTTTTAATCTAGCTGCCTATTCCACCTAGGCAGGTGGGTGGCATCGTGGACAGAGTGTCAGATTTGGTGTCAGGAAGATCAGAGTCTGAATCCCACCATAGACCTGCATGAACCTGGGCGTGTTACTCAATCTCTCTCAGCCTTAGTTTTCTTCTCTGTAAAATGGGGATAATAATTGCACCTGTATCATAGGATTGTTGTGAGGATCAAATGAGCTAACACATGTAAATTGCTTTGCAAACCTTAATGCTACATACAAATGCTAACTGCTATTATTGCTGTTGTTACCCCTCTCTATCCTATCTTGGGTTCGGAGAAGAGGAAATATGGACCTCCCATGGTGGTGCTGGGACACACAGCCAGGATACTGAAAAAAACAAGGACAGAATAAGGCAGCTGAAGGGGACATGGCTGGGGCAGGGGGTGTGAGACTTAATAGAGAATGTAAATGTAAGGCAGAATTTGGAAGGCGGGGACGAGGGAAGGACTATCTGGATGGGAGAAACAGCCAACATAAAATCAGGAGAGGTTGAGAGATGGGCGAAGGGAACCAGGAACATCTTCGGGCATCTAAAGCGGGGGGACAAAATGGTAGAGAGCCTGTGGAGGAGCCTAAGTCATGGAGTGTGGATTTGATTTAAGTGATGATTGAATAGTGGTGTAAAGGAGCCCCGAAGAGGAAAGAGCCTCGGCACTTACCACAGAACTCCACAATGTTCTGATAAGGTTTCCTCCATAGTCTTTAGATTATAAACACCTCCACTCCCTGTTCTGCTGGGTTAAAGCCTCTGGCCAGAACTGCTACCAGCCTCTCCCCAGCTTCCTTGACATAATAAATAATAATAGTAATAACAACTAACATTTATATAGAGCTTACTAATGTGCCAGATACTGCGCTAAGTGCTTTACAATTATTACCTCATTTGGTTATTATTCCCCTTTTACAGATGAGGAAATTGAGGCAAACTGATATCTAGCTTCACCTAGTTCTGCTGGGAAGGGTGAGGAACTAAACCTAATCTGAATGAGGCAAAATAGGTTCATTTTCATTCATTGAACATTTATTAAGCCCTCTGAGTAGTACCTTGCTTCACACTTTGGGAACAGAACATTTAGATAAAACAACTTGGCTCTCAGGAGCTTACAATTTTGCAAATGTCTAAGACACAGAGATAATACCCAACATTGCATGATAAGTTTATTAGAGAGTTATAAAATGAAGTACTATGGGCAATTGGAAGAAGGAAGTCACAGAGAAGATCAGGGGAGGCTTAATGGAGGAGGTGGAATTTTAGTTATACTTCAAAAATACACAGGAATTCAGAAGATAAGGGAATTTTAAACTTTGGCAATAGGGTGTTCTAGACTAGTTTTAGGAGGAAGTAGCCAGGGCGTCCATTGCTTTTTTTAAGATTACAAGCTGCTGAGTTTCTTGGCAGACTCCTCTGATCTTTACTGCTGGAGAGACTAAGACTGGCGGATCTCGAGTTCAGGAGTTTTGAGCTGCCATAGGACTAAAGCATAAAGACCCATACCAATATGGTGAGCCTCCAGGAGTGGAGAACCACCAGGCTGCTGAAGGAGGGATAAATTGACCCAGGTCAGAAGGTTAAATCTTGCATGCCAATCAGTATTGGGAGCCAGCCCATGAGGGTCCACTGCACTGCCAGCCTGGGCAACACAGGAAGTTCCAGCACAAAAAAAAAAAAAAAAAAAACAAACAAACCCTAAAACCAAAAAAACATACTAAGAGGCTTCTAGGCAAGATGACTTTATGAAAGGTTGTATAAGAGCCCAGCTTCCCTACACATAGCCTAGAAAATATCTGAAAAGGGACTCAGATAACAAAAATAAAAAAGAAACATCTGAACCAGAACTGAACAAAAAGATGGTCAGAAGCTGATGGAGGTTGGAAGAGGTATCGCTCTAAGGGAGGTCAGTATAAGACCCAGCAAATGGTACAAAACCAACAGGCTTTCTGAAAGGGGGTAATCCAAGGGGTTTGCAAGCCAGCATAAACTCAAGTAAGATCAAGTACATCTAATAACGCCATTATTACCACCTTGTCAGAGCTGAAACAACCCTCACTGTCGAATGAACTTGAAACACATCCTCTGAGCAAAAGGGGAGTATTTTGAAAGTGGCCCACCTCTATTTAGCCTGGGTTTGATTCTGATTCTGCATCAGCCCAGAATAATAGAATAGAGAACTTTTAAACATTCCTGATGAAAAAACCAGAGCTGAGAAAAAGCTCTTAAATGAAAACACAGAAGTCAAGAAAAACCTAGAAAACTGTGAATATATCTGATTTTTTATTATTTTGAATTATTTAGAATTTTGTTATTCTGAACTTGGAAAATACTGATTTTGTTTTTACTTTGACAAATACCAAATGTTTATGTTAAACATTTCCAAATAAAAAAAGAAAAAAGATTGCATATGAAATCATAAGCCTCTAATATGAGCAATTTGTTTTTTCAAGCAAGTTAACCTCAAAGCTGTCCTGTTTTTCTGCATCTCCCTCTGAATACCCTTCTCTTCGGTACATTTTTAAAAATGCTTCAGTGATTCTCTTTTCTTTCTTTTCTTCTTTTTTTGGGACATCACTTGCACCCCTCTGCCCACAAATGCCCCATAATTTTTTTCAAAACTCTCATTTGTGGAAAGAAAAATGAGCATGGTCAAGTAGCAAAGATCCAAATATTAGCTTTATCCAAAAAGATATCTCTCATTCTGCCTTTCTAGTCCATTACCACTCTGTTAGGAGGTGGGTAGTATCATCCATCCTCTGAAGTCATGATTGTTCAATGCATTGATCAGATTTCTTAAGTCTCTCAAAGTTGTATTTTATAATATTGTAGCTATTATAAAATTTATTCTCCTGATTCTGATCACTTTACTTTGTATTAATTCATATTAGTCCTTCCAGGTTTCTTTGAATCTGTCCCTTTCACCATTTCTTATGGTATAATAATATTCCATTCTATTCATTCATATTTTATCATTTTTGTAGTCATTCCACATTTGAGATACCCCTTTATTTTCCATTTCTTTGCTACAACAAAAAATGATGCTATAGATATATATATTTTTTTACCTATGTGACCATTCCCTTTGTGTCTGATCTCCAAGAGGTATGAGTCTAGTTGTGGTATCATTGGGTCAAAAAGTATGTGTAGGTTTGTGACTTGGATATAATTCTGAACTGCTCTCTAAAATTTTATGATTGGACCAATTAATACCTCCACCAATAATATATTAATGTGCCTTCCTTCCCACAACCTCTCCAACAAGTGCCATTTTCTTTTTTTGTCAGCTTTCCCAATCTGATAGGTATGAGGTAGAATCTCAGAATTGTTTTACTTTTCATTATCTTATTATTAATGATTTGGAACATTTTTTCATTAAGTTGTTCATAGCTTGGCTTTCTCCCCTTGAGAAATGCCTATTCATATCCTTTGGCCATCTATCTATTGGCTCTTGTTCTTATATATTTGAATCTGTTCCCTATATATCATATATCAGACCATTTTGAGAGAAATGTGCTGCAAAGATTTTTTTGAAAGTTAAATATTTCCCCTTTAATTTTACCTGTATTGAACTATTTCCATTTCAAGCACAAGTTTTTTTAATTTTATGTTAGTACACTTGTCCATTTTATTTCCTACTATCCTCCCCATTCCTTGTCTGGTCATGAATTCTTCTCCAATCCATCGCTGCAAAAGCTATTTCTTTCTCTGCTTCTCTAATTTATGATGTTCCCTTTTATATATGAGTCATTTATCCATCCTTTTAGAGCTTACTGTGGAATATGTTATTATATGGTGGTCTAAAAATAATTTCTTTTAAACCATTTTCCAGTTTCCCCAGCACTTTTTGTTGAATTCTGAGTGTTTGTCCCAGTAGCTGGGGTCTTTGAAATTTATCAAATATTAACCTATACAGTTCTTTTGTTTCTAAATATTATTTACCTAATCTGTTCAATGGAATACCATTTTTTGAGGCAGTACCAGATAGTTTTGATGATATAGCATGGCTTGAAATCTCATACTTTCTTCTAATTTTTTTCATTACTTCCCTGGAGATTTTTTTACCTCAAGATGAATTTGACTATTATTTTTTTTCCTAGCTCTGTAAATTAATCCTTTGGCAGTTGTAGTGATATGGCATTGACTAGGGATAGAGATTGGACTTGTGATTTCATTGATTTAGGGAACTCCCAGATGACGAAACTCAATCTAACACTGATGCAGGTTAACACTTTCTCTATAGTTTATAAAATTGCCAAGGGCACTGAGATATGGAACTGAATGTGTAAGGTATTTTGGGAATTATTGGGGTTTTTAATATATTGGCATGACCTAAAAATGATTAATTAATATTTCTGCAATTATTTAGACCTGTCAGTTTCTGTAAAGAATATGTTGTAGTTGTATTCACATATTTCCTCTGCATGTGTGTATGTGTGTACGTGTGCGTGCATGTCTTGGACACATTCTGTATTTATTTTTAATAAAATTTCTCTATGTCTTCCTGCCGCATTTTTTGTTTTTTTTGTTTGCCATATAGAAAAAAGCTTCTAATTTATGTGGACTTATATTGTAGACTATTAAGATGGTTAAGTTATTGTTTCAACTAATTTCAGTTGAATCTTTGGAGTTCTTTAAATAAGCTATCATATTGTCTGCAGAAAGTTACATAGTTTCATCTTTTCTTTGCCTGTGCTTATTCCCTTAATTAATGTTTTTCTTGTCTTATTGCTGTAGCTGGCATTTCTAGCACTCTACCAAATAATAGTGGTGATAGTAGACATACTTACTTTACCTATGACTTAATGGAAAGACTTTTAGCATTTTCTTATTATACATAATGTTGACTCTGAGTTTTAAATAGCTTTCTCACCAGCTCTTCATTTCCCACCAGCTGCTCTGCTTGGTTTAGACTCCATGAATACATTATGCTTTCCCTCAGGAGAATCTAATCACCAGAAAGCTCATCATCACAATATTGCTTCAGTTTTGGGGTTCAACACCTCCTCACTACCCTCAGTTGCCTGTTCCCTCTGATTGGAGGACAGAGGCTAGCACAAAAATCTCCCCATGCCTGTCTTTATAGAGGGCTCAGAATTTCCAGCCAATTCTTAATTTCCCACTGGCTTCTCTGCTTAGTTTTGACTCTACCAATCTCATGCTACTCCTACTCAGGTACCGTTAGTGCCCTTCCCTTTACAATTTCCTTTTTCGTATTGTCTTCTCCCAATAGATTGTAAGTTCCTTAAGGGCAGAGACTATTTTTCTTTTTTTGTATCTCTAGCACTTAGCATAGTGCCTGGCACACAGTAGGCACTCAATAAATGTTTATTGATGTATTGACTATACTATGTATACTATTAAATAAAGGCCCTTTTATTCCTATGCTTTTTAGTAATGTTTTTTTTTAATGTGTATTGTTAAAAGTTAAAAGTTTTTGTTAAAAAGCTTTTTGTTAAAAGTTTTTTGTTAAAAGTTTTTCCTACCTCTATAATTTTAATTGCCTCATGATTTTTATTGTTTTTTATTATTAATATGATCTATTATGCTTATAATTTTCCTCTATTGAACCAACCTTACATTTCTGGTCTAAATCCAACTTGGTCATGGTGAATTATCTTTTAAATATGTTGTAGCCTCTTTGCCAATATCTTATTTAATATTTTCACATCAATATTTATTAAGAATGTTGGTCTATAGTAGTTTCTCTGTTTTTTCTCTCCAGGTTTTTCTTTTGAGAGTTCACTTGCAACTTTCTTTTCTTAAAATTTTTTTTAAATTTAAATTTAAATTAAATTCTTTTTAAAAATTTCTTTTTCTGAAATTGGATTACTTAAATTCTCTATTCCTCATTCTTTTAACCTGAGTATTTTGTATTTTTGTAAATTTTTATCTACTTCATATAAATTATCAGCCTAGTTGACATACAGTTGGGCAAAATAATTTCTGGTAACTCCTTTTCATCTTTATTGATTCTGAATATTTGTTTTTCATGGTAAATAGTATCTATCTAAAACCAAGGGTTAACATTATATGTAATGGAGGCCTTTCCTATAAGACCAAGGGTAAGCCAAGAATATTCATTATCACCACCTATAGTGATAGGAGTTATAGTTATAGTGATAAGACAAGAAAAAGAAATTGAGGAAATAAACATAAATAAAAAGGAAACTATCACTTTTGCAGAAAATGTGATGGTCTATTTAGAGAACATTAAAGATTCAACTAAAAATCAACTGAAACAATAACCAGCAAAATTGCACAATTTAAAATAAATCCACATAAATCATTGGCTTTTCTTTATACAACTAACAAAACCCAAGAAAATGATATAGAAAGAATAATTTTCAAAATAACTCCAGAATATATAAAATATTTGAGAATTTGCCTACAAAGAGCCAAACAGAAACAATATGAATTCAGTTACAAAATACTCTTTCTAGCAAAAAGCTAGACCTAAATAATTGAAGACATATTAATTACTCATGAGTAGACCAAATCAATATAATAAAAATGGCAATAATATCTAAATTAATTTATATATTCAGTGCTGTACCAGTTAAACGTCAAAAGAAATGCTTTACAGAACTAGAAATAATAACAACAAAATTCACCGTGGATATCAAAAAGTCAAGAATCTCAAGGGAAATAATGAAAAAAAAAATTCAGAAGGAAGATGTCCTGGCAGTGAAGACCTCAAATCATACTACAAAAAAGTAAGCATCAAAACTGTTTGGTATTAGGTTAAAAAATAATAAAAAAAATAGAAAAGATGATAAGTGGAAAATAGTTGCTTATAGCATTCAGAAACAAACCAAAATGCAGCATGTTAGATAAATCCAAACTGGGGTAAGAACTCATTAATCAACAAAATTGCTGGGAAAATCAGTCTGGCAGAAATTAAGTTTAGAAAGTATTTCATACAACATGCCAAGATAAGCTCCAAATAAATAAATAACCTAGAATGTAAAAAGGTGCAGCAAAAACAAATGAGGGAATTAAAGAAGGAAATATCTTTTGCAACTATGAATTGAAGAAAAAAATTCATGACCAGATAAGGAATACAGGAATCACAAAAGATAAAAAAAATATAATTTTGATTACATAAAATTTTTAAAGTTTTAGACAAACAAAATAAACAAGTATTTATGAAATGTTTATTATATACCAAGTACTATGCTAAATATTGAGGATACAAAGAAAATATAAAATTATAAACAGTGCCTGCCCTTCAGAAATATACAAGCTAAATACAGAGTAGATGGAAGGTGACTTTAGAGGGGCTGGCACTAGCAATTGAAGGGACCAGGAAAGACCTCCTAAAGGATATGGCAATTGGAATGAGTAAATTACTTTAAGAATCTAAGGAGCCTAGAGTCAGAAGTTGAGGGTGAAAATATTCCAGGCACAGTAAATGGCAATGTAAAGACATGGAGATGGAGGGAGGTCATATGCCAAGAACAGCACATAGACTTGCATAGCTGAATCATGAAGTGTGTAGAGGCGCACAGAATACAAGAAGATTGGAAAGGTAGGAAGAGGCCATGTTGTGAGGTGCTTTAAATGTCAAGCAAAAGACTGTCAAACATTTTACACATCCAGTTTGAGATGTCCAAAAAGCAGTAGGTGGTGAGGGACTGGAGCTTAGCAGAGAGATTGGGGCTAGATAAATAGATTTGGGAATCATCTGCCTAGAGATGATAATTGTACCCATGAGAGCTAATGAGAACTCCAAATGATAGAGTACAGAGAAGAAAAAGAAGAATGCCTAGAAGTGAACCCATATGAATAGGCAATTCTCAAAAGAAGAAACTCAAGCTATTAACAATTATTTGCCATTTTATTTTAATAGTATTTTATTTTTTCCAGTTACATGTAAAAATAAGTTATAACATTCATTCTTTTAAACTTTTGATTTCCAAATTTCTTCTCTTCTCTCCTTCCTTTTTCCCCTTCCACAAATGGCAAGCAATATGATATACATCATATATGTGCAATCATGTAAAACATATTTCCATATTAGTCGTGTTGTGAAAGAAGAAACAGACCAAAAGGAAAAAAATATGAAAAAAAAGTGAAAATAATATGCTTCAATCTGCATTCAGATTCTATAAGTTCTTTCTCTAGATGTGGATAGCGTTTTCCATCATGAGTCCTTTGAATTGTCTTGGATCATTGTATTGCTGAGAAGAGTTAACTCATTCATAGTTGATCATCACATAATGTTGCTGTTACTGAGTCTCAGCTGGAGCCTCACTTGATTCCTGTTTGGGTTTTAATGGCTCAGAGTGAGTGTAAATAGAAACTGTTTCTGTTTTGGCCAGAAACCCTGGGGGTCTTCCCCTCCCAGATTGATTGGTTTTGCTCATTTCACTTTTCATCAGTTCATGTAAGTCTTCCCAGGTTTTTCTACAAGCATCCTGCTCATCATTTCTTACAGCACAATAACACATTCATATACCACAACTTGTTCAGCCGTTCCCCAGTTGATGGGCATCGCTTCAATTTCCATTTTTTTGCCACCACAAAAAGCTGCTATGAATATTTTTGACACGTGGGTTCTTTTCCCTTTTCTCATGATCTCTTTGAAAAAAAAATAATAAAAAATAAAAGATAAAAACTGGGCAGCTAGGTGGTGCAGCAGATAGAGCAACAGCCTTGGATTCAAATCTGGCCTCAGACACATACTCAGACACTTACTAGCTATGTGAGCCTGGGCAAGTCACTTAACCCCATTGCCTAGCCCACCCCCCCAAAAATGATCTCTTTGGGATACAGACCTAGAAGTGATGATATTGCAGGGTCAAAGGGTATGCACAGTTTGATTGCCCTTTGGTCATGGTCTCCCACTGCAATTGGGCCTATCTCCAGCCAGCCTGATCTATATCTTGCCACTGGACCCAGATGGCTCAGGAGGAGAGAGTGAGGCTGGTGACTTTACACAGCTCTCCCTCCACTTCAATCTGATTCACTTGGAAATCATGACATCACCTTCCTGATTTCATTGGTCCTCTTTGAGAATGAGGGACAAACAACAACAAATAACAGCCTTTAGGCATAGTTCCAAATTGCTCTCCAGAATGGTTAGATCAGTTCAAAATTCCACCAAAAGTATCAATAACTATTTGAAAAAATGCAAGCTCCTCCCCTAGGAAGGATGTGTTAAATGTTTAAAAATTGGCTTTCAGGAAAAAAAAAAAGTATTCAGGACACACTTAAATTTAATCTTCATTAATTAACATTTTCTCCATTGCTTTCTTAATTCTAGATAATCAACAAAACATTAAATCAAGCCTTGATTTGTAGCATTTGCCAATTTCCAAAGTGTCAATGCTCACCTAGAAATTTAATAATTGACTCTTGCAAGTCAGTCTGAGCTGACTCCAGCAACACCCCTGGCTGGACTTCTCTGCCTCTAAGTGCCTAACCACCTTCTTCATGTCTTAAGCATTTAAATTTGCCACCTCAAAGTTGGCCATGGATGAGGATGCCCTCTTTGTTGGCAATGGCTCCAAAATGTGCAAAACTGGATTTGCAGGAGATGATGTTCCTCAGACTGTCTTCCACTCCATTATTAGGCATGGTGAGTATCAGTCAGAAAGACAGTTACCTGGGGACAGAGGAGTACTCTGTCCCTAAAAGAACCCTATTGAAAATAGTATTGTCACCAACTGGGACAGCATGGAGATAATGAACTCTGTGTGGCCCCTGAAGATTATACTATGCTGCTCACAGAAATCCCCATGAACCTCAAAGCCAACAGAGAAAAGATGGCATGAATCACGTTCAAGATTTGTATCATCCCCAAGCACTTCACCATCCACACTGTGTTGTCCCTGTACGTCTCTGGTAATACCTCTAGTGATGATATGATCTACACTGTTCCCATCTATGGTTATGCCCTTCCACCTGCTATCTCCCATCTGTAACCTAACTGACTACCTCATAAAGATCCTGACTAGGAGAGGCTATGAAATCACTACCTCAGATGAGAGAAAAATTGTGCATGATGCCAAGGAGAAGCTATTACATTGCTCTAGACCAGAGTTTCCCAAAGTGTGTCTGAGGACTGTTGGGGACCCCTCAAGATTCTTGGTCTGAGAGGTCAAAATTATTTTCGTTATTTTCAAAGATATTATTTACCTATTAAAATATTCCTTTCTTTTCCAAATACATATCTGTTTGAGGATGGATTTTCTTCATATATTTCAACCAAAACAAATATCACAACAGATTGAATGTAGAAGCAGATAAGAGAATACATAGGTCTTCTAGTAAACTAGACATTAAAGAGATTTGCAAAAATATGTAAAATAATGCCATTTTCTTATAAATTTTTTGTTTTGGAAAATATAGTTATTAATCATTAAAAATGTTATTTGTATGTAACCTGGGCTTCTGGGCATGCCCAGTTCTGACATGGAGCCTCCTTGGTCAGGGGATGGAGTGGGAGGGGTGTCACTTTTGAGCATGGCCAGTTTATCTAACATGGAGCCCACTGAGTCTCTTACCATATGGGTAGAGGTAGCCTCCTTTGATTAGCTGCTTGTGCCTTTAAAACTGGTGAGCATGAACCATTCACCCTATTTTTCTACCATCTTTTTGGCTATGCCCTTCAGTGACATCTATCTACTATGCCCAGTAGTACATGGATGCTTTTCACTGAACCAGTGAAAGGGAAAGAACTTGCCTTTTCTTGCTTATCCCTTTTATCCCAGCTCCAAGACATGGGTCTAGTGGTACTTGTTTCTGTTTTGTGTTTTTGTCCTCAGTTTCAAATGCAGGAGGTTATTATTCCCACAGGATCTGGGAGTTCAAGTCATGGTGATCTTGGAGCCAGGATTACAGGCAGGGTGGTGCAGTCAGCTAGGCTGGTAGGGAAGCCCTGAGAGGCCAGAGTGTCTAGGACTCTAGCCCAATAGGAATTTTGGACTTAGAAATAGGACTGTGCTCACTGAAAACCAAGTTGTCATGAATCCAATACCCCTCTACTCCCCAGAAACTGAGATGGTGCAGGAGGGAAGATTATGCCTCCAAACGTTGTGGGATATGTTAAGGGTGTAAGTTTGTATATTTGCATTTATACCTTTGGAAGTACATGTCTTTTGTAAACAGTCCTGCATCACGCATATTAATACATAATACATTTATTTATTAATAATGAATTAATAAATATTTTTAAATTATATCAGTTTTAATTTCTAACATAATAAGTATCAATAGATATGATCCACATAAACAATGGCTCTTTGGGGGAGGTTTTTGATAATTTCTAAGAGTATAATGGGGTCCTGAGACCAGAAAGTTTTAAAACTGCTGCACTAGACTTTGAAAAAGGGATGGCCACCACTGCACCTAGCTCTTCTGTGGAAGAGAGCTATGAGCTCCCTGACTGTCGGGTTATCACCATTGGCAAAAAGGCTCAGGTCCCCAGAAACTCTCCTCCAACCATCTCTATTAGGCAGTAAATCCTGTGATAGCCATGAAAATACCTTCAACTCAATCATGAAGGGTGATGTTGACATCTATAAGGATCCAAAAGCCACCAGGTACCCAGAATACAGAAGAAGATTGCAGTCCCATGGCCCAGCACAATGAAAATCAAGATCATTGCCTTCCTTGAGTGCATGAACTCTGTCTGGATTGGAGAGGGTGGCAAGTACAACATGCTGGCCCTCCCTGTGTACTTTCTAGCAGATATGAGTCAGCAAGTATGATGAATCTTGGCCCTGCATTGTTCACCAAAAATTCTTCTAAAATGGACTAGGTTTTTTTGTTTTTGTTTTTCTTGTCAAAGGGTATGACATGATAAGTGTCCCAAAAGAGATGAGATTGGTGTGACTGTTTTTTTTGTTTTGTTTTGTTTTGTTTTGGCATTTGACTCAGGATCTAAAAATTGGAACAATGAAGGTGATGAGCAGTCTAAGTATGTTGGAGGCAAACATCCTCAAAGTTCTATAGTGCATCTTCAAGACTCTGATTTTGCATTTGTTTTCTTAAATTAAAAAAAAATAGTCCAAACATTGTATAATGCAGTGCTATTACTTGACTCTATGAAGGCTGCCCTGCTCTACAAAAGGAGTTAATTACATAAATCCAGACAAGGAAGGAAGGAGGTGTGTGTGTTGCGGGGGTGGGGGGGGGAATGTAGGATTGCTTACGTGTTAATTATATAATCCTAAATCAAACAAACAACTTTTTGTATCTTCTGCCTTAATTCTTGTTCCTTTAAAAATGCTCAGAGCCATAATGGCCCCCTCCATTCTCTCTGTCTCCCAACAAAGAGATAAATAAAGTTTTTTAACAATCTCACTAGGAGTTCAATAAGATTGGTGCCAGTACTTGAGGGAGAGGAGGAGCTTTATCTGTTTACCAGCTTCAGACCATTTCAAATAAAAGTGTACATATTATTTTGTTTTATTTTTATTTTTTCAATTTTTTTTTGCTTTTTGGTGAGGCAATTGGGGTTAAGTGACTTGCCCAGGGTCACACAGTTAGTAAATGTCAAGTGCCAAGGCCGGATTTGAACTCAGGTCCTCCTGACTCCAGGGTAGGTGCTCTATCTACTGTGCCACCTAGCTGCCCCCAAAATGTACATATTAAAGGAAAAAAAGGTCCAAATCACAAATAATAAGAGAAATGCAAACAAAAACAACCTTGAGTTTCCATCTTATACTCATTAGATGTTCATCTTATGCCCATTTGAGCAAAATAGCAACTGGGGCTGTAGGAAAATAGGCATACTAATGCATTGTTGGTAGAGCTATGAAGTAAGTAGTCCATCCATTCTGGAAAGGAATTTGAAACTATACCCCAAAGTCATATTAGTCATACACCCCAACAAGACTTTTTTTTTAAGAAGGGAGAAAAGACATGTGTGTATAAAAATGTTTAAAAAATATTTCATTGCTGCCAAGAATGATGGATCTCCATCAATTGAGAAATGACTGAACGCATGGTATGTGAATATAATACAATTTTATTATCATGAGAAATGATGAAAATGACAGATTCAGAGAAACCTGGGAAGATTTGTATGAACTGATACAGAGTGAAGTAAGCAGAACCAGGAGAACAAATTATACAATGAATACAACATTGTACAGGAAAATAAGCATGAAAGACTTCAGAACCAAAAGGACTAGGAATAGAGCAGCCAAAAACAAGAAAGAAAAAAGGTCATTTAAGCATTTTTTTTAATGCACAGAAGAAAAGGCCAAAAAGAATTCCAGACAAACAGGATAGCTTTGAAAGTTACACACTGAATTTATTATAGATTTTAAAAGAAAAGCAATCTGTATTAATAGAGATTCATGTTTCACATACAATCCTCTTTTTCAGTTCTACTCTGGGTATGGAAATGCTCATTTTCTTTGCGGTTTGTTAAGTTCAGACTAAAAATAAACACGTTTTAAAAAATACACAGAAGAGAATGGAGGGAAATTAAGAAGAAACATAGGACAAGCTAGGATATAGATCCTTGGAAATACCATGTTAAACTTAATATATACTTTTTAAAAAGTTATTCAAAATAGAGACTCACAAAGTAATACATATAAATATGTATGTATGTGCAGGTATTTTGGTAAATGTTTAACAATCAACTCTTTAGAGGAAAAATTGCATGCACAACACATTTTTTAAGTTTAATTGGTATTATTAAGTTTTTCTCCATCATTTTCTTAAGTCTAGACACTCAAAAAACCCAATAATTTTGTTTATTGAAACAGGCAAAGATAAAGATAAACATGAGACTTGAATATGAAAAACATTAAGAAAGCAGGCAAGAAAGACAAAGCAAAGACTGTCTAGAGGCAGCTGAATGGCAAAGTGGACTTAGCATCCTCCTGGACCTAGAGTCTGGAAGACCTGAATTTATATCCGGCCTCAGACACTTCCTAGCTGTATGACCCTGGGCAAGTCATTTAACCTCTGCCTCAGTTTCCTCAACTATAAAGTAGGGATAATAAATAGCACCTTACTCCCAGAGTTGTTGTGAGGATCAAATGAGATAATATTTGTAAAGTATTTAGCACAGTGCCTGGCGTATAGTAAAAGCTTAAAAGTGTTTCCTTCCTTCCTAAAAGAGAGGAGTGAAGGAGCAATTGTCCATCATGGAGATCCTAATGCTGCTTGCCCACTCCCCCTTAGACTGCTAGCAATGTCAACACAATCCTCCTCTTACTCTCCTCAAAGGTAGAAATTGCAGCCTCTCTTGGAGACAGTGTGCCAGATCTCAGATCAGATATCTGTCCATGCCACACACAAGCCAGTAGATCTATATTAGGCAACTACACACACACACACACACACACACACACACACACACTCATACACACACATGCTCATACACACACATATACCTGAGAAATACCAAAGAAAAATTGTTCTTTTTCCAAAGGACTCTAAGGTACAACAGAATAATTTGGTGTGGGAGTCAGAACTAAAGACCCTAAATGCCAGACTCAAAGTTTGTATTGTATCCTAAAGGCTGCCCTGAAGGTTTTTTTTTTAAAGGGTAGTTATGTGGCCAGAACTGTGCATTAGAATAATTTTTTGGCAACAGTATAGAGGTTGGATTGAAGGGAAGAGAGAATGGAGTCAGGGAGACTAAGAGGTTATTCCATTAGCCCAAGCATGCTATTGTAGCCCCTGGACTCCCACTAGTGTGCTTCCCACTTACATAAAATCAGTCTCCACAACACCATTAACTTTCAAAAATAAAATATTTACTTAATGATAAGACAAAAGCAAAATTAATCATAACTTCACAGTTACTGAGTATAAAGAAAATTCAGGAATAATCAAAATGTCACAGTCCACCCATGGGTCTGAATCAATGTATTTGGTATCCATGGTGGAGAGTGAGCACATACTCATAAAAACTACACACATGACTGGGGAAACTTGTGTGCTCAGGTCAGCTCACGTATCTGGACTGCAGACCTTGGTGTCCTTGGTCTCTCCAGAAACAGCCTGCACCACATAAAGCCACTTTTCTGCTAGCTGCTCCCCTTCTAGTCCTTAGCACTTTACTACTGAGCAAATCTGCTCCTCTTCTGCTCTCAAGCTAATGAAGTAGTGACAGACTTTTAACTCATAGTCAATAGGGTGTGGTGAAAGTCTTATACCACTGTAGCAACAAGCAAGAAAACTGTAAAATTCCCTAACTTGGCTCTCCAGACAATGTAGACAAGCTTAGCCACCATTCTGCTTTGCCCAATCAGTCCCCAGCCTCTTCTCATATTAAACAGATGCAAAGTCTGTTTTTTTCCCTGCTGCTGCTTCTTCTTCTCAAATTAGAAAGGACAGTAGAGAACATCTGGCATCTTTGATTTTTTCCCTTCCAAAAATTATAAGCTCAAATTGCAGCGGAATTCAGCTCTCTCCTAATGAATTTCCCAGCAGCTGCTCTAGCCTTTCCTTTAGCCAATCTGCTAAGCAGTGCATCTCTTCTAATCAGCAGGATCCTAGCAAAGCATTGACACAGTCCTATCAGCTTACTTTCCTCCTGGCTTCTTCAAACTTAGCTACTTCACAACACTCCCAAAGCCTTAAATCAGAGCTTTCTGGTAGTCAGTGATTGATTTTTACTCTTGTGAGATAAAAGTCATGAAAGAGCACCTACTGTATGCCAGGCACTGTGATAAGCATTTACAAATGTTATCTTATTTGATCACAAAACCCCCTGTTTCTGTCATTTATGAACCCAACAATCCTTATTTAATCTTCCCATAATCTCTAAACAGTTATTCAATTTAAAATTTTGTCAGTTATAACCTCTAAAATTCCTAAACTAGTCACTTACCATGTTACCTAAGACATTAGGTTACCATGGTTACCTAAGACATTTCTCTGCCTTCAAACAGGTCTTCTCAATATATTCATTAGGGAGATTCTCTACCTGGTCCTCCCAACATCTATTTCTCCCCAAAATTTTATTTGAAAGATTATATTTCTTCACAAGTTGGATTAATCCTTTTTCTTTACACAAAAGTTTTTTTGTTTTTTTCTGTCCCTTTCCACAACCACACTGTTTAAGGATGTAAGAAGTATCTTACACAAGGTAACCTGAAGGTTCAGGGGCTGTGATCCATCCTGGAACATGGCCTACACCCTATAAGAAGGCCTCCCTCAACTTCTCTATCTCCCCTCTCTTCCTCAAGGTCCTCCCATAACTCTGTTTATCTGGAATGATTCGCCATAGTTGGAGTTGGAGACAATCTTGGAGGGAAAAGCTCATCTTGTGTGAACTTTGGAAGATTGGTGGGTTGGGTGGAATTATTCTAGTTTTTAATGTAAAGAGAGAACAACTTTTCTGCTGACCAATAACACATGATAAGAACAGGAATGCGAACCAGGTGAGTGAAGAATTGATTCCTCCATGGCTTGCCTTTATTTCTATCTCAAATTCACTTGCATGCCATGCCAAAGAAGATCTTGGGAATGTCTAACCCTAAATCAGATCATCAAGTATGACCAAAGGCTTTGAGCTCACTCCAGTTTTAAGAATCTGAAAGATTTCATCTTAGCATGAAGTCACCCTGCCTGCTTTTTGTTAGCTGGGTATGGTGGCTATGACTAAAGAGTAGTCAAAAAATAAAAACGAAACATTTAACTGAAAAAGATTCTAATCCCGTACCCTAGCACAGAGGTCTCCAAAGTAGGGTATAGAAAAATAATCCATTGGAGTGCAGCAAGAAAATATTAGAACGATTTTATGTGTTTTAATCTTTAAAAATAACTGTAACCCCGGTTTCCCTGGGCATGCCCAATTCTATCATGGAGCCCCATGCATCCCTTACCATTCAGGGAGAGAAGCCCCCTTTGATTAACTATCTGAATTGTTAAAAGTGGCAAGACTGAGTCACTAACTCTCTTCTCACTCGTTTATGTAACTCCTGTCTTCTGTGCTCAGCGTGGATGTCATGAACAGAACTGTTGAGAGGGGACCTGCTCCCTCTTTTTTTTACCCCAGCTCAAAGAAATAGTCTTAGGGCCATTTGTTTTTTCTCTTTTTTGTGTCGTTTGTAATCTTTAGTTTCAGGGGCCAAAGGTTATTCTCGTGGGACCTGGGAGTTAGCCATGGCAACCTTGGAGCCGGAACTGCAGGCAGGGCCAGCAGGGAAACCTCAAGAAGACAGGGTGCCTGGGACTCAAGGAGGGGGTTTGGACTTGGAGCTGCAACTGTGCTCTATAGGAACCAAGCTAAACTATGAACGAAATCCTCTTCCCCACTCCAGAGACTGAGGCAGTGCAAGAGAGGATGGGGGCATTATGCCTCCTGTGTGTTGGAGGAGTAAGTTTTATATTTTAAAAGATTTTGTGTTACAAAAGAAACAAACTAAGCTTTACAAATATTATTAAATACGGATTGATCTGAAGTCTTTCTAGAAATGCTGAGATTCAAACAGACTGGCCAATGAGATAGTGAGATTGGAATACACTAGTCAGTGAGATAATGAAATTTAAATAGACTGGTCAATGAAATAAAATAATGAAATAAAGAAATTAACAGAGGTCCCTCCACCCTGGACAAATGGGCTGAACAATGGAATAATGAAGTGCCTAGACACGTGCAAAACTCTTCACCCATTGCCTCCTGGTTATCTCACCTTTCTGTCCCTGATGATCCCAGAAACTGGTAACAGAGAGCAATGTCCAACAGAAACTTCCTAGCAGCTACTAGTTACCAGGCGACTGGCAGAGCAATGTGCTCAGTAGCAGTATCACCACCCACCAGGCCAAGAGAGAGCAACACAATGGCATAACAAGAGTATATTTGTAGTCCTGAAGTTTAAGAGGCATGAGTTGCTTCTCCATGTATGTACCTTGGTCACACATGTTCCCTATGAACATACTCTTCATACATGATCAGCTATGCATGCACTCTCCCCAATAATGGTATGTATATTTGCTGGAGACTGTGCCCTCATTTTATGTTGGAAGATGGAGGCAGGGGGAGGTTGACTTGGAGACTTTTCTTACCATGTTATTTGATTAAATGCCTTTGTATTTTATTCAACTATTCCTGAAAAAAGAAAAAAAGTAAACACATACAAAAGGGCTTGTGATCTGTGGTTTTGAATGGATTCAGACCCATGGAATACCTTGAATCTGAAGGTAGCTATTCTGGGGTTACTAATACTTTGAGATGATAAGAAAAAACCTTTATGTGTCAATATGTTACATTCTCCTTCCCACTTAGGACAGAAAGAGGGTGAGTTATACAGTTAAGTGATTTCAAACTAATATTGGATCAGACAACAAAAATCCACCATTCAATAAGAAAGTCTCCTAATCTTCTAAAAAAAAAAAAGGCAAAGATTGTTGAGAGGTAGAGAAGATTCTAGGATGAAAGACATTTTGTGATGGAACCAAAAAGCCATGACAAACCTGGTTTTGAAAGGATCTTAAACCATGCTATATCTGTGGAGCATTAGGTAAGGATTAAGTTTAAAAGCTTAAGAGCCACTCAGTCTGCAAGTGAATGTGTTTCTTTTATATGCATTTCTTTTTAAAATAGATTTTACTTTTGTTTTTACACCACTTATATTTTCTCCTACATCCTTCCATCTACCCCCTCCTTGAGGGGTACAATAATTTTAAAAGAGGAAGGAAAAAACTCAGCAAAACCATCCAACATGTCAAAAAACATTATATACAATATTCCACAACTGTTAATTCCTACCTCTTCAAAAAAGTTTGGGGATGTCTCTTTTCGTATCTCCTCTTTGAGGACAAGGTTGATCAGTGCGATTTCATTCAATTTCAATTGTTCTGTTATACACTGGTCAATAATATATTTACATTGTCAGTCATTATGTATATTATTTTCCTGGTTCTGTTCACTTCACTTTGTACCAATTCATCTAAGTCTTCCATAATTCTCTGTATTCATTTTATTTTTTCTCATTTCTTGCCACATAGTAACATTTCATTATATTAATGTACCACAATCTGTTCAGCCATTCCCTCATTGATGGGAATCTACTTTATTTCAAGTTCTTTGTTATCAAAAAAGTTGCTATAAATATGCTGGTGCTTTGCTGCTACTATAAATATTTTAGTGGGTAAGGAGCTTTTCATTTTGTCACTGACCTTCTTGGAGTATATGACTTGCAGTGGAATCTCTGGTTCAACACTTTAGTTATTTTCTTTCCCATTCAAAGGGCTTAACCTTGGGAGCTATGAAGTTCTAAGCTCTTGTATTTGATCATACATTTACCCAAAGCTCCACTTCCTCCACATTAGCCTTCTTTCACTTCAACCACAAGAAACACATTCTGATACCATCCTGCAAACTATTGCCAAATGTCTTAGGTCAGGCCTGACTCAGGCTGGTCTAGTGGTTCAGGTTCAGAATTGGAAGGAAATGAGATTCCTAGACTCCCTAACAGTTAACAAAAGGAACTTTCTTTATCCCTAGCATAGAAAGTATATTCAGCAAGGATAGAGCTCAAATAGATGGGCACCCTACCTACCCTTGTCTCCAACAGGGTGTATTGGGTCAGATGGGTATGGTTACTCACATAATAAGAACTATGGATGAAAGCCAATAAGATTAAATAGAAATAAATGTTAAGTTCTACACTTAGGTTAAAAAATCAGATTCACAAATACAAGATGGGCAAGCCATGGCTAAACAACAGACGTGGGGATTTTAATGGACTATAAGCTCAATGCAAGTCAACAGGACAAAAGTTTTGGTTGCAATGAGTGGTATAATTCCAGAATTGGAGATCCCACTGCATTCTACTCTATCAGACCATATCTGGCATAGTGTGTTCATTTTAAGGTACCATATTTTAGGAAGGAGATTGAAAATTTGGGGAGTGTCCAAAGAAATGCAACTAGGATATGAGCAATCTTGAAACTGCCACAAAAGGCTAAGTTGAAAGAATAAAGATTTAATTAGTATCTATTAAGCATCCACTATGTTCCAGGTACTTCAAGGAGCTTATGTTCTACTCTGGGAAGACAATACACACAAACAAGTAAATATATGGAAGTAAATACAAAGTAATGTGGTGAGGGAGGGATAGGGACCACTAACCATTGGAGAAATCAATAAAGTAACACTTGAGTTGATTCTTGAATGGTACTTGGGATTGCAAGAGACAGAGGTGAGAAGGGAGAAATGAGACCATTTTAAGTTAGGGAGACAGCCTGTGCAAAGGCCCAGAGGTGGGAGACAGATCATCCTACATGGGGAAGAGCAAGTAGGCTCTTTCGGTTGGAATATGGTGTGAATATTTAAGGGCAACAATAAGAACTCTCTGGATTGCTATATTGGAGCTAGACTGTGAAGAGTTTTAAATGTTAAACAGGAGTTTGAATTTAACCTAGAGAAAACAGGAAGCCACTGGAGTTCATTGAGCAGGAGGGTGATATGGTCAGGCAGGTGCTTAACAAATATTAATTTAACAGCTATATGGAGAATGGATTAGAGAAAGTAGAGGTTTGGAGCAAGGAGACCAATCGGGAGGCTTTTGTAATAGTCCAGGCAAGGGATGACAAGCACCTGAACTTGTGTGGTTGACCTTTGAGTGGAGAGAAAGAGACGTGAGGCATTATGGGGAAGTATAATTGACAAGATTTTGCTAATTGATTGGATATGGGAGTGATGAAGGAGAGAGAAGCATTATCAAACTGGGTGACTGGAAGAATGATTGTCTCCCCAAGAAAAATAATGTACTGGGTAATCCTGGAGAAGAGGCAGCTAGAGTGCTAGGCCTGGAGTCAGGAAGACCTGAGTTCAAATCCGGCTTCAGACGCTTTGTGTGACTGTGGGCAAGTCATTTATTCTCCGTTTGCCTTATTCCACTGGAGAAGGAAATGGCAAACCACTCCAGTATCTTTGGCAAAAACAAAAACAAAAAAAAAAACCAACCCATGGACAGTATTGACATGCTCTGGACTACAGGATCATGAAGAGTTAGACACAACTGAACAACAACAACCTGGAGAAGAGATTTGGGGTAACAGAACTGTCTTCAAGTATTTGAAAGGCAGTCATGTGAAAGAAGGATTAGACAGGCTTTGTTTGACCCAAGAGGACAGAACTTGGAGTAATTAGTGGAAGTTATAGAGAAGCAGATGAAAGGATTTAACAATGAGAGCTATTCCAAAGTGCTGTCTTGGGAAATAATGAGTCTTCCTTTACTTAAGTCCTCATATAAAAGCTAGATGATCACTTGCTAGTGTAACAGGCTTATATGAGATGGGACAGTCTCATAAGGGTTACATGAAGAATTTTATATCAACCAGGTGGCACAGTGGACAGTGTTGTACTTGGAATCAAGAAGACCTAAATTTAAAACCCTCCTCAGACACTTAACAGCTGTGTGACCTCCAGCAAGCCACCCTTGTGGTATCCTATCCCCATTTTACAGAGGAAGAAACTAAGTGACTTGCTCTTCATGTAACCCCAAATTTCTTCCTCTGTATACTGGGGATAATAATAACACCTCCTTCACAAAGCTGATATGAGGATCAAATGAAATAATGTACGTAAAGTGTTTTGAAAGACTTAGAGTGCTATATTATAGGAAAATGCTATGTATAGCTGAAAGCTATCATTATTATTACTATCATCATTATTATTATTATCCTCATTATTCTTATTATGAGAGAATTCCTACTTAAGAGTTGGTTGGACTGTTGAGATCCCTTCCAACTCTGAGATTCTGCGACATGTACACAGAGAGGAAGCTTCAAAAAATGTAAGAGTGAATAATATTTAAGGTTTGAGTTCAGGGCCTAGGATGGAAGGAGGGAAGTTTAAAAAATCATGAAGGTAAAAGTGCTGGGGGTTGAAGGCAAGGGTCCTGTTTCCCAGGATGTTGAGTAGGTTCACTTAGAATTAAGCACCAGGGATAGATCATTTACAGCACCATTCCTAGTCTCTCTTTCTGGGCTGGGAGTTGGAGAGGTTAATTAGGAATGAATAAGTATGTAGATAAGGGAGATGTTTGGGGATGGTTTGAGGGTTTTGATTTTTTTTTCAGCATGTGTGTGTGTGTGTGTGTGTGTGTGTGTGTGTGTGTGTGTGTGTAGAGTGGCTCTGATATTGTCCTGCCCACACAAATTGGGTCAGAATCAGGAGAACTTCCAAAACTAACAAAACTGGGTCATTCTTGACTATTGACATTCTACCCATCCTTCAAGGTCAAGGTCAAATGCTATCTCTTCTATGAAGTTCTTTCTGATCTCCAGGGAAGCAATCTCTTCATCTGATCCCATGACACTGTGTATTCCACAGTATTATGTATTATGCCGTCATAATAGCATGATTTGTATTACACTTATCTGTGTGTGTACATTTTGTCACCCCTACTACATTGTAAATTTTTTGGCATCAGGTGCTTGTCTTAGTTATCTTTATGTCTTCACCAATACTTAGCACATTGCGTTGAATATAGGTATTTAACTAAATGTTCATTGAATTCAGGAAGGTAAATTCAGGACCAAGAGAAGGAGTTTCTTCACAGGCTCAGACTTTCTCACAGCCTCCTGGGGGCTTCCACTTAAACATATAGCTATGGTTGGGCCAAGAGGATGAGGCAAAGGCCAGCATTGGAGATAGGCTGTCAACCTCAAGCAGGGCTGCACAAAGTGGAAAGGGTGTCTTTTCCTTGGGTTAGGTCTCAGTTCGTTAGTTGCACCTCAGGATTCAAAACAGCTGGTTTGGCCAGTGAGTTGGGGAGATGCTAGAGGGAAAGAATGGAAGAGGAAAAGTTTGCCTGGCTCCGGGAGAAAGAGGGAGGAATCACTGTTAGCTCTCTGAGGAGGGGCAAGGGCATGGGGACCATCAGGGACGAGAAATATAGGGTGGTATCACTTTCACAGAGTATTCTAGCTAAAAGGGACCTTAGGTATCATCTATAGGAATCCACTCATTTTACAGGTAAGGAAACCAAGGCCCAGAAAGGTGAAAAGATTTATTAGAGGTCATGTGGTTAATTGAGGAAGGACAAGACTGAAGACTGTCAGCTTCTTGAAAGCTTCATTTTTTTTCTTGATTCATGGCAAATAGTAGGTACTAAATAAACGCTTGTTGAGAGAAAGAGACAAAAAGAGAGAGGACAACAGAGAAAGATGGAGAGATAGAGACAGAGAGAGATACAGAGAGACAAAGACAGACAGAAAGAAGGATTAAAAGAAACATGTGAAACCTTGAATAGGAGATAGTGGAGAAAATGAGGAAAAAATAGGAAAATGGTCATGGAAAAAGCAAGACAATAGAAATAAAGATTGGGAAGAGGGGAAGGAACAGGAAGAAACAGAGTCATTGAAACCCAGAATCTGATAGTCACAGAGAGGGCTCCACACAGAGAACTTGAAAAATGGGTATAGTTGCCACTGTGATTGCATGATTTCATTTTATTTTCACAAGAATCTTGTGAAACAAGTAGAACCAGCCTCATCCCCATTTTACAGATGAATAAACTAAGATGTAGAAATCTTATTAAATGACTTGCTCAAAGTCATGCTGCTAATTAGTGACAGGCGTAAGCCAAGAAGTCTGTCCTATTACACCACACCTCTGACATTGAGATAGAGACCAACACAGGGACAGAAATCTAGATTTTAGAAATGGTGATAGAAAGTTAAGGACAGAAATGGAGTAAATAGAAAAGGAAACAAATTTAAAAGCACTAGAGATAAATGATCATTCTTAAAACCATGAATCTTAGCATTCCTCAACCTAAACAATTGCACTCAACCTTAGCCATCCACCTAAATGGCCATACCTTGTATGTCATCATCCCTTGAAACTACTACACCTCCAAGACCTTGAACTCTGAAGTTCTCTTCTCTGACCACAAGTTCTGATCTATCCATTTCTCTCACACCCCTCACTCCAACCGAACCTGCCCTTTATTCTCATTGTGACCTCAACTTCCTAGATTCCTTTCTTTGCACCAGTCTACCATTCATATTCTAGCTTCATGTGCCTCCCTCCCTAGACTTAGACCACCTCCATCATTCTTCTCCCTCCTTTCCTACTCAGCTCTATTCCTGAACCATAGAGTGTTGCTAGAGAAAGGGATGATCCATGTAAATATAGTCCACTCCAAAGTCATGCTTCCTTTCATTCAACAAATGTAGAACCTATTGGGTATAGAGCTCTGTGCTAGATATTGAGGGAGATATAAAGTTTAGATAAATAGGACCCTTGCCCTCATGAAGCTTATAGTTTTTATCTGAACCTACATTGCTACAAAGCAATCTTTTTATTTATTCTTTTATCAAATTCTCAGCAATACTTCTTTCAAACTTTTCCCACTTTCAAGAACCCAACTCTATGCCCTACCCCTCATCCTCAGTAATTAATTTGCCTGCCATTTTACTGGAGATCCAAGAGATCCCAAAAAAACTCCTCCAAATTCCCTTCTCCATACTTGAAAGCTTCCCTATATATAGGTCTGGCTTCTCCTTTCCTCCTTATGTGAGTGGAAGATGTGATGCTCTTCCTCTCCAAGATAACTTTTCTCTTCAACCCTATCGCTCTGTTTGCCTCCTCTGGAATCTTGTTTCATCTATCATCTCCCCTTTCTTGTATTTTCCATCTCTTCTCCTTCACTGTCCTTTTTCCTTTCACCAACAACATAGTTATAGGATCATGGATATGATCCTATCTATACAGATATATAGGATAGAAATAGATAGATAGATAGATAGATAGAAAGATAGATAGACAGACAGATAGATACAGAGCTAGAAGGGGCTTGAGAGGCCATCTAATCCAGCCCCTCATTTTAAAAGATGAGAAATCTGAGTCAGAGAGGTGAAATTTCTTGGTCAAAGTCACACAGGTATTAAAGAGTAGAACCAGAATTCAAACCCAAATGCTTGATTCTGAATCCAGAATTATTTGTAATATGCCATGTTAACTTATGCAGGTCTCTGCTATCCTGCCCCCCACAATTTCTTACCCTCCTAACAAAAAAACCTCACCCTTCCCTTTACCTTGATTTCCTTAAAGCTATTAATCATACTATCCCTTCTTTGCCAATTGTCTAGAAAATACACTTGCTACCTCCTTCTCACCAGTCACTCACCTTCCAATCCTTTGCTGCCTCGTTTGTGCCCACACCACTCTTTGGAAATTTTTCCTTTAAGATCACCCACTATTTTAGTCCTTATCATCCTTCAACTTTATATAAAGCATTTTTAAAATTAATATTATTTCTATTTGCAGTTTCATATTCTCTCCCTCCCTTTGCCCTCTTCCTCACCCATTGAGAAGGCAAGAAATATGACACCCATTATACATATACAGTCATGCAAAACATATTTCTACATTAGCTACATTCCTCTCTCTGAAAAAAAAAGGAAGAAAAAGAAAGAAGGAAGGGAAAAAGAAACAAGAACCCTGCACTCTAAGTCCATCAATTCTCTATCTGGAGGTAGATAGCACTTTATACCATGAGTCTTTTGGAATTGTGGTGGACTATTGTATTGATCAATGTTACTAAGTCGTTCACAGTTGATTATCTTTATAATATTGCTGTTTCTGTGTGGATTGTTCTGGTTCTGCTCATTTCACTTTGCTTCAGTTCATATAGGCCTTCTCAGGTTTTTCTGAAACCATCCCTTTCATCATTTCTTACAGCACAACAGTATTCCATCACATTCACATACCATAACCTGTTCAGCCATTTCCATGATGGGCATCTCCTCAGTTTCTAATTCTTTGCCAATGCAAAAAAAAAAAGCTGCTATAAATATTTTTGTAAGTATGCTTCATAGAATACCCAAAGGGCTATAAAATTACACATACTCTTTGGCCCAGCAATACTTGTACTAGGTCTATATTTCAAGGAGATCAAAGAAAAAGGAAAAAGACCCATACAACTCAATACAGATTTGTCCTGTAAAACTTGGATTCAGTCAAAAGGCCACACCCAAGGACCTAGAAGGGCATATGTGGCCTCAAGGCTGCAGGTATCCCCCCCCCGCCCTAGATCATACCACCTTGGAAGAACGAAAAACTTATAGGTCCCCAGAATTATCTCTGAAAACAGCTGCACAAAATACCGAAATTTGGGAGAGTGTGCTCTTCTCTCCAGAAGCAAATCACCATTTTAGCATAGTTAAAAGTCAAGAAATAGACTAGGAAAATGAACAAACATCAGAAGAGGATTCTGACTACAGAAAGTTACTATGGTGACAAGGAAGATCAAAATTCACGCTCAAAAGAAGATAACAAAGCCAAAACTGTTACATCCAAAGCCTCAAAGAAAAATATGAATTAGTCTCAGGTCAAGGAAGAGCTCAAAAAAGACTTTAAAAATCAAGAGAGGTAGAGGAAAAATCGGGAAAAGAAATGAGAGTAATATAAGAAAATCATGGGAAAAAAATTGACAGTTTGGTAAAGGAAGTGCAAAAAATAATGAAGTAAATAACATCTTAAAAAAAAATAAGCCAAATGGTAAAAAGAGGTGCAAAAATCTGATGAAGAGAAGAATGCCTTGAAAAGCAGAATTGGTCAAATAGAAAAAAATATATACAAAAATTTACCGAAGAGAAGAACTCCTTAAAAAGTAGAATCAGCCAAATGGAAAAGGAGGTACAAAAGCTCACTTAAGAAAGTAATTCCTTAAAAATTAGAATTGGGCAAGGGGAAGCTAATGACTCTGTGAGACATCAAGAAGCAGTCAAACAAAATCAAAAGGATGAAAAAATAAAAGAAAATGTGAAATATCTCATTGGAAAAACAATTGACCCAGAAAATAGACCAGGGAGAGAGAATTTGAGAATTATTGAACTACCTGAAAGCTATAATCCAAAAAAGAGCCTAGACATCATCTTTCAAGAAATTATCAAGGAAAACTGCCCTGATATTCTAGAACTAGAGGGTAAAATAGAAATTGATAGAATCCATCAACCTCACCCTGAAAGAGTTCCCAACATGAACACTTCCAGGAGTATTTCCCAGGTCAAGGAGAAAATATTGCAAGCAGACAAAAAGAAACAATTCAAATATCATGGAGCTAAAGTCAGGATAATACAAGATTTGGCAGTTTCTACATTAAAGGATCGGAGGGCTTAGAGATGTTCCAGAAGGCAAAAGAGCTAAATAACCAAGAATCAACTACCCAGCAAAATTGAGTATAATCCTTCAAGGGAGAAAATGGGTATTCAATGAAACAGAGCACTTTCAAGAATTCCTGAAGAAAAGACCAGAGCTGAATAGAAAATTTGACTTTTAAATACAAGACTCAAAAGAAGCATGAAAAGGTAAAGAGGAAAGAGAAATCACAAGGGATTTAATATGGTTAAGCTGTTTACATTCCTACATGGGAAAATTATGCTTGTGACTCCTAAAAAACTTTCTCATTATTAGGGCAGTTAAAAGGAATACACATAGACGGCATGGATGTGAATTGAATAGGAATGATTATCTAAAAGAACAAAATTAAGGGGTGAGAAAGAGGAATGCACTAAGAGAAGAGGAAAGGGAGAGGTAGAATGGGTAAATTATCTGACATAAAAGGCAGGAAAGAGCTTTTACAGTCGAGGGGAAGATGGGAGAGGTAGGGGAGAGCGTGCAAACCTTACTTTTATCAGAATTGGCTCAAAGAGGGAATAACATACACTCTCAGTTGGGTATAGAAATCTGTCTTACCATATAGGAAAGTAAGAGGGAAAGAGGATAAGAGAAGGGGAGGGGACTGATAGAAGGGAAGGCAGATTAGGGGAGGTAAAAGTCAGAAGCAAAACACTTTTGAGAATGGACAGTGTGCAAGGAGAAAGAGTGGGATAAATGGGGAAAATGGAATGGAGGAAAATACATAGTAATCTTAACTGTGAAAAAAAATTTTACAGGAAGTTTCTCTGATTAAGACCTCATTTCTCAAATATATAGAGAACTGAGCCAAATTTATAGAAATAAGAGCCATTCCTCCATTGATAAATGGTTAAAGGATATGAACAGATTGTTTTCAGCTGAAGTAATCAAAGCTATCTATAATCATGTGAAAAAATGCTCTAAATCACTATTGATTAGAAAAATGTAAATTGAAACAACTTTAAGATACCACCCCACATCTATCATATGGGTTAATATGACAAAAAAAAAAAAGGAAAATGACAAATGTTGGAGGGGATGTAAGAAAATTGAGATACTATTGCATTGTTGGTGAAGTTGTATACTGATTCAACCATTCTATATAACAATTTGGAACTCTGCCCAAAGGGCTATAAAACTATGTAGACCCTTTGACCAAGCAGTCCCAAAGAGATAAAAAAAAAAGCAGAAAAGAACCTATATGTACAAAAATATTTATAGCAGCTCTTTTTGTGATGGCAAAGAATTGGAAATTGAGGGGATATCCATCAGTTGGGGAATGACCAAATAAATTGTTGTATATGATTGTAATGGGATACTATTGTGCTATAAGAAATGATCAACAAGATGCTCTCAGAAAAACATGGAAGACTTATTTATATAAACTGATGCAAAGTGAAATGAGTAGAACCAAGAAAACCTTCTATATAGTAACAGCAATATTGTATAATGATCAATTGTGGGTGACTTAGCTATTCTCAACAATACAGTGATCTAAGACAATTCTGAAGGACTTATGAAGGAAGATGCTATCCATCCCCAGAGAAAGAACTGATGGAATCTGAATGCAGATAGAAGTATACTTTTTCTTTACTTTTCTTATTTTTCTTTTTTTGTCTGTGTTTTCTTTCACAATATGACTAACATGGAAATATGTTTTGCATGACTGCACATATATAACCTATATCAGATTGCCTGCCTTCTCATTTGGGGAGGAGGAGGAGGAGAGGGAGGAAGAGAATTTGGAACTAAAAAAAATTTAAAACTAATATTAAAAATTGTCTTTACATGTAACTGGGGAAAAATAAAATATTAATTTTTAAAAAATGCTACAAGTAATAGATCAGTTGCTGACCTGCATTGGTAGAGGGATATCCATATTGAGAATTCCTAGTAATAATAAAGTCATAGATCCAGAAACCCAAAAAATAAAAAATAAAATGTTCAAGGCACTATGCTAGGCCATGGGCTTATAAAGACAAAATGGAAAACAATCTGGGGCAACTAGATGGCACAATGGATAGAGCGCCAACCCTGGAGTCTGGAGGACCTGAGTTCAAATTTGGTCTCAGACACTTGACATTTACTAGCTGTGTGACCCTGGGCAAGTCACTTAACTCCAACTGCCTCACAAACAAAAAGGAAAAAAAAAGAAAACAGTCTTTCCCCTCAAGGAGCTTACATTCTAGTAAGGAGATACAACATGTACCATCCTGTATTTTGTTGTTATTGTTCATCCTTGGAACCAATGCCATTATGAGAGTGATGTCTTGACTTAAATGTGAATTGAATTAAGTGAGGCTGCACAAAGTCGTCAGCCTCACTATCCTCCAGAGTCGTAAGTCCAGAGGCAAGACAAAAGTCAACATGACTGGCAATGGCCCCATGGTTGATCTTGGCCTTTCTAAATTAGGGTCTTTCCCAGGTCTCAGTTTGCCTGAGGCAACACCCATTCTCTGTAACATACTGACTTTGTGACCTGAGACAAGTCACTTAACCTCTCATTTTTTTTTACATTATATGTTGTAGAGAGTGTACTCACCTGTAAAGGCAATTTCCTCATCAGGAATTCCCTATGCGAATGAAATCACAGTTTCAGCCTCTTCCCATTCTGATGCATGATCATTGGAAGCAGGGGAGAATACTAACAATAAAAAGGTGACACATAGCTAAATTTTGAAGGAAGTCGTAGGAGGACAAGCACACTAATGCACTGTTGGAGGAGCAGTGAACTGGTCTATTCACTATTATGGAAAATAACTTTGAACTAGGCTCCAAAAGCCACTAAATTGTGCATACCATTTGATCTAGCAATATCATCAATTGGCCTAAAAAAAAAAGTGGGAAAAGATCCATATGTACAAAAATACATTTATATCTCTTTTTGTCTTGGCAAAGAACTGGAAACTAAGGGGGTGCCCATCAATCGAGGCATAGCTGAGCAAATTATGATATATGGATGCCATGGAATACTTTTGTGCTGTAAGAAATGATGAATCGGATGCCTAGGAAGACTTGCATGAATTGATTCAGACTTAAAGTGAGAAGAACCAGTAGAACAGTTTGTAAAATAACAATATCATAAAGAAAAACAACTTTGAAGGATTTAAGAACTCTGATCAATGCAACAATCAACCTCAATTCCAAGGGACCAATGATAAAGCACCTTATATTCTTCCTGACAGAAAGGTGATAGACTCAAGATACAAATTTTTGGACTGTTTTACTTGTTTTAGCCTTTTGGGCATAGTTCCAAATTGTTATACGGAATGGTTGAATCAGTATACAACTTCACCAATGCAATAGTCATATTGTTTTACTTCCCCCTTTTTCCTGGGCCACTGAAATAACCTAATTGAACTGTCTCAAATCTCTCCCCACTCCAATCCGTCTTCCACGTATCTGTGACAGAGGTTTTCTTTTTCTTTTCTTTTTTATATGGAAGGGTATGAAGGAAAGAAAATAAATGGTTGTTAATTGAGGGAAAAATTTTTAAGTACTGGGACATGATTATAAGACTTTAAATGCCAAATGAGCTTCTATGTTATCCTAGAGGCAACAAGAAGTCATTGAAGGTTTTTGAGCAGGGTAGCAACATGGTCAGGAATATTATTTTGATTGCCACGTGAAAAATGAATTGGAGAGGTTTGAGTCTGAAAGATCAATGAGAAGACTGGTGCAATAGTCTAGGCAACAGATGATGAGGTCTTGAAAGAGGGTGGTAGCCATGTAAATGGAGAAAAAGGACTTGAGGTGGAGGTAGAATCAGAAAGAGTTAGTGAATGGTTGAAAGTGGGGGCTGGGGCAGCTAGGTGGCACAGTGGATAGAGCACCAGCCCTGGACTCAGGAGAACCTGAGTTCAAATCCGGCCTCAGACACATAACACTTACTAGCTGTGTGACCCTGGGCAAGTCACTTAACCCCATTGCCTAGCCCAAAAAAAAAAATGGGGGCTGAAGTAGAGGGAGGAGTCAATGATTCTATGTGACAAATCTAGGTGACTAGAAGGATTAAAAACAGGGAAACTTGGAGAAAGAGGGGTTTAGGAGGGGACCCATTGAGTTAGAGATGTTTAGCAGGGGCTTGCTAGAGCCAGCTTGAATAGGAGAGGTGATTGTTAAATGTTCATTGTATTTTCACCTCAGAAATCAACAAGCTACAAGTCAGGACTTGATTTATTGTTTTGTTGATTATCTGGACTTAAAAAATTGTTAGTAATTCAAATTAAGCTTAAAAGTGTGTCCTAGTGGATAGAGCACTGGCCTTGGAGTCAGGAGGACCAGAATTCAAATGCAGTCTCAGACACTTGATGACACTACCTAGTTGTGTGACCCTGGGCAAGTCACTTAAACCCTGATTGCCTCACCAAAATAAAAAAAAAAAAAGAATTACTAAAAGTGTGTCCTGCCTACATTTGGGGCAGCAGGGGGGGAGGGGGGAGATGGTAGATGAACATTTACCAGCACATCTCTGTGTGTGAGTCAAAATGTCCAACACACGGTTGGTGACATAGGACTGGAGCTCAGCAGAGAGACTTAGACTGGATATGTACCTATGGGATACCTCTCTACGCAGATGATTCCCAGATCTCCATCTCCAGCCCTAGGCTCTCTCTCAAGTTGTATCTCCATATCACCTTTGGCCTTCTTGAACTGAATGTTCCATAGGCATCTCAAATCCAACATATCCAAAAGAGAACTCATTATTCTCCCATTCCCCCCGTTCCTATTGAGGTATTGAGGGCACCAGTGTTCCCTCAGTCGCTCAGGCTCACAACTTCCATGTCATTCTCAGGTCCTTATTCCAATCCCTCATCAAATCTTGTTTCTACCTTCCAACATCTCTCATGTACATCCTCTCTTCTCCACTCACACAGCTGTTCCCCTACTTCATTTCCTCATTCCCCTTTTTTCCTGGGCCACTGAAATAACCTAATTGAACTGTCTCAAATCTCTCCCCACTCCAATCCATCTTCCACTCAGCTACCAAAGGGATTTTTTAAAAGTAGGTCTAACCATGTCATAGCCCCTCTCCTACCTGTTCCCTTTAATAAACTACAGTGGCTATTACCTTAGGATCAAATATAAAACTCCCTATCTGGAATTCAAAGTTCTTCCTAACCTGACCGCTGCCTGCTCTTACAGTCTTATACTTTATTCTCCTCCATGCACTCCATGGTTCAACTGTGTTGACCCACTTTTGGTTCTTTACAAGTGCCACTCTATAATCCATCTATATGCTTTCAAGCTGACTGTTTCCCATGCCCAGATTGTCCTCCCTCCTTACTTTTTTCCTCACCTTCCCTGGCTCAAGCCTCAGCTCAAATCCCACTTTCTACAGGAGATCTTTTCGAGTCCCCTCCAGCTTCTAGTGTCTTCTCCATTGAAATGGCCTCCTTCTACTGTATGTATCTCATATGCACGTGTTCTATCCCCCATTAGAATATGGACTGTTTTTGTCTTTCTTTGTACCTCCAACACTTAGCACTGTGCCTGGCACGTAGTAAGTTCTTAATGAATTCTTGTTGATTTGACTTGACATGAATTCATGGGAGATGATGAAATCACTGACAGAAGGTACAGAGAGATGAGGACCCTCTAGAGAAAACTTTAGGATATACTCACAGTTAGGAGGCAGGGTGTTGATGACGAGCAAAGGAACATTCTGACATTTAGAAGGAGAGCTGAGAGCAGTGTCATATGTAACCCTAGCTTCCTGGGGTCCCTGCCCTACTCAGATTGCTATAGAACCATCAGACTCTGGAAGTAGAGAATTACTGCAAGCCAGAGTTCCCCAATTTAGTAACTGATTTTTTGAACTTGGCTTTGGAGTCTTTTGGGAAAAAGAAATTGGAAGATTCTTCGTCTTTCACCCCAAAGCATAGTAGATCAGTTTGATTTCCAGAAAATGGCTCCCTTACCTCCTTCCTCCTGGATTCTGGTGGGGTTTGGTAGCAGTGGCCCTGATGGGATCCTCAATACTGGCCCCACCCTGCTTCCAGCTCAGAAAAGAGAGAGACTGAGGTCTAACTGGTTTTGGTTTTGATGGTTTTGGTGGCTTTAGGGAGATAAGAGATATATCCTTACTTCTGTATGAACTGAGGCACAAGGCAAGATGGAGGAGCAGACTCTGATCCCATTCAGAACTCTCCCATGCAAGAGAAGTGCATTGCTCTCATATCTCTAGGCAAGCACATTTCCATAAACAAGGGAGCTTTGAAACAGAGAGTTATAGTGTTATATATGTACCCCTAGGTACAATCAAAATAGGTCCTTGAAACAAACACAAACTGAACCTGGTTAGACCCAACCTCCCATGGAATATCCATATTCTGTGGAACTAGGCCTCCCCTTCACATCTCTTACAAGTGGAATTCCCCATGCTTTGTTTACACACATCATCCTTGATTCTCCATATTACCTCACTGCCCAGGAAGGGAAGAGTATCTAGGAAGAAGAGGTAGTCAACAGTCTCAAATGAGGCAGAGAAGTCTGTGGGAGGCTGGCTCTACCAGATTCAGCTTGTGTTTGCTTCAAGGACCTGTCTTGAAAAGGCCATCATACTTAGCAATAAAGAGATCATCTGCTGGGCCATTGACAATCGTCTTGACTTATGTCTTGCCCCTGGATTCCAATGATTCTGGAGGAGAAAGTGAGGGCTAATGACTTTGCACAGCTCTGCCTTACTTAAATCCAATTCACTTACAAGACATCACCATCTTGATGTCATTGGTCCTCTTAGAGAACAAAAGACAAATAACAACAAAGAAATCATCTGAAGTATTGCAATAGCTTCCTGTTTCTCCACCTTCAATCTTTCCCTTTTCCAATCCTTCCTATACATAGTTGCCAGCTTAATCTTCCTAAAAGATCATGTCACTCTTTTGCTAAAAAACTTCAATAATATCCTATTATCTATTAAATCAAGTCCAGACTTACTTGTGAGGCATTCAAGGCCCTACACAATCTGGCTTCAACCAACCTTGCCAACCTTGTATACTATTTCCCTTAAGGTACTCTAAGCACCAGTCAAATACCCCATCCAGCCATCCACTGATGCCATTTGTGTAGGGTATCCACCTATAGCCATACTCTACTCCCTACCTTTCCAGAACAAACTCCCTTTACTGGTTACCATTCCCCTACTGCATTGCCTTCTCCTATTAAAATGTAAACAGGAGCTGTCCCTCTCTTTCTAAATATGTTTTCCTCAGTGCATAGCACATGGTAAGAGCGTAATAAATGGCTTTTAATTTTTAAAAATGAGTCAGACTAGATCTTCCTCTCTAAATCCACTTCTGTGATTTTATGCACTTAACATAACGTATTTTATTTGCTTGTCTTCCTTACTAAATTTTAAGAGTCTCCAGGGCTGAGCCTTTGTCATAGTTATCTGCATGGTCCGTAGTACCTAGCATAGTGCGCATTTGCTTTGCGCTGAGTAGAGGTACCATAAATGGTTATTGAAGCAATTGAGACAGTGATAAAGACACTAGAGATGAAGAAAGAGACCAGATGGAGATAACTGAGACAGGAATAGTGTCAGCGATAGTGATAATAGAGATAGCGATAGCCACAGATCATAGAGATGGATTAAGAGATAAAAAGCCGCAATACAGCTCTAGATAGCCAGCGACAAACATCAGCTGATTCGATTTCAATGAATTACTTTCTGTGGCTGCAGGGGAACGTTATCCCTGGCTCCTCCCCTCACTGTCCTCTGGCTCCTCCTCCCTCTACCCTTAGGAGCTACCCTCCGTTCCCCCCCTTCCACTTGGGCTGCTCTGATGTCTGGTGCTTTTCCCCCCTTAAAGGGGGGGGTTGGGGGGTGGAGCGGGTAGACTGCATCATTCTGAGGAACGGGGGGACAAACATCGCTCTTTTTCCCTACGCATACCCAAAGCTGCAATTTCTCACCATCTAGAATCCATCCCCAGACCTGCCCCCCCCACCCCCACCCCTACCCCCTTTCTGGTGCAGACATGGTACGCTCCCCAGTCTCGACCCTGAGCTGCAGTGGATATTGCTAGAACCCACGCTGAAGACTGAGCTGGCGGCTGCAGTGACCTGGGTGGCTTTCCCTGGCCCCAGGGACACGGCTCTCCTCGAGACTGCACCATGACCCAGGGAAAGGTACTTTGCGGCCCCCATCCCCAAATCCTGCCCATCCCCTGGGAACAGAGCCAGACTCTCTAGACTTCTCCAAGCATCTTCACTACAGCTGTTTGCTGAGGATGTAAGAATGGAGAGGAGATGAAAGGAACCATTTAAAGATGTAGTACCCCCAAATTGGACTGGCTGGGGGCTGCCACCTTCCTTTCCTTCCCCTCCAACAGATCCTCTCCCCAGTCTATTCCTTTCAGCTGTATGTTTGTTAATGAGGACCCCATGGGGCAGTGCCATCTGTCGCCTTTACCAGGACTACGCCACTTTATACGCTTCTCTTCTCCTCTCTCTCACACACACCCTCCTCCCTATTATTTCCCATCTGGATGCCTCTGTGTGTGATTCTGGACTGGGGAGGGGGTATTGATAGATCTCTTGTCTGTCGTCATCATTAGGCTGGTCAGGTGTTATTAGTTTGTTTGGGGGTCTTTGGGGGGAGGCGGGGAGGAAACTAGATGAGATGTCTTCCTTTTCCTAATTTAGATTTAAGTTTGAGTCTTATCGGGGGTTCAGAGCTTTGGCCCCTCCCCAATAGGTTTATGTAACATCATCTGCTACAGTAGTTACACAACCAGAGATGGCAAAACGGGTGGGTTGTTATTTAGTCTCCTGTACAGGATTGATGAAGGCTAGAGAAATAGACCTAAGAGCAACCCTTGGGCTCCTCCTTTTCTCCCAAATGATGAATGGGACCAATAGCGTTGTTTTCAAGGACCTCAAAACCTTACCATCTAGCCGTGGTCCCAGTTTTGAGCTCATGGGGATGGAAGATGATGTCATTGTGTGATGGCATCACCAGTTATTGGTTAGGTAGACTTATGAGGGCTTCTTGGTTAACTGAAGCCAGAGTTTAGGTGATGCTCAGATGCATATGGTAGGAGGGAGTTACTGGGGGGAATTAGCTCTGGACAGAATGGATGTTATATAATTATGGGTGGTTGTATTTATTTTTCCCCATATCTGGAGTGCTCTGGCAAGTGCTAAGGGTCTGGGGCAAAGAGGACTTCTGGGAGTGATCCTTCAGGCTTCGGAGAAGGAAGAATAGATTCATCTGAACCAGTAGGAGGGGATGAGGTTGCAGAAAGTAAGAGGAAGTTATCTGTAGGTAAGGACTGGAGCCTTCATTTGTACTAGGGCTCAGCTTGGGATGCTTGGGGTTCTTGGGACCTCACTCCCAAAGGCTATGAAATAGTCAATTGGTGGAATAGTCTAGCTGGAAGGGACCTTAGAGGTTGTCTATTCCAACACCCACCCCATCATGTTACAAATGAGGACACTGAGTCCCTGAAAGGTTACACAGGTGATCAAGGCAAGGATGTGAACCAGATGATCTGATTACAAATCCAGCTCTCTTGTCACTGCATCAGGCTACCCAGTGAAAATCAAATTTTCTTTCTCACTAATCAATAGACTTCCTCTTTGCCATCTTTAAAAAAATTTTTTTCAACCATTTTGTTTCTACATCACTTTCTAAATATTCCCTTTCTTCCTCTCCCCCCCAGAGAGCTTTCCCTTCTAACAAAGGCTTTAAAAAACAACAATAAAAAAAAAAAGCAAAAAAAACCCAGTTCAGCAAAACCAACACACTGACTGCATCTGCAACATTCCAGGCACACAGTACCCCGCATCTCCAACAAAAGGAGGGAGGTACATTTTCTCACTTCTTCAGAGTCAGCCTTGGTCATCATAATTATCATTGTTCGATTTCAGTTTTTTCTTTTAGTATGTGTTCTTATAGTGTATGTATATATATATATATATATACACATATATACATACATGTATATAGTTTTTTATTCTATTTATTTCATTTTTCATCAATTTATAGGAGTATTTTCATTTTCTCAGAAATTTCTTGTTTAAATTTTCTTCTCAATCTTCTGAGATCTCTCTTTTTTGTGGCTAAACTAATTTTTATTTTTATATTAATATCCCCAGCTCTTAATTCATTGTTTGATTATTCCATATTTCCCTTTTAATCTTCATGGTTCATTAGCCCAGCCCTGGGAGAACATGAATGTTTCCCACAATTAGTTTTTACTGTGTATGTGTTTTTTCATTTCACTAAACTTTTCTTTTATGAAGGTAGACATTATTTCACTCGATGCATATATGTTTAACATTGACATTGTTTTCATTGTCTATAGCAACCTTGGTTCTAATGTATTATCTCTGTTTATCTCTCTTAACATTGTGACTTTTATTTTTCCTTTGGTGACATGATTGTAATACCTTACTTTTTAGAATTACTTGGTGTGTAGTAGATTTTTTTCCAGTTTCTTATTTTTCATTCTGCATTTTTAGATATTTATTTTATGCAGCAAATTGTTGAGTTTTGTTTATTCCTGTTATTATCTTTCTATTCTCTTCCAGTCTATTCACAAACAATTACCAGATTGTATAACCTCTTCACATATAAAATGAGCATGAATGCTAGGATTATATTTTCCTTCCCTTATTTCTTTTGTATTGATTTTAATCTCCTCTTTGAAAAACATCATCACTTTATACCTGTGATTAGTTTTGCTTATAATAGTTGAATGCTAGGCTTTTTCCATAGCTTCTTTTCCTACCCTACCCACTCCCCTTTACCTTTCCTACCCCAAGTTCCTTGAATTTACTTAAATTGTTCCTTCTTTTCTTTCATTTGACCTCCTATTTTAACTCTTCCTCTTCCCTTAACTTAATGGTCCAAGAAATGTTTTGTAGCACCATTTTTTCCCAAGAAATTTTTATTTACTTTGCCCTCTTTCATATTTCTGTCTCTTTCTAGTCTCTTCTGAATTATATTAGCCTATGTCTGTGTGCTTCCTTCTGCTTTCTGTTTTCTCTATGTCTCTTGCGAAGGTAAACTTCCTGGAGTTCCAGATTTGAGAACTCTCATCCATCCACTGTCTGTGTTATTGTTTTTGTGCTTGTGTATGTGTGACCAGGCATTACACAGGGCATGTGCAGGGGTCTTCTGATTGTTTCCAGACAACCACTTGTGCTTCGGAGATGATGAGCGGTTCAGTACTGCTCTAGTGTGATGCAGAAAACCCTGCATCGTCTCTCAGGACAGCTGCAGTGGGCAGGGCTCTGTGTCAGTTGAAAAAGGAGATATAGCTTGGGGCCCACTCTCTTCCTTCAACTTTCTAATGTTTGGCAAGTGGTTCCCTCTGTCAGTAGACTTCCCAAGAAAGGATGGGGGGAGGCTAAGCCCCCACAGCACCAAGGCAAACACAAGGGATCAGCTGGTAGCAGGCAGAGAATCTCTGCCTGTGTTCTATGCGACCCTCATGACGTATGTATGCATGTGCCTAATTTTTATTTTGCTTTGTGTTGGTTTTGATGATATCTTTTCCTGCTTTGTCTCACTTACAGAAACATTAGTTAATGAGGGAGGCGGTGTCATGTGGTCGGAATCATTATACCCTAGGTCATGAAGCCTAATCCTACCCCTTGCCCTTACAGTGACTGTTATTCATCCTTCATTTTCAAAGAGGACCAATGACATCATGGAGTCATGTCTTGACTTTACAACTTCGCAAGCCAGGTTATCTTGTCTCTCTGGGTCTATGAGCCCCCTACCACCTTGGGAGCTGGCTGCCCCTGAGGACGTTCTCTCTCCTAGGGTGTGATCCAGTTCTGGGAAGCACAAGTATTCTTTGGAGAAGGTGGCCTCCAATTATTATGCCCATTAGCCCTAGATGAATCCCATTATTCGTCCCCTATGAGAATATTTCTACGAGACTTTTTCATTGTCCCCTCTAGGAAAAGACCAGCGTTACAGTCCTGCCATGACAATCCTTGCTTGTATGCCACTTTCCCTACCGCAACCCCGCCAACACCCCCACCTGCACTATTGTTGAGAGACTAAATAAATTACTGTCCATTCTCTTCTCACCAAAGGCAACTTAGGAGGTATATCTCCAATTACCCTCTGTTCCTTGCCTTCCTTTTTCTTGTTCAAGAAACTTTCTGCTCTATCCCTATCACAAAAGATATTAATTCACTTATAGAGGAGAGTGGGACTTAATCCCCACAATATTCATTCAGCTTTTCTTTCTTTTCCTTCTCCTGCTTCTTCTAATTCTCTTTAGGTAATTTTTTCCTCTTGATGGCACTTCTGTTCGTTCTTTTACCCATTAGTCCAGTTTCTTTAATAAAAATAATATGCAGGAGAGAATTTATTTCATTGCTTAATATTTTCTTGATAATTATACTTATTTACCTTTCCTTTGTTTTTCTTGTTTGGAATGCTTGCAAGTCAATTATTCTGCTCTCACCTCTGGATTAGTGTTTGGTGGTGTTGTTGTTGTCTCTTGGTTTTGATTTTTTTGTAGGAATGACTCAAATGTCTCTTTTTCTTGAAGACGACTTTTCAATAATGACTATGCCTAGCTTACAGGATATTTTATTTGGGGATGAAATTTAGGATTATAGTTCTCGAGCAGGAAATAACCTTAGTCATTGTGGCTAATCAATAGTGTTAAGGTCCAGGTGTGTGATTGTACGTTCAGTGTTCTTTTTACCATATCATGTGGCCTCCCTTGGGTTCCTTTGCTTTTTAGAATATGCTATTCTGTTCTTTCCTGATTTACAATAAGAAAAATAACTTTGTATGGCTCAAGAACTTTAATCGATGTAATGACCAAACACAACTGTAGAGGACTGATGATAAAGTATGTTTCTCATCCCCTGACACAGTGGTGAAAGACTAGAGGTGCAGAATGAAGGTATGCATTTTGGGATTGCTCAATGTGTGGATGTTACAAGAAAAGTTAAAAAAAAAAACTGATGAAGGTAGTATTCTGGGTGGAGGAGTAGTGATAGTGATAAACAAAAGATTAAGAAGGAAGAAAAAACAGCATCAATGAAAGATTTTTTAATGCAAAGAAAACAGAAAGAAGCTTAGAAAGATCTTTTCAATTAATGTGTTGTTTTTATTCTCAAATACAAAGCTGGACGTAACGTCTTATCACTAAGTCACTAATAATTAGACAAATACAAATTAAAACAACTCTGAGGTTCCATCTCATATCCATCAGATTGGCAAAGATGATAAAAAGAGAAAATGACAATTGTTAGAGGGGATATGGGAGGACAAGGCACACTAATTTGCTGTTGTTTGAGCTATGAGATGGTAAAAACATTCTGGGAAGCAATCTATCCCCAAAGTCACTAAGCTTTTTTGACCCACTGATCCTGCTGTTAGACATATATCCTATAAAAGTCAAAGACAGAGGAAAAGGATACATATATGCAAAAATATTTTGTAAGAGCACTTTTTGTTATAACAAAGAACTGGAAACAATGGAAATAGCTGAAAAAAATTTAGCATATGAATTTCATACAGTGAAATACTATGACTAAATAAACCTTTTTAAATAAACATCATACTTTTTTGCTTGTGGTACAGTATTCTTCGTTGTGAGGAATCATTTCTTGGACCATTAAGTTGAGGGAGGTACTCTGAGAGCTTAAACTGATGAAACTTGGTATGGTATTGCATGCATGAACAATTTCCCCTCAATAGGAGTAGCCATGTTTGTTGAGTTCATGGTCTGACATGTTTTGAGGCTAGTGCATAGATGTAATGGGTAAGTATTATTTTATTTTGCAAATACTATACTTGCCATATTGTGAATGCCGGGTAAAAAAAAATTTATATTAAATGTATTAGGGGGTAATAAGGGCAACCCACCTGAAATAAGGGCAACCCACCTGATCTGCTGGGCTGGATGGAGCATTGCCCATGGATCTAAGCATGTTCTTTGGTCTCTTTCTGTGGGATATCCTCTCTTATCTCTTAGCTTCTTTCCTATGTTTCATGAAAATTTTTATGTAGACATTTGTTAAGGGATATTGATCTATAATTTTGCTTCTCTGCTTTGACTTTTTGTGGTTTCAATTTAAGACCATATTTTTCATCATTGAAGGAATTTGGAAGGATACCTTCTTTTCCTGTTTGTGCAAACATGGGTGACAACCTTACCCCTTTCTTTTTCTCCTCCCTACCTCTTGCCACGGGTCACCCCAGAACTCATCCAGGATAGCCTGGTGACATCTACAATCCATGTGGGCTACTTCTCTGCTTATACAACTTGGATTAGTCATGACTCCATTCCTTCCAGTAAAATGGAGGATCACCAGGCCTTACTACTGTATCCTAAGAATTTCCGTGTTTTAGCATCCTCCCTGACTCTACTGGCCTGCAGACCCTCAGCACTGTCCTCCAACAAACCAATAAACTAAGGACCCCCAGGCCTTGTTATCTGCCCCTTCCTAAACCCTTAACACTTCTAAGCTTTTCCATCTGCCTGAAGCCAAATTCTCTGTTATATGCTGTTTTCCCTGATTAGCCTGAGAGCTACCTGAGAGCATGAACTGTCTCACTTTTTCTGTTTGTATCCCCTATCTTTAGCCCAGTGCTTGGCACATAGTAAGGTCTTAAGTGTTTGTTTTTATTCCTATTAGAACGTGAACTCTTTGAGGGAAAATACTGTTTTTGCCTTTTGTTGCATCCCCAATAATTAACATAGTGCCTGATACAAAGTCAGCATTTAATAAATGTCTTTTGACTAATATTGCAATTAACTGTACTTTAAATGTTTGTCAGAATTCAGTTGGAGGGGCAGGTAGGTGGCACAGTGGTTAGAGCTCTGGCCTTGGAGTCAGGAGGACCTGAGTTCAAATCCGGTCTCAGACACATGACACTTACTAGCTGTGTGACTCTGGGCAAGTCACTAAATCCCAATTGCCTCACCAAAAAGCAAAAAAAAAAAAAAAAAGAATTCAGTTGGAAATCCAACTTGTCCTGGGTTTTTAAATCTGCTTTGGGAGTTCATTTAATGCTTATTCAATTTCTTTTCCTTGACTAAGATATTTAGCTTCTTTATTTCTTATTCTTTTAATTTGAGTATTTGACACTTTTGTAAATACACGTTTCATTTAGTTTCTGTTAGGATATTTTGGACAAAATTTTCTGATAATTTATTTTTCATTAGTTGGGGATTCTCTTTTTTCATTTTTTTATATTGGCAGTTTGACTTTCATCTTTCTCTTTTTAAAATTAAATTAGCTAATGTTTTATTTCCATATTAGTTTTTTTTAACAAAACAGTTCCAAGTGTAACTTAATCTAATTTTTTCTTTTAATTTTTATTAATTTTTTCTTTAGTTTTTCAGAATTTTTATTTTTTGTATTTAGCTGAAATGTTTGGTTTGCTGTTTTCTAGTTTCTTTTAAGTGCATGCTTAGTATTGATCTATTCTCTTTCCTTATGTTGATGAAAGTGTTTAGAGATATAAATTTTCCCCTGACGACTGCCTTGGCTTCACTCCAAAAGTTTTGGTGTATTATATTGTTGTTGTAATTTTCTTTGAAATTATTTATTGCTCCTATTATTTATTCTTGTGCCCCCCAATTATTTTGGATTAAATTATTTAATCTAATTTACATTTTAATTCTTTCTATAAAGGTCCCTTATTAATTATAATTTATATTGTGTTATATGGGTCAATAAAAGTTGTTTTTGGTATTTCTGCTTTTTTGAATTAGTTTGAGGTTTTAATCCCAACACAAGGTTTCACAACATGGAGTATTTGTACTCATGGGAGAATGAGAAGATAGTCAAGGGCATTAAGAAAATATTTAATAAATAACTTCTAAGGACCTCCTTCCTTAAATAACCATGTTATCCTATTGAAATATTCCAAAAAGTAGTAGTGTTAATGAAAAAATTGTGGAATGGAGAGAGAATAACTAAAAATGTAGTTACGTTCTGAATAAAGATTTCTTTATTGAAAATTAATCTCTTTATTTTATTTCAAAGTGTATGATAGACTCTAGAATGCGTTTACTTTCAGATTGAATAGGAGGTATGGGGACTGAAACAGTTGGGACCTAAGCACATGGTCAATTTTTGTAAAGGTACCATGCGCAGATGAGACATATATATATATTCTCCTTTCTGGTCCCATTCAGTAATCACCAAATATCTACCAACTTTTCTTAAATTCTATTCAAGCCCTTAACTTCTTTCTTGTTAATCTTTTTGTTTGATTTAACATACTGACATTCAGACATACTGAAAGGGGTACATTGAAGTCCCTAAATTACAATTTTGCTGTCTATTTGATTCCATAATTTAGTTAACTTTTCCTTTAAGTACTAGGATGTTATTCCATTTGGTACATATGTGTTAATATTTACATTATTGTGTAATCTGTTTTGTTGTTGTTGTCTTTAAGTTTGATGTATTTTCCCTGTTTATCATTTTTAACCATATCTACTTTTACTGTTGTGTTATCTGAAATCATAATTGCTATCCTTACTTTTTTGAGTTCACTTGAAGCATAATAAATTCTGAGTCATACCCTCATTTTAACTCTCTGTGAATTTTTATGTTTCAAGTATGGTTCTTGTGAACACATTGCTGGACTTTGTTTCTAATCTATTCTGCTACCCTCTTCCATTTTATGGATGAGTTCATTCCATTCACGTTCTGGATCATGACTGTTAATTGTGCACTTCCCTCCATCATATCTTCTTAGACTTTTTCCTCTCTTTTATCCCCCCCCCCCACCTTTACAAAGAAGAAAAAAGTGGTGAAAGACAAGGAATGTGATCAACACTAGTGATCTGTAATTGAAGTGATCTGTTTCCATTCCACTGCCCCTCCTCTCTTACCCTTGCCCAGACACTGATCACTGGTTCTCATCTTTTCTTTCTTTACTTATCATTCTCCCCTTATGATCCACCCTCTGATGATAACATTTCTTTTGCTTGTGACAATTCCCTCTCTGACTGTATTCTCTCTCTAAAAACGTCTTTCCCTTTTCTCTGTCACCACCTGTTTCTTGCTGAATTCAATGTTTTTCTACACCAAACTCTTTGCATGTTTTCTACCCTAAGTGTTTATCCTTCTACCTTTTTCTTTCAGATAGTTTATTTCACTTATTATTTTTTAAACCTTCTTTTCTTCCAAACATTCCTGTCCTTGTGGCAAAGCCTTTTTCTTTTTTCTTTTTTCCTGAGGTCCTGCTTGTACTTGTTGTGGAGATATTTTTTTTTTCTAGATTGGATTTTGGGGTGTCTTTGGATCTATAATAATTCCTTCAAGTGGCAATATCTTCTGTTTGGACGTGTCTCAATTCTCAGTTTGTGAACTGGGACTTTGCGCCAGAGCCAGGTTACATACCACCCCTCCTACACTCTTGGTTGTCAGACCAAGGGGTTCTGCACTCAGTTTCTGGGGTTAACTTTTATGCCCCCTTATGTCAGTCAGGGTCACAATGTTGTGATTTTCATGGCTGTCTGGAATATTTCAGGTCAGATTGCTTCAGACTTCCAACACCCCAGCCATGCCTTGATCAGAGCCCTTCCTGCCCCACATTTCTAGTTAGGATGCTGATGATTTCTGATCTCCCCAGAACTTTCCCATCTGGGTCTTCTGTTCCCATCCCTCCCTGGGGAACAGAGCTCAGCAAGCTTCAGGTACCTCTGGAGGATCTCTAGTCAGAGCTCTGGTTGACTCCTAGCCAACTGACCTCCACTAGCACTAGCCATTGGCAACCCTTTCTCAGTGACCACAAGCTTCTTCTGAGCTAAATATTTCTCTTTAGATGTCTTGATCATTTGATAATTTGGTGCCCTTTTCAGATCTTTGCCATAGTGTCCATGGGAGAGTTGGGTTTCTCTATGAACCTTTCATAGCCCCATCTTAACTGAAGATCTGACTGACTTCACATCCTAATTCTTTTAAAAGATGTATTTCTCTTTTTCTGTCATTCTAGAATTTCTTGTAGTTGTTCCATAATCTCTGGGGAGTCTGAAAACTACTATTCTTCATTAGAAATTTTTGATCGCTTTTCTTCATACTTGGTACAATATCTTGCGGCATTGAGACAGGTAGGTGATGCAGTGACTAGAATTCTGAACAGCAACAAGGCCCGAATTCAAATTCTTCCTTAGAACCTACTATGTGACCCTGGCAAGTCACTTAACCTCTATGTGCCTTGGTTTCTTTATCTGTAAAATGGGGATAATCACACCTATCTCATAAGTTTGTTTCAGTGCCTTGCAAATCTTAAAGTTCTAAATAAATACTAGCCAATATTTTTTCTTTAATTTTTTGTCATTTTCCTTCAGTCTGAGTTTTACAGTTTCTTTAATTGCTTTAGGAGCTAAATCTGTACATAAGTCTTATTTTTTCTTGTATTCCCAGTACAATAATATTTTTTCTTGCTTTCTTCCTCAGTTATTGCAGTTTCCTCAGTATGAGGAGTGTTTGGGCCTGGCAGGATCCTTTACAGAAATATACTCCAGGATGAGGACTGATACCAGCTGAGTTTCTAGTCTACTTTCTCTTCAGCCCAGAAGCCTTTTCCCCTCTGCCTGGCTCTGTACTCAGCTGTGTCTTTGTCTGATATCTTGCTGTTAAATTTCTCAGCCTGTCTCTTTTAGTCTTTTCCTGAAATGAGTCTGCTTACCTATTTAGATAAAATGTCTAGAGTTCTCTTTATGAAAGTGGTACAGATTCAGATCTCTGACTGGAGTAAGAGGGCTAGGAATCAAGTCCTGACTACTACCCTAGTAGCCATGGGCAAATCATGTAACTTACCTGGGCCTCAGTTTTCTCTAGATCTCTGCTTCCAAGATCTAGTTTTCCTGGCCAAGCTCCCCTCCCTCTTCAGGAGAGATAAAATCCACCTCTTCTTGCACTTTCCAGGCCAAGTGAGAACCAGAATTCATCTTATTCATCCCCCTGCCTTAGGAAAACCTGTACCTAACCATCTTCGTCACTAAGAACTCTCCCTCCAAGAAGGGGTTCTTAACCTTCTGGTTTAGGAAATTCTTTGTATCTAACCTAAATTCTTTGTTCTGTCGCTCCTAAGCCTATTTTCTCTTGTAATAGTATCTCCAGAGGTTTGATGATGGTTTTAGGGCTAGTAGTCTTCCTTCCTCTCCCCAAATCTTTAGTGTTCTGAACTCAATCATTCAACCCCTACTCCTTTCCTCATTTATCTTATCACTCACCCTTGGGTTTGCTCTTTTATAGCAGGAGCAAATTTGGGTTGAAATGACTGAATTTCTGAACTTTACTTGAGGTATATTCCCTACCTTTTTTTTTCTAGAGGTTCTCTTGGAAGAATGATTAAGGGAGCCTTAGGGACAAAGTTTTGTCTTGCGGCTCAGAGGAAAGATGAGTCCTCAGAAAAGGGGAAACCCCAGGCCAGGGACCAGTTGTTCTTTACTTTATGTGATTCAGTCTGTGAGTCAGTTCAGACATTGGAGTCAGATCTTTCTTGGCTCCTACCTCTTCTTCTGTGATTCACAAATCTGCTCTTTTCCTTTGTTCTTTCTTCTTCTCTTTCCATCTTCTCCTGTATTCTTCATTCTCCCTATTCCCTTCATTTTCCTTCCTCTCATTGTTGAATCCTAGAACCACAGAATTGGAAGGATTCTCAGGCCCAACCTGTACCTGAAGGATATCTGCTCTCTCCACCATCCCATCATGTGGTCTTTCATCCTCTGCTAAAGCTGCAATGACAGGAAACTCATTAATCTAATCTATCATCTTTCCTCTCTCTTTTTCACTGCCTGTCCTCCTTCCTTTTTTTCCTCCCCCTCTTTTTCCTTCTTTTCTTATCCCCCCAGTTCACAGCCTTATAGACAAAACACTAAGCTGACAGCCAGATCATCTAGAGTTCTCCAAGTTCCTCTTTGTGATATTTTGACCTAACCTTCTTTGGATTCTATTTATCCATCCATAAAATTGGAAAGACCATTAGATTTGGAGTCAAAAGAACAACTTGTTTTGAATCCTGTCTCTGCAACATGTGTGACTTTGCTCAAATCACCTAACATCTCTAGACCTCTATTTTCTCATCTGTAAAATCAGGACACGATGGGCTTAGTTAATCTGTAGGTTCCTTTCTAGGTCTTACTGTATGGTCATGCCTAGTATGAAAAAAGACAGACTTCCGAGAGCCAAGATGGCGGAGTAAGCAGTAAATCACTGTAACTCACATTCACCTCCAAATAACCATAAAATAGTGGTCCCAAACAAATCCTGGAATAGCAGAGCCATCAAAAAGATGGGGCAAAACAATCTTTTAGCCCAAAAAACTTGGAAGATTGACAAGAAAGGCCTATCTCACTTGAGTAAAAGGGGAGCACATTCCAGGACAGGAAGCATCCCAGAAAAGCAGCAGCAAGCCCCACCTCAGCAAATCAGCAGGAGATACTGAGCCCCAGTATGGGTGGAGCAGGCAAAGGTCAACACCAGAACCTCCCACATGCCTTAGCATACATAGCCAGGGAAATCAGCAGACTCTTCTTCCAAGAACAACCATGTGCTTCTGGCACTGGGCAGACAGGCATCCTCCAGCGTGATGAGAAAGTAGGCCAGACCTCCACATGCTTCAGTGTAGCCCCGGGGAAATGCAGAAACACCCCAATGGACCTCAGCACACACCAGACACCACCACTGGGACCCTAGCTCAGCACCAGATAAGCTGCCAAACCTCTACGGCCCCCACCAGTGCCAGCCATCCCCTACCCCACCCCCTCAGCACAGCACCAGACACAAGGGTCCCCTGGGAGCCCCAGGGCAACATCAGCACAACACCAGGTAAACAGCCAGGGCCTGTAGCAGAGAGCCCCTTCCACCCCGGGGGCAGAGCTCAAATTCAACAGAAAGGGAAAAGGCAAAAAAAAAAAAAAAAAATGAAAATAAAAAACCAACAAAAAAGAATCTGACCATAGAAAGTTATTACGGTGACAGGGAAGACCATGACATAAACTCAGAAGAGGACGACAATATCAAAACACCTATGCACAAAGCCCCAAAGAAAAATAGGAAGTGGTCTCAAGCCCAGAAAGAACTCATGAAAGAAATGAGAGTGATGGGGCAGCGAGGCGACTCAGTGGAAAGAGCACTGGCCCTGAAGTCAGGGCGACCTGAGTTCAAATCCGGCCTCATAACAAACACTTGACACTTACTAGCTGTGTGACCCTCGGCAAGTCACTTAACCCCAATTGCCTAAAAAGAAAGAAAGAAAGAAAGAAAAAAATGAGAATGACGCAAGAGAATTATGAAAAAAGAGTCAACAGCTTAGAAAACTTAAAAAGTAGAATTTGCCAAATGGAAAAGGAGATAGAAAAATCCACTGAAGAAAACAACTCCTTAAGGAGTACAATCGGGCAAATGGAAAAGAAAACACAAATGCTAATTGAGGAAAACAACACCTTAAAAATTAGAATTGGGCAAGTGGAAGCTAATGACTCTGAGGCATCAAGAATCAATCAAACAAATTCAGAAGAATGAAGAAATGGAAGAAAATGTAAGATATCTCATGGGAAAAATAACTGACCTGGAAAATAGATCCACGAGAGATGATATCACAAATACTGGCCTACTTGAAAGCCATAATCAAAAAGAGGGTCTGGACAGCATCTTTCAAGAAATTATCAAGGAAAACTGCCCTGATGTCCTGGAACCAGAGAGCATAATAGGCATTGAAACAATCCACCGATCACCTCGTAAAAGAGATCCCAAAATAAAAACTCTAAGGAACATTGTAGCCAAATTTTGGAACTAGCAGGTCAAGGGAAAAAATACTACAAGTGACCAGAAAGAAACAATTCAAATATTGGGGAATCACAATCAGTATTACACAGAACTTGGCAGCTGCAACATTAAAGGATCAGAGGTCATGGAACATGATATTCCAGAAGACAAAAGAGCTAGGACTACAACCAAGAATCCCTTACCTGGAAGAATTAAGCATAATTCATCAAGGGGGAAAATGGTCATTCAATAAAATAGAAGGACTTCAAACTTTCATGAGGAGAAGACCAGAACTAAACCAAAAATTTGACCTCCAGTATCAAGACCCAAGAGAAGAATAAACAGGTAAAAAGGGAAAAGAAAACATAAGGAATTCAGTAGAGCTAAGCTATTTATATTCCTACATGGGAAGATGATACTTATAATTCTTAAAAATTGTGTCACTAATAGTATAACTAGAAGGAATATATAGAGATGATATGGGTATAAGGTGAGTTTGAGAGAATGACATAAAATTAAGGGATGAGAAAGAGGAGTACAATGGGTGCAGAAGGAAAGGAGAGGTAGAATGGGGTAAATTATTTCACATGAAGAAGCATGAAAGACCTATTACAGTGGAGGGGAAGATGGGAGGGTGGACGACGAGCATCGCTTGAACCTTACACTCATCCGTATTGACTCAAAGAGGGAATCATATATGCAATCAGTGGAATATAGAAATCTATCTTAACCAACAGGGAAGTAGGAGGGGAGGAGATCAAGGAAAGGTGTTAGGGAGGGGCTTGACAGAAGGGAGGGCAGATCGGGGGAGGTGGTAGACAGAAGCAAAACACTGGTGAGGAGGGAAAAGATGGAAGGAGAGAGAAGACAGACAGGAGGAAGAATAGGATGGAGAGAAATACACAGGTAGTAATCATAACTGTAATGTGGATAGGATGAACTCTCCCATAAAATGGAAGCAGATAGCATAGGGATCAAAAACCAGAATCCTTTAATATGTAGTTTACAAGAAACACACTTGAAGCAGAGAGACAGAGAGTAAAGGTAAGCAGTAGCAATCTTGATCTCAGACAAAATAAAATGGACCTAATTAAAGGAGATAAGGAAAGAAACTACATCTTGCTAAAAGGCACCATACACAACGAAGCAATATCAATACTAAACATATATGCACCAAGTAGTATAGCACCCAGATTCTTAAAGGAGAAGTTAAGTGAGTTACAGGGAGAAATAGAGAGCGAAACTATACTAGTGGGGGGCCTTGATTGTCCCCTCTCAGAATTCAATAAATCCAGCCAAAAAAATAAACAAGAAAAAAACTAAGGAGGTAAATAGAATATTAGAAAAGTTAGATATGACAGACCTTTGGCATGATTTAGACATAAAGGGTGACACCATAAGCAAATTGAAGAGCAAGGAATAGTCTACCTGTCAAATCTATGGGGAGGGGAAGAATTCATGATAGACAGCATTATAAAATGTAACAGATAATTTTCATCATATTAAATTAAAAAGCTTTTGTACAAACAAAACCAGTGCAACCAAGATTAGAAAGAAAGCAGAAAGATAGGAAACAATCTTTACAGCAAGTATCTCTGATAAAGGCCTCATTTCTAAAATATATAGAGAACTAAGTCAGCTTTACAAGAATACAAGCCATTCCCCAATTGACAAATAGTCAAAGAATATGAATAGGCAGTTTTCAGATGAAGGAATCAAAGCTATCAATAGCCATATGAAGAAGTGCTCTAAATCATTTTTGATTAGAGAAAAACAAATTAAAACAACTCTGAGGTACCACCTCGCACCTATCAGATTGGCTAATATGACAGAAAAGGAAAAGGCTAAATGCTGGAGAAGATGTGGGAAAATTGAGACACTAATGCATTGTTGGTGGAATTGTGAATGATCCAACCATTCTGGAGAGCAATTTGGAACTATGCCCAAAGGGCCACCGAACTGTGCATACCCTTTGATTTAGCAATACCACTACTAGGTCTGTATCCCAAAGACATCCAAAAAAAGAGGGAAAAGGACCTACATGTGCAAAAATATTTATATCAGTCCTTTGTGGTGGCAAAATATCAGAAATTAAGGGGATGCCTATCAACTGAGGAATGACTGAACAAGCTGTGGTATATGAATGTAATGGTATACTATTGTACTATAAGAAATGATGAACAAACAGATTTCAGAAAAACCTGGAAAGACTTGTACAAACTGATGCAAAATGTAATGAGCAGAACTGGGAAAACATTGCAACACAATGACCAAGACAAGTGCAAAGGACTTAAGAAGGAAAATGCTATCCATATCCAGATAAAGAACTGATTGGACTCTGAGTGCATATCGAAACATATTATTTTCACTTACTTTCTTGTGGCTTTTTTTTTCCTTTTGACTTGTTTCTTCTTTCACAACTGTGACTAATATGGAAATATTTTTGCATAATAACACATGTATGTACTACTATATTGAACTGCCTACCATTTTCGAAAGAGGGGAGGGAGGGAGGAAGAAAAATTTGGAACTCAAAATCTTGTAAAGATGAATGTTAAAATTTTTCTTGACATGTAACTGAGAAAAAATAAAATACTATTTTAAAAAAGAAATAGAAAAAGAAAAAGAAAATGATCTGCTTTCCCTCCCTCTCATTCCCCAGGGAACCAAGTAACATAAGAATTAAGTGCTCTGTGTGTGTGTGTGTGTGTGTGTGTGTGTGTGTGTGTGTGTGTGTATCAAGGCATGGTTCTCTTTTTCTCCTTAATGACTGACTCTCTGCTCATTTTCCACAGGTTTCAGTGGTTAACAAGGCCCCTGGGACCGAGGGGCAGCAACAGGCAAATGGAGAGAAGAAGGAGACTCCATCAGCTCCCTTGGCCCCTCCTACTTATGAGGAAGCTACCTCAGGGGAGGGGCTGAAGGCTGGGGCCTTCCCTCCACCAGCCCCAACTGTGCCCTTTCATCCTAGTTGGGCTTACGTGGACCCAAGTGAGTCTCCCCAACCCTGGTAGTTTGGACTTTTGGGGGTGTGGTGAGACCTGATGAAAAACTTAGAAAGAAGTAGTATAGAAGCAATCTCCTGTATTGTTGTAATGATATCAGTTAGTCAACCCCAGTTCCTGAGTTTTAAGGTAATTGGAAGAAGGTGGGGACATACTGTTTCTGGTCTTGGGAAGACTGATCAGAAGGGCAGGACAGATAGACAGAACTAAGGACCAAACTAGGAATTACTGATCAGGTTTTTGGATCCCTATCCAAAGTGGGGAGGGAGGAAGGAAGAGGAAAGAGGGAGAAGGGAAGGTTTTCTAGAGGAGGAAATCATCCAACAATTCCGAGGATGATGAGTCCAAAAGAGAGAAGAAGCCATTGTAGGTTAAGGATAATGGTTTGAAGATTCAGAGGTGGCAATGGCTAAGGTGTGGGTATGTACCTGGGATTTTGAATGGTTGGAGGGGAAAAGCAGAACCAAGGAATCATGGGAGTTGAATATCTAGATTAGATGGCACAGGGAAACAGGACCTAGGAATAGTGTCCTCTACACTACTTGCTGGTGACATCTCTTAATGTCTTCATTTTCTTTTGAATTCCCCATATCCAGCTCTATCTTGTTTCCCAGAAAGGGTATTTCACTGGGATAGACAGAAGTCTTGGTATTTCTCCAGCCTCAATATTCTGAATTTGATGGGTTCTGCAGCCCAGAACCAATCTCTACCCAGGGTTCTTTTTCCCTTTTGTCACATTCTCCTGTGCCCTGCTCTCCTTCCAGATTCTTACCTTATTCTTTCCTGCCCACAACTTCAGCTCCAGACCCATGAAATAGAGAGAAAGGGACTCAGAAAGTACCTACAGCTTCCCTAAGACTCCCCTTGTCCTCAGCTCAGTGTTAGGGGAAAAACTAGGGCTTAGGCCTCTTTATGGGTCATTCCAATCCACAGAATCTGTTTGCATAAAAGACACCATTTAGATGCTAGAACTGTAGCCAACTCTTTCTCCTCCCCCACTTTTTGTGACCATTCCTATCCTCATCACCAGTCTTAACTAAGGGAGTTGGAGGTTAAGGAGAGAAATAGGATTTGGGAGAAAGGGAAAGGAAGTAAACAAGCATTTATTAAATGCTTATTATGTGCCAGGCACTGTGCTAAGCTTTTCAGAAATATTGTCTCATTTAATTCTCACAACAACCCTGGGAGGTAGGTACTATTATGATCCCCATTTTATAGTTGAAGAAACCAAGGCAGATAGAAGTTAAGTGACTTGCCCACGGTCACAAAGCTAGGAAGTGTCTGATGTTGGATTTGAACTCAGATATTCCTGACTCCAGGCCCAGCTTCTGTCTGGGCTTAAGTGCAGAAGAATGGGTATAAAGTAGTCCCTTCCTCATCTATGAGTGAGGAATATAGGTTTCTGTTTCTACTCAATGCTGGAGGGGAAAGAGAGGACAGTAGAGAGGCTTAGAAGTTAAAGTTTCTAAGGACTCCAGAATTGCCTAAAAAGGTAACAGGGAGTTCCTCCAGACCTACCTCCAGACACTGCTATTTCAGGATGTCCCCGAGAGCATTACAGGGCAAGCAGCATCAGCCATCCACCCTTGAGGAATGGGCAAGGCAGAAGAAGGCTAGGAAGTTAGCCTACCTTCTTCTGAACCATTAGGCTGGCAAGGTTACTTGCCCCACAGCTACTTGAGTTGTCTGTGAAAAAAAGAAATTTAAAAATTAAATTTAAAAATTAAAAATTTTTAAAAATTAAAAAAAAAAAGCTATCTGTGGACCTTCTGGGACTTGGAAAGAATGCTGCCCATATTTGAAAATCACTCAATCCCTGAGTTGATCCTACCCCACCAAGCTACTTAACCTATAACCTTGACCATACTCTAGGCATTATCTTTATCTGATAAACCCACTAGGAGATTCTTTTAGTCTTGAATTCCACAAAGGGGATCAAGGTAATTCTGAGGTCAGGATGCGGCGTTCATCCGCCTCTGACAGTCTTCCTCACTAAGGACTAACTGAATCACAGGAAGTCTGGGATGTGTTGAAGGAGTGTAAAATTTAGATTCACGAAGTTTCTGCCCTCGTAGAACTTGTGGTCTATTAAGAAGACATAACCCATATACAAACAACTAAAATAAAAAATGATACGGAAATGCAAACAAAGTGACATCTTAGGTCCATGGCGGGGAAGGTTATTCATTATTGACTCTCAGGATTGAAGAAGACATCTTTGGCACTTGAGTTGGTGAAAAAAGGAAGAGCATTCCAGGCATATGGAGAAGTGAGAATAAAGGCTTCAAAATGGGAAAATGCACGGTGGCTACAGGGATGGACCACTGTTCCATCTGGCTAGAGTGCACAGTAACATAGAAGGAAAAGATGGCTGTAAAGGGTGGATGGAGCCAGATTGGAAAACCTGGAAACTAAACTAAGAGTTCAAACGTTTATTGTGTAACAGTGGGAAATCATTTTTGAGCAGAAGAGCAACGTGAACAGATTAATCAATCAGCATCTATAATTAGTGCCTACTGTGTACGTGGTGGGCACAAAAAGGGATACATCTGGCCATATTAGGAAGGATGGATTTAGTCAAGAGAGAGAGAATAGAGGCAGAAAGACCTTTCAGTAGACTATTGCAGTAGTCATTGTGGGTGGTAGTAGGTGAGTGGGGTTAGAGAGATAATATGAAAGCCAACAGAATTGACAGAACTTAATAATAATTAGGGCAGCTGGGGGCACTGTGGATAGAGCACTGGGCCTAGAGTCAGGAAGACTCCTCTTCCTTAGTTCAAATCTGGCCTCAGATGCTTACAAGCTGTGTGACCCTGGCCAAGTCACTTAACCCTGTTTGCCTCAGTTTCCTCATATGGAAAATGAGCTAGAGAAGGAAATGGCAAACTTTTGCCAAGAAAACCCCAGATGAGGTCACGGACAGTCGACACAACTGAACAATAACAACAAATAAAAATAATAAATTTATAAAACACTTACTATGTGCCAGGCACTGTGCTTTTATGATCTTTATTTTCTTTATTTTCTTATTTTATTATGTCATTTGATCCTCACAACAGCCCTGGGAGATTAGTGCTGTTGTCATCCCCATTTTACAGATAAGGCAACTGAGGCAAACAGCAAAGTGACTTGCCCAGAGTCACAGAGCTAGTAAGTATCAGAGGCCAGATTTGAACTCAGGTCTTCCTAACTCCAGGCCCAGCACTCTATCCACTGTACCACCTAGAAGTTGGCAATTGATTGATTGAATGTGAGAGATGTAGGGAAAGGAAGAGTTAAAAATAACTCCAAGATTACAAGCGTGAGAGATTGGGTGAATGGTGGTACCAGTGATAAAAAGAGTACCGATAGAATGAGTGGCAAGGTTTTTTTAGGGGAAAGAGAAAAAGCTTGGTTTTGAATGGGTTGAATTTGAGGACCTGTTGGCACATACAGTTAGAAATGGTTGTGGAAGATATAGGTCTGGCACATAGTAGATGCTTAATAAATGTTTGTTGATCTAACTTCAAGAGTGAGATCAGGGCTATAGATTTGGGAACCACCTGAATAGATGTGATGGGTCAAAGTCTATCAGGGGAGGTAGGATGTACCAAGGACCCAGAACAGAGAGACAAGGACTGATCAGTCAGTTGTAAAGCAGAGCTCTGGACATCAGTGCTGAGGGGAAGGGACCCTAGAATCTGGGAAATGATGCTGAAATCAGGGAAAAGTTCTTAAAGAGGGGCTCATGGAATAGCGTATAAATGAGGGAGAAAGGGAAAAGGGTTTCCAAAGAGCAGAATGAATAGCCTGATTGAAAGTTCAGGGATAGGGCAGACAGAGAAGGATGGGAAATAAGGACAAAGCCAACTGTGCTCCATGATCTGATGCCCTTCACTCCAGATAGCAGCCCTGGCTATGGAAGTGGCGGCTACTCTGGAGACCCTGAGATCTTCACCACTTTCAGCTGGGATGATCCTAACGTGAGAAGAGTATTTGTCAGGAAGGTAAGTAGTCCCTTTCCCCATAGCCCTATCCACATCTTTAGGGAAAATCTGGATATTTAATGTTCTGGTGGGCCATCCTCCTTTCTCCAAGCTGAATCGGCCCCTTCAGCCTTTCCCCAGTGGGCCTCACTTTTTAATCTCTTTATGTGGTTGCTTTTTGCTTCCTGTGATGGGCCCTGTCTTCACCCCTTTCCACTATATCCCAGAAGAGTAAGAATTTATCTAGTCCAGCTACTCAGGTCTTGGCTTGGGTCACCTGTTCATAAGACTGCATGGAAAGCTAGACTGCCTTCTATAACCCATGTGGATGGGCCGACCAGCTCATTTCCTATTGCTGACTACCTTTTCTTCCTTCTACCTTTGTTCCTAATAGGTCTACTCCATCCTAATGATCCAGCTGCTGATGACTGTGGGTGTTGTGGCTCTCTTCACCTTCTGGTGAGTCTGGCCTGTGGGTTCAGCCCACAGCTGAACAATAAGATTGCTCATGTTTGCTGGTCGGCACCACTACAGCAGGCACATAGGCTTGTTAAGCTAATGCACAAGGCGGTGAAGTGCATTAGATCTTGAATAATAATAACAACTACTAGCATTTATACAGTGCTTTAAAGTTTGCATATATTATCTCATTTGGGCCTCATAATAGCAACCCTGTAAGGAAGATGCTGTTATTGTCCAAGGCTATAAGAAATGGATTGACTTGCCCTGGATCGCACAGCTAGTAAATGTCAGAGGCAGCATTTGAACTCAAGTCTTTCTGACTCCAAATCCTGTACTATGCTACCTAGCAGCCTCCTTGAAGAGATTAGATGGTAGATGTGCAGGAAATCACGTGACAGGCCTAAAATATATAAGTGGCTCGGTTTCACTCTGGGGAGGAATTCTGTATCTCCTCCAAGTTTAGTGCCAAAGGGAGGGACCTGGGTGTTTTGGAGGTCCAAGGGGAAAGGTTTGAGAGGAAAAAGTGAGCAGGATCTCTTCTGGCCCCAGAATTGCCTAAAAGGATGATCCTGGCCCAGGACTCAGGCTTTCTGACCCATCCTCACACTAGGCATCTCAGGCAGTAGCCCTCCTCATACAGGAGAGCCAGGTTTGAGGGATATCATCTAGAGATTTTTATAAATGCTTGTTTTTTCATGGGGCTTAGGACAGGGAAAAATAAATATAACACATATCTAATCTCTCTCTGTCTCTCTCTCTCTCTCTCCTGCAGTGAACCAGTCAAGATGTATGTTCAGAGCAACCCAGCCTGGTACTGGGCATCCTAGTGAGTATAGCAAGTGGGCCTGCTCCTGGATTGGGTCAGGAAACCATTTCCTAGGGGATCTAGACATAGATATAGAGATTCCCCAGGAGCTCCCAAACTGCCTCTTACTAGCTAAGAAGTATCAGACACAGAGAACCAGGCTTCTAATGAGGGCCCATACACAAATATCCTGTGGAATGTTCCATGACCTCTGCCATTGGAGAGGGACTGGACCCTCTCCTTTTCAGAGAGGAGTAAACCAATCAAAGCCCTCAGAGGTTCTGATGGCAGAAATTTGAGACTCAGCAACACTAATAATGTAGAATTCTAAGACTTAGAGCTAGAAGAGGACCTTAGAGAAGTGATTTCCAAACTTTTATTAATTTTTTATGGAGTGTTGTCCATCTTTGTTATAATCAAAATGGCCACGCTTCTTCCATGTTTTTCATAAAATGACATTTACAAATGATTTCATTAGCTCATATTTTATTCAGATAAAATTCAAAATTCAGATAAAATTAAGAATTAAGATTATAGTTTTATAACACAAATCTTATAAAACATCTAATAAAAAGAGCATACCAGGGGCAGCTAGGTGGTGCAGTAGATAGAGCACCAGCCCTGAAGTCAGGAGGACCTGAGTTCAAATACGGCCTCAGACCAAACACTTGACACTTACTAGCTGTGTGACCCTGGGCAAGTCACTTAACCCCATTTGCCTAAAAAAAAAAGAGCATACCAAATAACAATCGTTGTATTGAGTTCATTGTCATAGCCTCATAGGCTAGGAGATAAAAAGGACTCTAGTGGTTATGTCTCATTTTACTATTAAGGAAACTGAGGCCCAGAGAGTAAATGACTGGTCCAAGGTCTCAGGCGTAATAAGGGTTACAGGCAGGATTTGAAACCAAATCTGCCTGGTCCAAATCTAATACTCCTTCCACTATACCATGCTGCCTCCCAAAGGTAAAGGGAAAAATACAACAGCCTCCAAAATCGTTCAGCCTCCATCCCAGGGCATTCTAGGTGTCTGGGATTTAGGTTGTCTCCCTACCCCAGAGTGGTGGCCAGCTGAAGAGAGGCATTGGCTTGGGAACCTCCTTTGTCTGACTCTTCACGACAACAAATCATGTTTCTATAGTGCTTAGATGTTAACAAAGCTAGACTTTACTCCTTGGGGATTATTTTCATCCCCTTAAGAAAGGTAAAACCCACTTAAAAAAGGAAACTCTGGTCATGGGGTCCTGGTTGTGAAAAAGAATATTGAACGGTGGTAGTAATTTTGGGGGTGATCACCTTAAGTGAACCTACTTAATTTTCCAAACAAATCCTAGCCCTCTAAGAAACAAGTGGGTAAAATGAGGGGAATGGGTTTGGATCAGTTGGGTAATTCTAGCTAAGTCTATGCAGGCAAAGGATCCAGATAATTCTAGCAAAAAAAAAAAAAAAATACGTGCTGGCCTCAGTTATAAAGGTAGACTGAGGTTGTACTGTTGTCTGAATGTCTAAACAATTTGCTCCTGTAAATTTAGCCTCTGGGAGTTCCTGGGGGCTGGGGCTGGAGCTGGGGCTGCGGTTGGGGAGTCAGTTGGGTGAGGGAGGAGAACAGAACTGCCGTCACCACAGTCTTAATCATTCAAGAAGTATTTACTGAGCACCTATGCTAGGCACTGTGGGTGATAAAGGAGAGGTGCCTGATAGGGTAATTGCCCTTTAAGAGTTTAAAAATACTGTGGGGGAAACAAATCACATGTGAAAAAGATAACTAGTAATACAAGGAAATATTTGATTAGTGCCAAATGACATTACAGGCTATGGGAGTTTACAGGAAGAAGAGGGGGAGTGGCAGGGTTAGGGAAGACTTCCTGAAGGAGGCAGGCATTCAAGAGTAGGCAGGGAAAAAGAGGTTGGGAAGGATATTCCAGGCAGAAGATCAGAGGCGCTGAAATGAGAATTCTCACTGTCTGTCCAGGCTTCAGTGAATGGGCCAGTCTGACCCAAACACAGCATTGACAGGATCATAAATTTAGAGTGGGAAGAGACTTCAAAATTTATCATCTAGTCTAACTGCCTCTTTTTACCCATGTGGAAATTAAAGCATCTAGTTGGTGCAGTGGATATGGTGCCTAAATTCAAAGACCTGAGTTCAAATCTGGCCTCAGATACTTACTAGTTGTGTGACCCTGAACAAGTCACTTCCCTGAGCCTTAGGTGGGAAGGGAGCAGTCATTAATTGAGCCCCTGCTATGTGCCAGGCACTGCACTAAGTGCTTTACAAATATCATCTCATTTGATCTTCACTGGGGAGGTAGATGCTACTATGATCCCCATTTTACAGTTGAAGAAACTGAGACAGGCAGAGATAAGTGATTTGGCCAAGGTTTTATAATTAAGTGTCAAGGGCAGGACTTTGAACCCAGGTTCTCTGTCTCCAGAGGAATCGTTCTTTACACGGCCACACTGAGTTAGTTTATGTAGGAGAGTAGCACGTTTGGAGAGGCAGATTGGGAATGGATGATGGAAGGCCTTTGGAATATCTAACAGAAATTAGGACTTAATCCTGCAGTGTCCTCCATCTTTCAGGGTATAGTGAGTGTCATTACCCCCTCATCCCCCTCCTCCTTTGGAAACCTGACACAAGGAAAGAGCCCTAGGCAGGTAACTCATTTTGGGAACAGATTGGCAATCCTGCTCCAAACTAGAGCTCTGAGCTACCCTAGAAAACAGTGGCAACCTCCAGGGGACGCAACAACATTCAACTGAGAAATGACAAAAATCTGTCAGGACCAAGGGTTCTTAACCTTTTTGTGTCCTGGACCCTTTTGGCAGGCTTGTGAAACCTATGGAACCCTTCACAGAAGAATGTTTTTTACATGGATAGGAAAAATGAAAAAATGCAAATTTGCAAATTTTTTGCAAAAATGCAAAAAAATGCAAATTTGCAAATTTTTTGCAAAAATGCAAAAAAATGCAAAAGAACCTGATTATATTGAAATATAGTTATAAAAATATTTTAAAAGGTCATGGGCTCCAGGTGAAGAGTATCCCCCTGCTCTAGAGCCATCTGCCCCCAAGAGTTTCAAAGCAACCAGAACTCTGCCCCCACCACCCACAAGAGTGCTAGACTAATTAAGAAGATTCTCCCACTGAAACCCAGATTGCAGATGCTCCCCTGATCCCAACTGTTGACCTTTCTTAAGAGAGCAAGGTTTGGAAGAAATCTCACCCTGGGGATATGTTATGTGTGCCGAGGAGGGAAGGACAGGTGCCCTAAGGGTTACTCCCGTCCTGCATGTGCTTCCAAGCTAATGAGGTCTCCCTGGGACCAGCAGCATGTCTGGTTGGCATGGTTCCCTCGTCATGTGCAGCATCCTGTGCTGGACCAGTCTGGCAAATAAGCTTTGGCCCACATAACCAGGGCTGCATGGAAATGAGGCATCAGGCCTAATGAGAAATGTAACCTCCCTGGCCCTAGTTCTCAGGGCTCCTCTGCATGGGTTGCTATGGGAATTTTTGTCTGGGGAAAGACTCAGACTGTCAGCTCCAATTGGGCTTCTCTGATCCAACTTGGTTGGGGGGCAAGGTGAAAGGGACCATGGGAGAAGCCTTGGGAGGGGTTTAGGGAGAGGATGTAACCTTGGGAAATAGTCATGTGGCCATCACAGACTGGGTAGCAGGAGAGAAATTTCTGTGAATTTGACTGCAGAAACCTCTTCCCCTGGCTACCAGGGAGGGGAGGGGGATACTGGGCAACATGTAGACATTAATCATGGTGTGCGTGTGTGTGTGTGTGTGTGTGTGTGTGTGTGTGTGTGTGTGTGTGTGTTTAATAAGATGGGGGTGGGGAGGAAAGAAAGGAGAAAAACCCAGGGCTGATGAAGGAGTGAAGCTTTAGTTTTATTTGTGTTGGCCCAAACCTTGGATTTCCATCCAGAGCATCATCCCCAATTCCTCCAGGCAGCCTTCCTTGGCTGGCCTCCCCAGAACTCCAGTCTTGTTCAGTCCTCTCAGCCCCCAGCACAGCTGTCAGGAACCCCGTCAGGCTGCTCTTCAGTTTTCTTTGCTTTCCATATCTGAGTTCCTGGGGAGTGTGTCTGGTTATCGTGGTTTGCACAGAATGCCCAGGACCCTCCACAGAGGGTTGGAGTACCTCGGAGGAGGCTGAGTAACAAAGGGGCCTGGCTGCCTCCATTTGCTGGACTTGCTGGCAAGTCCAATTTTCCTTTCCTGCCAGTCTGTAAACAGCCTTGAGGCTCAGGAACTCAGCCTGATCCTGGGAACTCTGTCTAATGCTGCTGTGGCTCTTCTCACCTCCCTTATGACTCAGCCTCTCCTCCTACCTCTCCACCTCCTTACATGGAGGAATGACACCTTCCCTCCTCAAGCCCCAACCAGCTGTCCTGACTTTTTCCAGTCTCCATCTTTCTCTGCAGTTTCTCTCCCTGTCTGAGCAAACCCTGAAGAGCTGTGGAAAGCCAGAGCAGGAGAAGCCAGGGCTTCCAGATGTGGAAGAGAGTGAGGTCAGCCCAAAACAAAATAACAACAACCCAACCTTGTAGATAAGAGTTGTGAGAGGCCCCTCTGAAGCATTTGATCCTCTTTCTTGAAGCACCATCCTCCCTCGCCTTCCATAGTACTGCAGGATCCTGGTTCTTTTCCTTTTCCTCAGGGTCTTTCATTGCTTCTTTTTCCTCTTAAATTTAGGTGTCCCTGAAGGTTCTACCCTCAGCTCCCTTCCCTTTTTTTTTTTTTTTTTTTTGTCTAGGCAATGGGGTTAAGTGACTTGCCCAGGGTTACACAGCTAGTAAGTGTTATGTGTCTGAGAGGTCGGATTTGAACTCAGGTCCTCCTGAATCCAGGGCCGGTGGTCTATCCACTGCACCACCTAGCTGCCCCTCCCTTCTCTTTCTGTAGTTTCTGTTGGCACTCTCCAATCCCACAGCATGTAGGTGGAAGATTCCTAAAAGCCTAAAAGAGCTGGGAGGGGATAATGAAAAGAGCACCAGATCTGGAGTTTGAGGACCTGGGTGCAAACCCCCAGCTCTGCTACTTCCTGGGTGACCTTGGGCCAATCATTTAACCTCAGTGTATTTCAGTTTTCTCATTTGTAAACCAAGGAGACCCTGAGGTCCCTCGCAGCTCTAAACCTAGGATGCTATGATCTCCAGACCCAGATTTCTAGCTGCCTGGTGGACATTAAATTCAATAGTATCCTAGTTTTAGGATGCCCTAAATTACATTTAGGGGAAGCTAAGGGTACAGTGGATAGAGTGCAGGCCCTGGAGTCAGGAAAACCTGAGTTCAAATCCAGTCTCAGTCACTCACTAGCTGTGTGACCCTGGGCAAGTCACTCAACCCTGGCTTCCTCAGTTTCCCCATCTGTAAAATGAGCTGAAGAAGAAAATGGCAAACCACTCCAGTATCTTTGATAAGAAAACCCCAAATGGGGCCACAAAGAGTTAGACATGACTGGAAAAACTACTCAACAATAACAGAGTAAGAGAAAATTAGAGATGAAGTTTCTGTTTCTTTAGTACCTTTTCCTAGAGGTAGATAATGAGAAATACTAAAATGTAATTACAATTTGACACCGGTAGGCTGTGTGTCACCTTATGTGCACACACTATGAGACCCTTGGGGTAGAAGTAACAGTCCTGAAGTGACTTCCCTATGGTCACATATACTCATATATATGCATATATAGTATTATGTATATTACTTGTATATATGCATATATACTCTCATATACATGAGAGTACACATATACATACATCCATATAAGAGTATAAAAATAAGTATATGTGAAATATATATAATATATGTGTATGTGAGAGAGAATTGAATCAAATATTCCTGATTAATCAATCAACAAGCATTTATCAAGGACTTAATGTGCCAGGCACTGACCACGCTAAGTGCCAGGGATACAAAGCCAAAAAAAAAATTGGAAAAAAAAGTTTCTGCCTCATGGAATTTACGTTCTATCAAGGTATAGACATAAAAAGTAAGGACAAAGTATAGGCAAGGTAAACACACAGAGTAATTGGGGAGGGCACTAGTAGCTGGGGAGATCAGGAGGAAAGGCTTCACATAGGAAGTGCCACTGGAGCTGTGAAGCAAACTTAAGGTTCCAGTCAATCAACAAAGATTTATTCTATGCTAGACACTGTGCTAGGCACTGAGGATGCAGAGAACCTCCAGCAGTGAAGATCCTTGTCCTAAGACATCACACACCTCTGAGACCTGCGTTGGCTCAGGTCACTGTGTAGACTCACAGAGACTGGCCAGCCAAGTGATGGTTGCTGGGGCTAAGTGTGAGGTTGAGGTAAACCCTGGGGTCTGTGATTTTTTTTTCCTCTTTTACATCTAAGCATGGATTTCTTCAGAGGCCTTTAGGCAATTTTTAAAATTTTTTTGGTGTGCAGCCTTGGAGATAGCAGGTAGAGTTGTGCATTTTTATTCAGGGTAGACAAGATAGAAGGTGGTACAAGGACTAGGTGCTAGGGACCATACCCAGACTAGGCTGGCCTTCTGCCCTCTCATCCTACTTCCCACCCTAGAACTAATAATCACCCAGAGGCCCAGAGCATGGGGGGTTTTGACTGAGAGCCTCATTCTATGCTACGCCCATCTCTTTCCTTAAGTCTTGTGATTTAGTCACTATCTTCCAGATCAAACCTCCTTCCCCTGTCATTACTCTTGGGTCAGCCCTCCCTCTCCCCAGTCTTTCTCCTTCTCTGCTTTGCCCTTCTGTTATGCCCCAGGGCAGGTACTAGTGACGTTGTTGGTCATGCTTTCTAGAGCGGTGTGCCCCTTTCTTTCCTGCTCACCAACACACCGGGACAGGAGGGAGAAAAGTCACACTGACTGCTTCCTCTGCACTGTCACTTCCCTGCCTCTCCCTTTGTCACCTTCACTTAAGCACCCATCCTCCTTTCAGGGTCACTCCCCTCCATCTGTACCATCTATACCACCCAGTGTGTATTCTTGTTGCTACAATCTACTGACCTCCAGGTCATTCTCCTTCCTTTCTTGAGGAGTTTAGCATTCAACTCACTCTCTACCCCATCCCCTGCCTTCAGTGTACCGATTAATGATTCCTCAAACATCCTGGCCTGACAGTTAATCAACTTCTTCAACTCTTATATCTTCACTCTATTTCATTTACCTTCAAGGATGCTCATACCTTGGATCGCACCATTTCCCATAATTCATATCACCTCCATTAACTTGGATTCTAAAATTATCCTCTCTACTTATAATTCTTCTAGCTTCTCCTCTGCCTTCTATTAATCAACATTTTGATAACTGTATTTCAATATCATTGGCTTCCTTTGTAACCTTGTAATTTTGTTTTATGCGTTTAAAAACATTTTTCCCAGAAGCAGTCTGTCAATTTCACCAGACTGCCAAAGGGATCCATGGAACACAAAAAAAAAGTTAAGAACACTTGTCCTCAAACTATTTTTAATATAATAAATTGTAATTATATCTTTTTTCCTGGGCCCTCTTTTCACCCTCCCTTGATTAAAACTGCTCTTGTGGGTTCAATATTACCTCTTTATGAATGACCCCCAAATCTCTCTACCTGACACTCTATTTCTAATTATAGTATGTTAGCTCTAATTCCATCTCACCAACTGCCTTTTGGACATCCCCACCTGAATATACCATAGACATCTCAAACTCAACATTTCCTAAACCCTTATCTTGGTCGTTATCTTTCCCTCAAAATCTAACAGTCCTCGAAATTTCCCTATTCCTTGATTCAGTCAGTCAAAAAGTTTTTATTAAGCACCTCCTATGTGCCAGACAGTTTGCTAATCTCTGGAAATATAAAGAAAGGGAAAAGATGGTCTCTGCTCTCCAGGACTTTACAGTCTAACGGGAGAGACAAACAACTACATACAAACAAGTTATACACAGTTATACACTGTGTATAAACAAATTATACACAGAAATAAATTGGAGATAATCAACAGAGGGAAAGGTGATCAAACTAAGGGAAGAATCAGAAAAGGATTCCCATAGGAAGATTTTATCTGGGACTTGATAGAAGCCAGGAATTAAAGTTAGGGAGGGAGAGAATTCCAAGCTTGGGAGATAGCCAGTGAAAATGCCTGGAGGTGCAGTGTTTTTGAGAAGTTCGATATGCCTAAAGTCAGACAGTAACTTAATAGCTTATGTGACCCTGGAGCAAGTCACTTAACTTCTGTTTGCCCCACTTTCCTCAGCTGTAAAATGGGGACAATGATAGTACCTACCTTGCAGAGTTGTTATGAGGATCAAATGAGATATTTCTAAAAAGTGCTTAGTATAGTGCCTGGCACATAGTAGGTATTTCATAAATATTTGTTCCCTTCATTCCCCAATTCTACAACTTTGGAGTGCCATATTTGACTCTTCAATATCCCTTCTCTACCCTATCCAGTCAGTTGCCAAATCTTATTGATCCTACCTCCTCAGCATCTTTCACCACCCTAGTTCAGGCTCTTCTTGTCCCGTGGATTATTGTAGTAACATCTTAATTACTCCTCCTGCTTCCAATTTTTCCCTTCTTCACAGAGCTGCCAAAATAATCATCCAAAGCACGGGAATGAGTATGTCATTCTCCAAGTCAAAATCCTTCTATGTAGCTCCTTAGAATCCCCCCAGATAAACTATAGACTCCTCAGTCTGGCATGTAAGACCTTCTACAATCTTATTTCAGCCTATCTCCTCAGACTTATTTCATATTAGTCCCCTTTATGTACCCTACCCTCAAGTCAAACTAGCCTCCTAGTTGTTCCCCAAGTACAGTATTCCATCTCCTGTCTTAGTGCCTTGGAAGAAGATGCTGTCCTCTCCATCCCTGGAAATCACTGCCTCCTCAACTCTGCTGCCCTGGACCCTTATTCCAGGCCCAGCATAGGTGCCACCTTCTTGGGAAAGCCTTCCCAAAGGGTACTGCACCCCCCAATCTGTTGTTAGCACTTTCTCCATCCTTAAACTATCTTGTATTTACTTACCTTACTCTATTCACTTTTACTTACCTTACATATACCACTTCCTCCTCCTACCACCCTCCCTTACCCAGTAGAATATAAGGCTCCCCCTCTCCACCTTCCCCCCCACCACCACAGCAGGGACTATTTCCTCACATAGGTGAGTGCCTGGTACTAGTAGGTGCTTAATAAATGCTTGTTGAATTGAGTTACATGGAAGTCATGGATGGCACCATGGTCTAGTGGAAAGAGCCCTAGTTTGAATACTAGTTCTGCTGCTCACTGCTTATAAGATACTGTACCTCCTCTCTGGGTGTTAGTTACTAATAACTAATAATTAAGAGTTGGATAGTAAACTAGACGATCTCTAAGGTTCCTTCTACTTTTAAATGCTACAATATTAAGCTTTCCCTACAGTCAAAAATCAGCTCTAGGGCTTTCTCACCTTAATCAGTTCTCTTAATTTCACCAAGGTTGTCCCTCTTGGGGAAGGCGTGGGATGGGGAGGGAAGGGAGACAGTTCCTGACTCTCCTGGCTCTGGGTACTAGATGGCTAATGTTATGTGTCTTCTCCTTCCCTCAGTGCTGTTTTCTTCATGACTTATCTAATCCTGGCTTGCTGTTCTGGACCAAGGTATGGTCATTTAAGGGGCAGCCAGATTGGGAGGAAAAATGAGATGTGAGGCAGGAAATTGGGATTTGGAACCCTAGGGACCCACGTTCTGCACAGCCCTCTGAAGATCCAGTTGTTCTGTATCTTCATCAAGACCTCCTTGTGTCCTGTCTTTATATAGACTTGAGAATGGGGGGAAGTCTTCAGGAAGTGGTATGATATTTAAGGAAGCAGGAAGGATCTAGCCCTCTGGTATAATTACTTAGTCAACAGTCATTTATAAAACACCTACTGGGTGCCAGAAACTGGGCTACTGGGGATATCATAACAAAAATGAAATAGTTTATGCTCTCAGAGAGCCTATCTTCTATGGGGGGAAATATCATATACATACACACATGTACATTGTATGTAAACATGTATTATGCATATATATGTGGTATATACAAAATAAAAGGCATTGGGGGAAAGCACTAGCAACTAGGAGGTCAGAAAAATTTTCTTTATAAGGTGGCACTTGAGTTTTAAAGAAAATAATGGATTATAAAAGGCAGAGGTGAGAAGGGAGTTAACTCTAGGCATGGGAGACAGCTGTGGAGATGGGAGATGGAATTTCACATGTGAAGAATAAGAAAGCCAGTTTGGTTGGACCACAGAGTGAGGCAAGGGCAGTAATATGTAATATGGTTGAAAAGGTAGGTTGTGACTAGGTTGGGAAGGGATTTAAATGCCAGGGGAGTTTGTAACTGATCCTAGAGACAATAGGTGGCAACTAGAGTTTACCAAATAGAGGAGTGACATGTGCATTATTTAGGGAGATCACTTTGGCAGTTACCTATGTGGAGGATGGGTTGGAGAAAGGAGAGACTTGAGACAGGAGACAAATTAGGAGGTTCTTGCAGTAGTCCATGGAAGAGTGATAAGGACATGAACTAGGGATGGTGGTTATGTGAGTGGAAGGAAGGGGGAAGATACCAGGTGTTAGCAAGGTAAAAATGAAAAGATTTAGTAACTGAATAGATGTGTGGGGTGAGGGAGAGTAAGAATGAGAAGTCAAGGATAATAAGAAGCCAAAGTTGTGAAACTGGGGGCCTGCAAGAATGCTGGTGCCCTTGACAGAAATAGAAAAGTCAGGAAGAGGAGTAGGTTTGAAGGGAAAGAGACTAGGTTCAATTTTTGCCATGTTGAATATGAGATGCCTACAGGACATCTGATTGGAAATATCCAACAGGCAGTTGGTGATGTGAGACTGGAGAACAAAGTAAAGACTAGGGAGATAGCTGGATAGTTAGATAGCTGGATAGCTGATTAGATAGATGGATAGATGGGTGAGCGGATGGATGGATGGATGGATGGAGAAAGAGAGATAGGAGAGTCATCTGCATAGGGATAGATGATAACTGAATTCATAGGAATTGTTGAGATCTGCTAGGTGAGAATGTATAGATATGGAAGAGAAGACCAGGATACAGCATTGGGGTATACACAATAAGATAATGTGATATGTTGCTCCAGCAAAAAAAGACTGAGAAAGAGTAGTCAGACAGGAAGAAAACCAAGTGAGTACCGTTTCACAAAAATCCATAGAAAAGAGTATTTAGAAGGAGAGAGGTGGTCGACACTCAAAGGCTGCAGAAAGGTCTACAAGAATGAGAACAGCGAAAAGATAGGGCAACTGAGAGATTGTTGGACTTTGATCAATACCTTGGCTAACCTTAATGCCAGAGGACCAATGATGAAGCACGCCATTCACCTCCTGACTGAGAGATGATGGATTAGAGGTGTAGCATCAGACACATTTGCAAGCATCACCAATATGGGGATTTGTTTTACTTGATTCTGTTTATTCATTACAAGAGAAGGCTTTTATTTTAAAATTGGGGTGGGAGACTTAAGTGGAATAGAAAGGTAATGATAATGATGCCAGAATAAGAGAAAAAGGGGTCACTGAAGCATTTTTAAAATGTATAAAAGATACAGAAGGAAGTTCAGAGGGAGGCAGTCAAGCGGGACAACTTTGAAACTCAAGAGTTGAAGTTACTGTAAACTCTTTAAGAACCAAGCTGTCCAAAATAGAGATTTGCAATTTCATATGTAGTTTTTTCTTTTCTTCTTTATGTATAGAAATGTTCATATTTGTTGGTATTATCAAGTTCAGGATAACATTTTTTAAAGATTTCTAAAAGTGACCGGTTGAATGGTGAGTTAGGAGCCAGGTTGCACAGAGTTGAGATGTGAGTGAGAAGAAAGAACGTGAAAAGGGCTCTAGGGGATTTATGGGCCTACCTCTGATCGCTGTGATTTGGATTACAGGAGATATTTTCCCTGGAACCTGATTCTCCTGAGCATCTTTGTAAGTGAGAAAGCAGGGGCTGAGGGTGGGCTGGGACAAGGGCTGAGCAGGTCTCATGTATGAGCATGGTCCTCCCATCTCTCTGAGGTTCGAGAGTCTAAAATTTAGAGGCAGGATACATCAGGACCAGAATATTTCCACTCAGAGGAATGGGTTGAGACTTAAGGGACCTTTAGATTGGGGGTGTCCTTTATGATGTCTTTGGGGACAGACAGAGCCATTGCTATCTCGATTCTCCTTTTAAAAAAAGCCCCAGTTCCTACCATCCCCTGCCCCACATACACATGAATACACATACACACAGGTCCTTGTGCCTTTCTTCTAATCCGTTATCCAGTGGTTTATAAAAATAATCTCAAGAAGGACTTTGGGTTTAGGGTAGGTGTGGTAAAGAGAGGGATAGGGTCTTGGGGTGGGGGTAAGGAGCAGAGATTTAAGTTAGGGATGGGCTGAGAAGTAGAGACAAGATGATGATAAGGAAAAAACACCCTAGGCAAATGATCCCAGTTCCTGGAGGTTAGGGTAGTTTTGGACCTGTGTCCTGGGGCAGTTTTTGTGTAGGATTGATGTCTCTGTCTTCCACACCTGACCTCCAGTGGGGATGACCAGGGTTGTACTGGACCTTTTAACTAGAACCCAGACCACTGAGTGAAGCTGCCAGGATTAGGATCTGGCCTAGGTCAGAGACTGATGACATTCATCCCTCCTGGGGACTAAGGAATGGGATTAGGGAGTGGGGACAGTAATACCGGTGGGAGGAAAGAGGGACAAAACACAAGTGACACCATGAGTGATATGACTCAGATAAAACGAACTTGTGTCCCAAAAGCCCAAGCTCTGGGGGCTCTCCCTTCTAATTTATTTCTCATTGCAGACCCTGTCCATGGCCTACCTCACTGGGATGTTGTCCAGGTAATGAAAAGAGAAGAGGTGGGGGATAGTAGAATTGTAATTCTGGGAAATGGAGAGACCTGGCCTACCTTTTCCAGACTGACTTCTCAGTTTACAACTGCCTGCATCAATCCTTCGTTCTAAGAGGGGAGAGGGCAGCCAGAGCTAGAGCCAAATCTCATCAGTTTCATGTCTCCCCACCAAGTAGCTTATATTTCCTAAACTTCCTAAAACCGCCAAGGCAAAATCACACACACACACACACACACACACACACACACACACACACACACAC